>NC_138204.1:194731675-195211675 GCF_964194415.1 Vipera berus
CACCCCGTCCTGCGCTAGGGCTTACTTTTGGGGGAGGGGTTATATTAGCCCCCCCAAAAAATCAGCTGGAGCTTACTTTTGGAGTAGGGTTCACTTTTGGGGAAACATGGTAAGTGAAATGCAGAAAGGTGGCTTTAACTATAGTTAATATTTTACTCAGAAGGGAGAATGAAGGCAAGTAAACTGTGCTTACAGTTGGGAGACAGAAGGAGAGAGCTCCCTATATAATTTTGCTGCAAAAAAGCAGTACACCTAAAGAAAAACTATCTGACTTGGATGACTGAACAAAATAGGACAGGAGCCACTGAATGAACTAGCAGGAAAAACCAAAGCAAGTGAAGCAGTTGGGGTCCCAGAATATTATAAAGCAGCCAAAGGAAGCAATGGATTTGGATGGAGGATAGATTCTGGAACCAATAACTGTATAACAACAAAGAACTTTAAATAGAATGAGATGAAGCAATGAAAAAGTTTACCTGGCATATGAGAAGGTCCTAACAGTGCAAGGAATTGGAAACAGAGTTGTAAAATGTTTCACCACCAGTATGAAATGCAAGACCCCAACAAAAGATGTTTGTATGCATAAGTAATAAATAGAAGTCTACTTTCTATGAAATGCGTGATCAAGTTTCTCTATTTTGCACACTGCAATGGAAACATGTATAATTTCTAATGAAGTGGATACTATTGTTGGAGCGATTGCAAGTTATCCTATATATAGCCCTTGAAGGTGAAGGGTGAAGAAGCTAGAGTGGTAACTTACCCTTTTCACTAGAACTGCATCTGCATGTGGCACAGATGACTCAGAACTGGAATCTCTAAAGCCATAAAATAACTTGTAAGTGAAAACAATGGAACAGACATGAGACTATATCATTATAGTACATGAATGACAAAGGCGAGTCACATGTCATTACCCAACATCATCAACAGCTGATCAAATCACCCCTTGAATGTAATTCATAGTGACGATATGGAACGATAAGGAAAGTGACTTTCAGGCAACTGATTTTTCATCATCTTCAATGATTACCACACAATACAGAAAGACATAGTCACAAAGTGCAAACAAGTGCAAAATGAGAGTCTAAAACTCAAAGAATACATGAAGATGGTAAGCACTATAGTCTAGTGCTAGTTAATTATCTTCTGAATTGACAGTGGAATGAAATATATGAACACAGAGACAGTGGAAGTAACAGAACATGAAGCACCAGATTATATAACCTATATTCTAGAGCAAAATGGATTGACAGAAAGAATGATTGCCTGACAGGATCTGATAAGAAGAATTTTGATAGATGCTAATCTATCCAACACATTTTAGGGAGAGGCAATTATGATACTTGGCTACCTACAGAATTGGCTACCAACAAAAGCCACAGAAAAGACACTATATGAATGATGGAATGGCATGAATCTTAATATAGGCCTTTAAAGCCATCTATTTGGCTACAGAGCCTATACAGTATGTGCTTTCCAAGTAAGAAATGCTCATAGCTGGGTAATGTAGCAAAGGAGAACATGATGGTTAGCTGCAATAAGAAGAGTAAAGGATACAGCAAGGTGAACCCCAAGTTATGCAGAGCAACCATGTGCAACAATTCATCCTTTGATAACATACAGTGAAGTGAAATCTTGAAACAAATGAACACTGAAGAGTATTTACTATAATATATCTGTAAAGCAGGAGATCCATCCAATTAACCAAAGAACTGCCAGAAAAGGCATGTGTAGCACCAGTCAAACAGGAGGTAAAGGGCATTTCCAACCACTTGTACAAAGAGGAAACAAACAACATGTTCAACCAGCCAACTGATGCATAGATAACAAGGAGATTCCAAACCCCAGAGGTCAAGGTGTAATCAAGAGTATAACTGCTAGAAAAATCTCAGACGTAGTCAGAACCTGTGAAATTCATAAACCTACCAGCTGAAAACACATCAGAGGTGCATTTTGATATCTATTTGGCAGTTGGTCACATTTTGAAACTTGTTTTGACTTTTGATATTTTAAACGAGAGCCTCATTTTACTATTCACGTATTCATTTTGTATGGCTTTCCAACTTTCCAACTTTGATTCTGGCAGCTAATATAGGATTAAAACCAAAACCAATCAGGTAAAAATAGCACAGAGGAGAACATGCTGTAAACTGAGGCCAATCTGCAAACATTCAGTATTCCGTTTGTTATAGAAAGGCTCATCCAGCATGCTGCCTCCATGCTGAGAGAAAAGTCAGATCTTCAAAGCTCTGAATCTTATGGATTTAAAACTGAATCTTATGGGGAAGGCTATAAGCAAATTAAATAATTATTTTATCACATATAATATTTGAAAAGTGAACTAATTTTGGAGGTAGTGATTACCTCATATGTATATCAATTAACAGTGTTTTTGAAGTTTATTGTTTGATTTAGTTTACTACTGTATATAGTGAATTGCTTTTTATATGCTTTTCAGTTACTCAAACTACAAATTTAAGTATTGGAGATTGTAATTTACTTCTTAAGATCTCAGTATTTCAAGTAATTCTTGAAAACATTAGATATTGACCATAGTATATTATTTCTTAGAGATATTGTATATTTTATGTTTTTATGATACTGCATTAATATTTTTGTCTAGTGGAAAACTGGTTTGGATGCAAGATGTAGTTAAATAAAAATATTTTTCTGATGTCACTCAGATATGAGACATATAGAAAAGGTGATAGGATTTATGTCCTATATATTGCACTCAGTTGTGCACTTATTTTTTTAGGGGTAAAGAAGAACAAAAACAACCAGTGACACAGTAAGTAAAAAAACACACACACACACACACACAAGTGCAGTGGGCTTTACTTCTCTACCTTTACCATTTTCTGCTTTCTGCACCTTTGATGGTTTTGAACTAATACCAGATAGGCTGGAGTTAGTTATCTGCTTTCGGATTGGCTTGTAAGAGCTGCTTTCAGTGTGTTATTTCATCCACATTTCAGTTGGATGTGGTTTCTTGCTACCTGCTTGCGGATTATTCTGGTTTAAAACTATTCTCCCCTAAATCCTAATTGTGGCTGATTTAATTGCAGTGAACATTTCCATTGGCTGTAGCTTTCCTGCATTTACATAATGATGATGGTTATAATTGGATGAGAAAAAAAATATACTACTATGATTTCATTTGATTATTCAGTCACATTATTTGCTTATTTGAACAGGTGGTTTCCCTTTAGTGGGTTCACTGAGCTGGTAAATAACGTTCTTCAGCCACAGCAAAAACAACAAAATGAAAAGGAGCCCCAGACGTAAGTAAGCTACTGTGTGTAGATTTAGTATCACTCTAACATTGAGACATACCAAAGGGTATGTTTAAGTTATAATTCTAAAACAACATCTTTTAAATTGAGGCTGAAATCTCAATGCAGTTTTTCTGGAAAGTAAATTCCACCGAATACAGTGTTATATACTAATTAGTTAGCAGGTGTCAAACTATACTAAATAACCAATTTTGATTTTCAAATTTTCATTGGTGCAGTGAATTTGGTTGATGGGAGTGCAAGGTGCTCTTTGCATTCACACAGAACACATTGAAAGTTACATTTATAAATGACTATCCCTTGAGGAGAAAGGAAGAAACTAATTCCTTTAAAAAATACAGTGATTGTAACAGAAATTGCAAAGTAAATATATAGGTGTATATTTAAAAGAAGGGATGCGGTGGCTCAGTGGGTTAGGACGCTGAGCTTGTTGATCAGAAGGTCGGCAGTTTGGCGGGTCAAATCCCGAGTGCCGCATAACAGATTGAGCTCCTGTTACTCGTCCCAGCTTTTGCCAACCTAGCAGTTCGAAAGCATGTAAAAATGCAAGTAGAAAAATAGGGACCACTACGGTGGGAGCCTTGGTGGAGCTAATGCCTCCTTAAGTAACACCAGCTGCCTGCAATTAGTGCAGGTTCGCATCCCACCAGGCTCAAGGTTGACTCAGCCTTCCATCCTTCCAAGGTAGGTAAAATGAGGACCCAGATTATTGGGGGCAATAAGCTAACTTTGTAATAATGCCGCTGGGGGGGGGCAAAAGCCCTAATAAGCAGGCATATACATAGAATGAAGGCTATTGCTAAGCACATTGATTTGTGCTTTAGATTGTAAGCCGCCCTGAGTCTTTGGAGAAGGGCGGGATATAAATGGGATTTAAAAAAAAAAGGTAACAGCGTTCCGTGTGCCTTTGGCGTCTAGTCATGCCAGCCACATGACCACGGAGACGTCCTCGGACAAGCGCTGGCTCTTCGGCTTTGAAACGGAGATGAGCACCGGCTCCGAGTTGGAAACGACTAGCACGCCTGTGCGGGGGAACCTTTACCTTTTACCTTATATTTAAAAGAGCTGAACATCAATCATGTTTAAAGCAGGGCATAAAGTGTATCTTGTAGTTTCTAAAGTTTTAAAAGTATCTTTCAGTTTTGGAGGTTTTAACAGGATGGTATGGATTAGACTAAGTATTGCTTATATTCATCTCTTAAATATTTTAGCACATAAATTACTATTGTTTCAATACTAACAGAATAATACCTGAAGATAAGAGAGGAAAATATAACTTTGTCAGATATTTCAAACTAATTAGAGTTATCCAGGCATTGAAAATGGTTTGTTCCATGATTTGGGGGAGAGACAAAACATTTTACCTTTAATATGTACAATTTTCTTGAAAATTTCTAACATGTATATTTTTATATTAAATTCTTGCAGCCCATGTGCTAATTAGAATTTAAATTTTAACCATGGTTTTTATCTATACAAACTATAATAATATTGAAAAATTCAATATTAAATATTTATTTATTTAAAATATTTGATGTTTCCAACTAGTCTACTAACAATTCCAGTTGAAATCAACTGACCTTAGTGACATTTTGACTGTGATGTTGCAAAACAGAAACTGTAAACTGCTTGGATAAGAATTCTTTTAAGTGACTAAAAATAAACCTTGAACTAGCTGGTGCGATGTGTTAAAATGCCTGCTGGTTAAGAGATGATAACTTTCTTGGTCTCTTTTTATCTGTCTTGCACTCCACTTTAAAAGCTTCATTTTTGTAATCATTCGGACTGCTATGAATTCTGTATAAGCGTTTTGTATGTTCTTTTAACACTTTCCATGTCTTCGCCTTGTACTTGTTGATTGATCTTTATATTTCAATATACCATTGCTTAGTACCTTTGCATATTCAATACCACCATTTTCAGCCTTCTACAACTCTTAAGCTTCCTTTAACCTTGCTGCTGCTTATACTTGGGGTCACCTTTTAGGACTCTAATACTTCTCTCTCCTGTCTACTCTCTGTCACTCTCAAAATCTTTAAAATATTTCCAGAACAGTTCTCTAGTTCCTGCATTTTTAAAACTTCAATATATATAAAATTAAGATTTTTCTTTTTCATTTTTTCCATAATGTTTCTTTTCTTGTTCCATATATTTTGTAAAATGTCATTCTCCCGGAATGCAATATATAATTAAATAAGCATAATAATACATATTATATGTTTAATTACAAGAAGCATAACTTCCCAATTGTCAGGTAGATTCTAAGTGAAGAATTCAGCATGTGATTATAATTCTTTTAATTTAATGTATGAAGCTGCCCTATTAAGATAAAATCCATATGAATACTAAACACACAAGGAACAGGTTTATAACCATTTATCCTGAGAGATCTATATCAAGTGAAAATTTGAACAAACTCTTGTTTATCTATGTATGGGTTGAGATTTCCAATCTTATGGAAAGATCCTATATATGGTTTTTCTTTCAACACCCTACTATTTAAGTTGCTGATGGGAATTTTGAGTGTGATATTGCTTTCACTTTACTTGTCCCATTAAGATTTGAGAAGGAGATAAACTAATGAAGTTAATTTACTAAATAAAGAGTAAGAAATCCAAATTATTTTCTACTAGTTTTAGAGGTTATATTTTTATTTGTTAATCAGTGGTTTATAATTAGTTTTGAAGAAAATATAAATAATAATGCATTAGCAGTATTTTGGTTTTTTTCAGAATAATGTTGAAATAAAACAATCTTGTGCTCAATCAAGATGCAAACTTGCTATCTTCAGTTATATATTAAATAGTGAATACATGTAATTTGTTTAGAGAAAAAAAGATTTAACCTACATGCAAAATCTAAGCTATTAATTGCAATCTAATTTCCAAGTTAACAAACTCTCCAACAGCCTAGTTGTTACTAGATGTTTGCAAAGAATTTTACTTGATGGAATATTTTTGTTAAAAATGTTTCTGACAAACCTATTTTTAATTAATTTTGTTTTCCAAATTTATTCTCTCTCCCTCAACAAGAAAGTGAAGACAATTGTTTTGACTCAGATCCATTTAATTCAAGTGGAAACTCAACAAGGGTACTCATTATGCCCTGTACAGTGGTACCTTGGTACTCAATTGCTTTGAAAGTCATCAAATTTAGTACTTGATGTGAAAATTGTGTCCTGGTACTTGTCATTTGTTTGGCGTTCGACGCACAAGCTAGAACATGTCATTGTTGGCTGCCTCTTGACTTGCTGCTCTTTCCAGCCAAAACAAAGGGCCACCCGTTAGTCATGTGATAGCTCTTGCCCTATGCATATCTCCAGGAAATCTTATTTTAGCTACTGTGGTCATTTTGTGTATTTTTGCACTTTTTTCCTAATAATGGGTCCTAAGAAAATGAGCAGTGGTAGTGCTGAGCAGAAGATTACTTCACACTACTGCTGACGAAAGAAAGAAAGAAAGAAAGAAAGAAAGAAAGAAAGAAAGAAAGAAAGAAAGAAAGAAAGAATAGGCAAATATGAGAGTTGTATTTGCTTTACTGATCTTGCTAGGGAATATATGTACAGAACAAGAGTCTCCACCATCATTAAGAATAAAGAAGCAGTTAAAAAGGCTAATGTTGCAAAAGAAGTTAAAGCAGTAACAAAGCAGCATTCCCAAACACTTGAGGAAGTTGAAAAGCTGTTATTAATTTGGGAAAACAAGAAGCAGTTAGTGGGCAACAGTGTGTCAGAAGGCATGATTTTAAAAAAAGCAAAATTGTTGCATGCCAATCTCTTGAAACTCAAACTGGGACCAAGTGGTGAGAGTATTGAAGTTTTTAAGACCGGTCATGGCTGGTTTCATATTTTTAAAAAGAGGACCAGCATCCATAGTTTTGTAAAGTATGGCAAGGCAGTGAGTGCTATTAAAAAGGCTGCTGATGAATTTGTCTGTGAATTTCATGACTACATAGAGTCTGAGGGTTTTATTCCCCAACAAGTTATTAACTGTGATGAGACTGAACGTTTTTGAAGAAAAAAAAAGCCAAGTAGAGCCTACAACACAAAAGAGGAGAAAACATTACCAGGTCACAAACTCGCAGGTTTTCTCTATGATATAGTAGAGGCTTCATTTTTAAGTCCCCACTAGCATTCCCACATAACTATGCCCTATACGGCGGAAGCGGCGGCAACGGAGGCGAGGACGGCGGTGACATCCTTTCCGGGCCCCGGTCGACCGTTTTTGCCCAGGGCCCTCTGACAGCGGCGGTAGCGGCGGAGGCGAGGCATCTACGGCTCACACCCGGAGCCACCTCTTCGAGGCACCTTGATCGGAGACGGCAACAGCAGCGGCATGACACCAGGGACTCCCATACCTCTGGGAGGCCACGCTCTGGACGGTCCCCAACCAATAGGGGCCTATGGAGCTGCGGCCGGTAACAACGCCCAGAGGATCAGGGAGGGAACTGTTTGGGCGGCTGAACCACCAGAGCTGACGCCAATTAATGAATCCCTCCATCTTGCCTTCTACCCACTCTCAACCACCCTTGCCCACTCTCTCCCCACAGGACATAACGGGCCTGGGTGCAAGCCACGGTGGCAGAGTGGCTTGGCCTTACACCTGCAACCCCATAGAGGTGAGAGCTCTATGGGGTATGCTTCACCCAGAGTACGTTCTGGACCACCCCCGGAAGCAGAGACACAACCCATTGTGAGAGGATGAGGAGTGGCCTGCTTCTGGGGGTTCGCCCGGCCAAGTGGCAGTGGCAGGGCGACGATCCAGAAACGCACCTACCCGACTCGACCCTCCTGCAAATTCACCATCCAGGGGACTGCCTTCCCGGAACCCCTTGTGACTATGCTCGTTCAGTACTCCAGCACAGTACTACACGCCCTCAGGGGTTCCCCACTCTCCTGGGTGCGACCCGCCTGCATCACATCCAATCTTGATGACGGGCCCAACCACTGGGCCTCTGAGAGATGGCCGGGCAGGGTCAGGGGCCTCCAGCATAAGCCCAACAAGAGGCCCCTGATTAAGTTCTTAGTTAAGTTTTTTGTGGGGTTAGGGAGGGGGGAGGGAGAAGACTATGGTTGCGCGGGAAAGGCACGCCTTCCAGCCACCATAACGCATGCCAGGCCCACGACCGTTCGCGACGGCGTACAACGAGGACCAGTCGCCGATAACACCCAGTGGCGTACTGACAAACATCCCATCCCTAGGATGGTGGGGAATGGCAGAAGGTGCACAGACAGAGGGCCGTATCGTCACCGGGAGTGTCATCTCCGCTCTGTACAAGCGGTGAGACGCTCCGACCCTCTGTTCTCCCCCGGAGGACCCGGGAGCAAAGGTGCGCACCCTCCCATGCTAAGGCTGGTCTACCTGAATGCAAGGTCCGTAGCTAACAAAGCTCACCTCATTCGTGACCTAGTGGAGAGCGAGCATGCGGACCTGGCTTGCATCACGGAAACCTGGCTGGGCCCAGAGGGGGGTGTTCCTCTGGTTGACCTCTGCCCGCCAGGTTTCCAGGTGCTGCACCAGCCTCGGGCTCATGGGAGGGGCGGGGGAGTGGCAGTTATCATCAGGGAATCCCTTAGCCCGCGAGAGACCACCGTCCCTCAGATGGTCGGGTGTGAGTCTCTCCTACTGAGATACGGCCCAGGGGCGCAGTTGGGCCTGCTGCTGGCGTACCTACCACCTAATCGTGCAGCGGCGGCCCTGCCCGAGCTACTCGATGCCCTCTCAGGGTTGGTGGTTGAATTCCCAAGACTCATGGTCTTGGGCGACTTTAATCTACCGTCCCTGGGAGGATCGTCCGAACTGGCTCGGGAGTTCATGGCTTCCATGGCGGCCATGGACCTGTCGCAAATAATTTCTGGACCGACTCATGAGAGAGGCCACACCCCAGACTTGGTGTTCTTGTCTGGACGGTGGCGTGATGATATCGGTGGGGGTGCCACAACTGTTATGCCCCTGTCATGGACCGATCACCACCTCCTGCGGCTAGACTTCCCCCTTGCCACCCCCCACCGTGGGTGCACGGTGCCAGTCAGATGGTACCGCCCTAGGCGCCTAATGGACCCTGATAAGTTCCAGGCAGCGCTTAGGGACACGCATGCACTCCCTGCTCACAGCTCGGCGGATGCCTTAGTGGAAGCCTGGGAAAAGGCAGCCACGGAGGCTCTGGACCGAGTTGTACCCTTGCGGCCTCTGACCCGGCGCAGATCCCAGCGAGCCCCATGGTTCACCGAGGAGCTCCGGGAGATGAAGCGTCGGAGACGGGGCCTAGAGAGCCATTGGAGATCCAGTCGATCCGAATCCTACTGATTGCGACTAAGAATCCTCACCAGGTCTTATCTCGCTGCGATAAGGGTGGCAAAATCCAACTATTTTTCCACCCTCATCGCGTCCGCAGATAATCGCCCGGCTGCCTTGTTCAGGGTGACTCGCTCCCTATTAAACCAAGAGGTGAGGGAGGAACCCTTGCAGGGTCGAGCCGAGGAATTCGGTCAATATCTGCTGGATAAAATTGCTCGGATTCGAACTGGCCTGGACTCCAACTGGGCTGAGATGGAAGAACAAGACATGGACAGTCTTGTCGACGTCATCTGGGAAGAATTTGATCCTGTAACTCCTAAGGAAGTGGACAGGATTATGAGAAGGTTGAGCTCCTCCACATGCTTACTGGACCCGTGCCCTTCCTGGCTGGCCTATGCAGCTCGAGAGGGGACACGAGGCTGGTTCCTAGCGGTCATCTCTGCCTCTCTGAGTGAGGGTCACTTCCCCACCGCCTTGAAGGAGGCGGTGGTGAGACCTCTCCTCAAGAAGCCCACCTTGGACCCATCCTCCTTGAATAACTTTCGTCCAGTCTCCAATCTTCGCTTCCTTGCGAAGGTTGTTGAGAGCGTGGTGGCGCACCAACTTCCTCAGATCCTGGATGAAGCGGTTTATCTAGACCCGTACCAATCGGGTTTCAGGCCGGGCTACAGCACGGAGACGGCATTGGTCGCTCTGATGAATGATCTCTGGAGAGCCCGGGACAGGGGCCATTCCTCTGTCCTAGTCTTATTAGACCTCTCGGCGGCTTTCGATACCATCGACCATGGTATCTTGCTGCGACGCCTCAGGGGACTGGGAGTGGGAGGCACGGTTCTGCGTTGGTTCTCCTCCTTTCTCCAGGGTCGCTCGCAGTTGGTGCTGACAGGGGGACAGAGGTCGACCCCGAGGCCTCTCGCTTGCGGAGTCCCTCAGGGGTCGGTCCTCTCGCCTCTCCTGTTCAACATCTACATGAAACCGCTGGGTGAGATCATTCGCAGTTTTGGAGTAGGGTACCATCAGTATGCTGATGACACCCAGCTTTTTATCTCAACTCCAAACAATATCAGTGATGCCCTAGACGTGATGTCCCGCTGCCTGAAAGCGGTCCGGGAATGGATGGGGAGAAACAGGCTTCAACTGAACCCGGACAAGACTGAATGGCTGTACGTACCGGAAAGCCAGGATATTCAGAACGTCCCATTGCTTAACATCGGGGACAAGTTACTACCCCCTGTTGATAGGGCCCGCAACCTGGGTGTCCTCCTAGACTCGCAGCTCTCCCTGGAAGACCACATAGGAGCTGTGACCAAGGGGGCCTTCTCCCGGGTTCGACTAGTTCGCCAACTACGGCCTTATCTGGACCTGGATTCCTTACGTACAGTCACCCATGCCCTTGTGACCTCTCGCCTAGACTATTGTAACGCTCTCTACATGGGGCTGCCCTTGAGATCCACTCGGAAGCTTCAACTGGTGCAAAGTGCAGCGGCACGGACACTCTTGGGAGCCTCCCGATACTCCCATATCACACCTCTCCTCCGTGCACTGCACTGGCTTCCGGTTGCCTTCCGTGTGAAGTTCAAGGTGCTAACAATGACATACAAAGCCCTACATGGCATGGGTCCGGACTACCTACGGGAGCACCTTCTGCCAATGTCAGCACCCCACCGTCCTGTGCGCTCCCACAGAGAGGGCCTCCTCAGGGTGCCACCGCTCAAGGAATGTCGGCTGGTGGCCCCCAGGGGGAGGGCATTCTCAGTGGGTGCGCCAGCCCTCTGGAACAGCTTACCAACCGAAATCCGGATGGCCCCCGACCTCCGTACCTTCCGACGCGACTTAAAAACTTTCCTGTTCCAGCAGTCCGGCCTGGCATGACAGCGTTAATTGGGGTCCCAGTTTGTTTTCACTATTGTTTTTATTATTTTTATTGTTCAATCTGTATACATTCCTTCCTCTGTACACCGCCCCGAGTCCCTCGGGAGAAGGGTGGTTTATAAAAACTAATAAATAAATAAATAAATAAATAAATAACAATAGAGTAAGCCTGTCCTTCATTAAAATGCTAGTGGGGACTTAAAAGTGAAGCCTCTACTAGTCTATCATAGTGAAAACCTGCACATTTTCGCGAAGCATAATTCCATAAAAAGCAAAGTCCATGTGATGTGGAGGCAAACAGCAAATTTAACTTGCAAGGCAATTTTTCCACAGGTTGTTAATGCTCCTTGCCATATTCCCACTACCAAAGTATTTCTCCAGTAAAAAAATATTTGCTGGAGAAAGATTTGCCCTTGAAAGCTCTCCTATTAATGGACAATGCACCTTCCCACCCTCCAAGCTTGGAAGATGACTTACTGGAGGAGTTCAGCTTCATCACTATAAGATTTCTGCCCTCACAATACTACTTCTCTCATCCAGCCCATGGACCAGCAGGTCATTTCAAACTTCAAAATATTGTACACCAAGGCACCTTTCCAGAGGCCTTCAAGACCACTTCTGGCACCTAGTTGACCTTCACAGAATTCTGGAAGGAGTATTTCAATATCTTGCACTGCCTTAATCTTATTAAAAAGGCCTGGAATGAAGTCTCTTGTAGGACAATGAATTTGGGATGGAAGAATTTGTGGCCAGAAGCTGTGACTCAGAGACTTTGAAGAGTTTGAGTCTGACAGTTGTGCAGGACATTGTATCTTTGGGCCAATCCATGGGTCTGGAGGTCAGTGCTGCTGATGTTGAGGAGTTAGTGGGAGAACATTGTGCTCAGCCTGAGTAGCTGCAGGAACTACAGAAGGAGCAGCAACAAGAGGAGGCTAAAGAGATTTCTTCAGGTGAGGAGGAGATAAGGGAGGATGTCCCCAGTTCCTTGATAAAAGAAATGTGTGCAAAATGGGCAGAAGTTCAAAACTTTGTGGAGAAGTACCATCTGGACAAAGCTAGGACAAGCAGAAAGGTGAATTTATTCAATGACCAAACATTTTTGAGGAATTCTGAAAAGAAGATAGAAACAGTCCTCACTGGATATGTTTTCAGTGAAGGTGACAAAGAATGTGTCAGAGCCTGTGGTGCAGGTTGAAAAAAGCCGAAAAGAGAAAGAACACCTGAAGTGCAAGTATCTGATGTTCTATAGGAGGGACACTCTTCTTTCAAGCAACACTCCTTGTACTCTCTCCTCCTCACCATTGTCTTCCCACCATCCCTGTAACAGCTTTCCCAGATGAAAAGGAAGAGGAAGCATCAGGAAGATGCTGAGTCTCTGTTCACTCTGAGCAGGGAGTGAATGGGTCAGAGGAAGAGGAGAGGCCAGGAACTTCAGAGCGGCTGTCAGCAGAACAACCAGATGAGTGCCTGGCTGGAGAGGAGAGAGATGCAGATGCAGATGCAGCTGGAAGGCTTGGAGATCCAGTCAGAAGTGTGGCATGGAGAAGGATCGTAGCTTCACCTGGTCAGCGGGTATGAGAAGGGCTGCCTCCTCCACCATATCCTAGGATGCATAGGGCTGAACTGAGGGAGAACAATGGAGGTCAGCAAGGCTACTCGTAAGGAGGCAGCCTCATCCCTTCTAATGAGTTACACTGATATGCGCCTATTTAGCCCAATGCACAGCTGTCCATTTGCTCTGCCATGCATGTGCTCCAGTTCAATGACTCCAGTTTTTATTACTTCAGATTTGTGCTTTGTGTGACTGCATGTTTGAATTTTGGATCTGCTTCTAGGACTTTGGACTTGTACCTTGATTTGGATTTATTGTGCCTGAATTGTGCCTGGATTTTGGTTTGTGTGTGTGTGGACTTTGTCTTGTGCCTTTGCCTATAGACTTTACAACCCTGTGCCTAAGCTGAGCAGGCTTGGATTCATGGGAACTTTGCAGTTGGTGGGAGTAGGACTTGTCTTCATAAAGTTTTTAAAACTCCCTATGAGTTCATGTGTGTGCACTGGAACATGACAATCCCATTAGGACATGGACTCTTCTCAGTAAAGGTAAAGTACTTTTATTTTATTCAATCTAAGTAGAGTATTTATTAAATTTTAGGTTTACTTCTCATGTAATGTAATGGTATACAACCCTATCTTTTTACTTATTGCATTAAAAATGCACATTGTCTTTGGTTCGGGAAGGCATTAAAATTATTTACATTGTTTTTTATGAGAACATTTTGTTTGGTACTCATCACTTTTGGTACTTGTGCCTCCTGGAACTAGTTAATGAGTACCAAGGTACCACTGTATATTGTTTTTTATGGGGAAAAATTGTTTGGTACTCGTCATTTTTGGTACTTGTCATGCTTCCTGGAACCAATTAAAGAGTACAAGGTACCACTTAATTTTTTTTAATTTCAGTTTTGCACAAGGTATAGTTATTTGAACCATTCTAGGCATACAGAAAATAAGACAGTAGATACAGTAAATACGTTGCTGATAAAAATATTGCTAGCAGTGGTTACTATCTTTCTCAAATCACTTTACATAAGTTGGTGGAAGAACCGATTCACTGGCCTGATAGGGCCTTTGTCCTGCTCCAGTTCATTCAAATCAGGCAGATGGTTAGGTGTGTCAATCCCTGAGATCCAAACCTTCCAGATGTTTAGAATGCAACAATGAGTTTCCAGATACTTTTGCACAACAGCACTGAGGTATTTATTCAGAAAATGTATCTATAAATATTTGAATTGAGACACATGAACACTCTTGCTTTAATATTTATTTATCACATTTTATAGTGAACCTAATTCTTTCCCTAGCTCTTCAGTATTAGTGCTATATATAATAAGTAAGTGTGCATTTAATTAAAAATATTCTGAAATTTGGTTTGGGTAAAAGAATAACTATACCATAAAGATTATGTTGCTCGAACAAATCTATCTATCTATCTATCTATCTATCTATCTATCTATCTATCTATCTATCTATCTATCTATCTATCTATCTATCTATCTATCTATCTATCTATCTATTTTTCAATCTGGTGCACTGTGGACTAGGAAAACTGGGAATTATAATCCCAAAACCTTGAATATACCAGATTTGGCAACCATCACATATATTACTCATTTTTTCTAGATGTCTGTCTTAATGCTAAACCCTTGGAATAAAGGTAAAGGTTCCCCCGTACATGCGTGCTAGTCATTTCCAACTCTAGGGGCCGGTGCTCATCTCCGTTTCAAAGCCGAAGAGCCAGCGCTTGTCCGAGGACGTCTCCGTGGTCATGTGGCCGGCATGACTAGACGCCAAAGGCGCACGGAACGCTGTTACCTTCCCACCGCAGTGGTCCCTATTTTTCTACTTGCATTTTTACGTGCTTTCGAACTGCTAGGTTGGCAGAAGCTGGGACGAGTAACAGGCGCTCACTCTGCTACACGGCACTCGGGAT
This sequence comes from Vipera berus, assembly GCF_964194415.1. Lineage (NCBI taxonomy): Eukaryota > Metazoa > Chordata > Lepidosauria > Squamata > Viperidae > Vipera > Vipera berus. The sequence goes on from NC_138204.1 coordinate 194,746,633, forward strand.
TCGACCTGCCAAACTGCCGACCATCTGATCGACAAGCTCAGCATCCTAACCCACTGAGCCACCACGTCCCTCAAAAAGCAGCGTTCCGTGTGCCTTTGGCGTCTAGTCATGCCGGCCACATGACCACGGAGACGTCCTCAGACAAGCGCTGGCTCTTTGGCTTTGAAACGGAGATGAGTACCGGCCCCTAGAGTTGGAAACGACTAGCACGCATGTGCGGGGGAACCTTTACCTTTAAACCCTTGGAATAGCTAATAATAAATCAAATAACAACTACATATTAATTTGAAAGGAAATGCTTCTCATTTAATTCAATCCATCCTCCCAGGAAGAATACATAGGGCAAAAATACGATGCCCAGTTTCCTCATCATTTCAACTTAAAGTTGGCAAGTCGTCAAATACAGCTGAAACCAGTCTGGGGCATTTCTATTTCCCCAATAAAAATGTACTTTTGACACACTTGTTTGTGTGTGTGTGTTTGTGTGTCTGTATTTGTGTATGGATTTGCATAGATACCTCCTAAAATACATTGTAAAAAAAGGCAGATTGAATTAATAACTACTGATTAAAATTAAAGCTACTGAAATAAGATTTTCTGTTTATACAATTATTTAAGTCTTTCAGAGAATCAGGTTGGAATAAAGCTTTGATGTATTGAGGTAGAACTGATTTAAAAATTAGAAATGTTTCCTAAAAATGATTAAGTACAGGTTGGAATAAAGCTTTGCATGTACTGAGATAGAAGTAATTTAAAAATTGGAAATTCTTCCTAGAATAAAAGAGAAATTGATTAAGTCATGAAATCAGATAGGAAGATAAATAAGTTGCTGATATTTCTATAGAGGGAAAATTAAGTCAAATCTAAGAACAAAACTAGAGGGTTACAGGCCAAATAAAACAATGCCAGTTGAATTACAAAATCTATTGAATAAAACTTGAAAAGAAGAGGGCAGGATTTCCTTGAAATGTAAATATTTTAAAACCTCAAACAGGAAAAAAATTCTTAATACTACAAAAATATATTTTTATTACACTTCAGACAACAATGTCATTTGGAAAAGAGCCTCTTAAGAATATAATGTATGGCATGGGTATTAAACTTGCCGCATCACGTGACGTGTTGTGATGTATCACAACTTTTTTTTTCCATTGTTGGAGCTGGGGTGGGCACAGCCTCCGCATGATGCAACCGGCCTGCGGGCTGGCAGTTTGACACCCCTGATGTATGGCAACAAAAAGTGCTTTACTTCTATCATTTTTTGAGTTCTCATATTTTCTCAAGTCAAATTAATTTATGATTAAATATTTTGGAATTTTAATAGAACTATATGAATTTATGGAAGAATTGATTTGATGCTTCTGATATTGACTAACGGTTTCCATGCTGCTGATTATGGACTGTGAAAATTTTGATGGGCTGCTTCATATGTAATGTATGTTCCCTGATGTCTGTATGTTCTGCTGGATTTGATAAAATCTAGTATTGTCCTCTGAATTATATGCACTGTTTGTGGATTTAGTACGTATTTAGTAGACCAATAAGTGCATTTGTTGGGAAACTGGCTATTATCTCTTTCTGTCATATGTTTTGAACAGATTTCAAATAGAGCAGTTATCTGCTAAAAAGAGGAAATAGATTGAATGATTTGGCCATTTAAATATACAATGTTATTTGATAAAGTCAAAGCTTTGACAAAAATTGAACAGGGTTTGTGTGTGTTGGAAATATCATTGTGAACAATGTGTGGTGTAGCATGTTTGTTAGCTTAATAGGTCTGTTCATATGTATGCTGGTGTTTATTGCTAGTACCTCTGCCCTATTCTTTTATTTGAAGCTTTTTTTATAGAGACAGTTAAGATCTGTTGCCCCCAAATCATTATATGACAAATAGTACTAATTCTGGTAGTCTGTCATCACTGTCTTTATCACTATCAATATTCTTTCATGTATAGATTACTCCAAAGTTTATTTTTTCTATAGAAAGTTTATGTGAACATTGTAAGGTGAGATGATGGAGTGGTAAATGCTTCTGATTCCTGACTACATTAGCACACCTACCATTGTCTGTCCTTCTATTCATTTAAAGGGGAAACCATCAAGTAAGAATAATACTGTTGCAGCAGTAAAAGGATACAACTTGCTTAATAATTTAGCACTCTCATGAATTTGTAAATGATGTGGAATGATCTCTTTCTAATTCCTGTTATTATAATGCCTGGGCTTGTTATATTTCAATGTTAAAATAGATTAATATATTATTGGGCACTTTATTTTCATAATATGAGGACATCTTACAGAATGTTAATTTATATTTACTAATATGGTTACTATCTTCCCAATAGCTGTGTCTTTACATTTTCATATATATTTATCTATTAAAATGATAAAGCCACCCAACTAATGATGGTTCTAGGGGTCATGCAAATTAAAAACACTTAAAAATAAGCAAAAAGTAAAAAAAAATATGGTTATGGCCAAGGGGAATTGACAAACCCCAACAACATTTACATTGTGTAAGTGTATCCATTCACATTTCACCTATCTTCAAGACTTAAAGCACAGCGGGGTAAAGGCTATTTAAACCCTGGGGTGGGGGGATACTTTTTCAAAGGGCAGGTGGTGTAACAGAGAAGGCACCCCTTCAAATCCCATCAGATAGCATTGCTTAATGGATAGGAATTGGAACATGTTATTTTGTAAGAACTTAGAAGATGGACAGAAACAATAGGAGAAAGATTCTCCATCAGACAGTCAACCCATGGCGTGAAGAGCTTTGTAGGTGACATCAAGCCCCTTGAAACACACCCAGGATTTCTTTGGTAACCAATGCAGATTGTGAATGGGAGGTGATCACATGATTGTAGCTCCTTATGATGTAATAGCAAGCTGGGCAACTGAAAGCCTGGATTGTGATTAGTGCTGCAATGGCTGGAATTTCAGAAACTGATCGTCTGTTCATTTTTTTCAGTGAACCATAACTTTGAATGGACACTGAATGGATGGACGTAATTTGAGGACTACCTGTATTCTGAAGTAGTTAATAATGAAGTTGTGGAAACTAAAGAATATTCAGTGAATGCGTTATCAACAAGAATAAAATATACTGATTTTACTGAATATATTGATCCAGAGAAAGCTTGCAGTATGAAGTATAGACTAAAAAAAAACAGTGCATATGAATGCCTGGTAGAAATTAACCTTTGTCTTGTAGGATTACTTCTGTTTCTCTCATATTTTACTGGCCATATGGGTCTTTTCTCCACAGTTAATTTTTAGTCTTGCTATGAGGTATAAAAATATACTTGGTAGATGGAACATTGCCAGGCTAGATCAAACTTCCCAGATTAATGAAATACAAGAAACCTATTCATCTTTGTACACTGTGAATGAAAAGGACAAGAAAAATGACATACAAAGTAATTTATTTTCTTTCATTAATTATGAGTTATTTGTTCAGAGCCTGTTATGTGTAATTGTTTTCATAGGGCTGTTGTTACAGAAACTGAAATTGTCTAATGTTACTGAAACATTCTATATACTTTATTTCAGTAGAATTGTAAGTATTTTTATCCTTACGTATATTTACCCAATTTCTTAAACAGATAACCTACATTCATCAATCCCTTGTATTTTACCATTTCTCCTTTCAGCTTTTGTAGTTTTACAAGTTATTATTCTTAACTGCGTGTTTTTTTACTTTTTAATGCTCTTATTTCAGAAATCAGTTCTGTAATTTTTAAGGTCAATTGTATGGATAGAAATTCAGCAAGCTTGAGTCAAGTATCACAGCATCCCCTCCTGGTATATGTCTGGGTCAGCTTTGGGGACTGGAGGGAATAGTTTTGTGGTGGTGATCCTTCGTTTATGGCTGATTCCATTCCGTATTAATGATAGGATGGAGATCTAATTGTCTGCATTGTGGGATATCTTAGGTTTCAAGTCTCTTGCCATTCCTTTTCATTCATGAAAATGCCATATTTGGGCATTTTGAATGTCATGTACTTATTCTCTTCTTTAGAAAATTTTATTTTTTCCATAGAATGGATGCATCCCCTCATAATCTATTTTCTGTTCCATGTAGGTTAGCTTCTCATAATAGAGATAATAGGTGAGGATGGTGCATATTTATTGCTTTAAGATTTTAGTCATTACCTTCAAGGGAGGAAGTACCATGTGGAGGAGATAACCACACTCTGTTAATTCATCATATGTAAACAAAAACCAATGTTACCTTTATTAGGATAATGCATCCTAACTTTTTAAAAAAGAAACTCAATATATCTTTTTACATTTTTTTACTCTTACATACATATAAATATTTACCTACAATTCTTTTTGGTGCAGGAAACTACACCAACAGTTTGAAATGTATAAAGAACAGGTGAAGAAAATGGGTGAAGAATCACAGCAGCAGCAACAGCAGCAGCAGCAACAACAACAGAAGAGTGATGCTCCAACCTGTGGCATTTGTCACAAAACAAAATTTGCTGATGGCTGTGGCCATAACTGTTCATATTGCCAAACTAAATTTTGTGCACGTTGTGGAGGACGAGTATCTTTACGTTCAAACAAGGTATGTATATGTTTTACAAACTTCTATTCTGATGCTGATTATTTCAATTGTTTACCATTTTTTCCAAGTCTGATACCCACATTTTAATTGGCATACTTGGGACTGCACTATATACTGTAGTGGGTGGGCCAGAACAAAATTTGATTTCATTCAGAGATAGATAAAATTAAATATATTTATGACTAAATAACCTGTGATGCTTGGTTCATTATTTCAGAGAGAATTCCTCACCAAATTCCTTAATGCCTTCAATAATGTCAGAGCTGGTAATATACTTTACTGTAAAGGTTCTTAAAGATGTAGGGAGATATTCAGATGTATCTGTCTTGAAAATAGCCTGTGTTGAATTATCAAACATCAGGAGTTAACCACAAGAGATATTTTATGACATTTTATAGTATGCAATAAAGCGCTTTATGAATTATAATTTTTAAGAACATAAAATATTTTATAAAATTCGTCAAATTTCAATTGCATGGGCCTCATGGGTCCAAAATTTTAGGCATATTCAGTAAATTTGCCATTTGAGGTACCTTGCTTCAAAAGGTTTTGCCTCTATGATGCACTGTTCCATCCAGTTAAATGTTACAGACACAAAGAGTTTTAGTAGTATATAGATGAGTCCTAGTAGCTTGGATGAGGCCATTTAGGCACTGAATCCAATTCCTGAATGGATTAAAATGAGTTTTCTAATCTCTGATATGTGTTCAATTTTATTCAGCTTTAGTTTCCCCTTTTTATTAAAATTCAGCATTACATGGTTACTTTCACAAAATGTTCTTGCTACTCCAGTTTTCTTGTCTAAGTAAATAAAATATATAAAGTTTATTTTCAAATCAAGGATAGCTGATTCTCTTGTATCTTCCTCCAAACTCCAATGGAAAAAGATTATAACTATTTCTCAGTCATATGTTTAATCATTTTATCCATCTGTCACCTTCTGTTAGCTATTGGACTGGAAGGCTTAAATGTTCCCTTTCCAATTTATTGGTTCAGCATTTATTTATATTGACTTGTCTATTTATTTGCAAATTTTGACTAAATATGCAAACAACTAGAAGCGGGGTCAGGTTACATGCTGTGTTAAAGATATGTTAAAATCATATGCATGGATTTCTTCATATTTTTCTTTTACAATTTGTAATATCTAAGAGACTGTATTATTTGTTGAGCTATCTCCTTTCATCTATTCTTCTAGATTTTTTGAAGCAGTCATAATTTTTAGAGGCAGATTTTTCTTATATAATTGAATTATCTGTATTCCCCAGTTGTAGCTTAGTAGGAGGGACATTAATGCTAAATATATATTTTATAGAAATATATATGTTTCATGTAGTTTTCTGGCTCACATATTTCATACTTATACCTTTATTCTGAACTGTCTCTCCACCCTTTTTTAAATAATACTTTATTACAGTTTAAAATTTTAGTCTTTTGGATGTTTCTCCGATATAATTGCAAGAGCATTTGTTGCAGTTGATTTTGTAGATAATAAATTGTCCTTGGATAATGGTTCTTTGAAGCGCATTACTTTAGAATGTAAAGTCCTTTGATTTCAAAGGAGCTATAGTCATCTCTCAAGACCCCACTCAAGGTGGCCGTCTATTGAAAGAGGCTTGGTTGTCTGATAATAATTCAATTAATAGACATATCAAATTATTACCACCATACCAAACTCTGAGAAGGCATTTATAACAACACAAAACATCCAAACGCTTAAATACAATCAACAAAGACACAAACACACCACTCCACCCACTTGTCAAACACCATATCAACACAACAGATGAGATTATTATAACACAATCCATTCCAATTGAACTAAACAACAGACAAAATTCTAACACAACAATGATAACTTGCATAACCAACACACCATCTGACACTTCTACACAGAAAGACAACACCACTTCTGACCACAACACCCAAGACACAAATCTTGCAACTTCACTAAATAACCACACACAACAAAAAAAACCACACACAACACCCAAACAACAACAGAATATTGAGACCACGATCAAAACTGAAATCTGTCCCACCATGCACAATAAAACAAAAAAAAAAGCCAGATCAAACATCCCACAAAATTACTCACAACTGACAACTACAACAATTACTTTCATTCTAACACACCAAACAACCATGCAAAACAAGTCAGATGCACACAACAACCACACACTAAAAGAGTCTTAAGATCCGACAAGTCAAACTACACAACAGAGCCGATTTTACAGCAACCAGGCAAAGAAACATGAAGGAGAGCGAATTGCTTACACACTCCATGAGGACATCTGCTCCCTTCCACAGCAGAATCAAGCCTGCGATGACTGCACGCAAGGGAACGAGATGACCTCCTTGACTCTACTTCAAATGAAGAGCCTGTCAGCCAGCGCATGACTACACGTGGCGCGACGAGACTTACGCGCCTAACAGCTGATATGCGCCAAGCAGCTGCTAGGCGCGACTTTTAAAAATCAACCAGAGACCGGCCTTTTCCAGCAAAGCTGGAACCACTGTGATTATAAACAAGCGAGCTTGTCGCGAACAGGCCACACCCACATTCCACAATTTGAACGTTATAACTGCCATACAAGTGTATGTACTGACTCCCTTATCATTCAGCCCTTGCTCTGATGATGTCAACAGCTTGTTGACGAAAGCTCAGCAATAAAGAAGAATTTTCTCTTATATCCTGGAGTTCATCATTTTTATTTTTACTAACTTCAAATACCTTCTTCCCATATCTCATCTCTTATCTATAAACAAATTCTTAGAGCCTCCTCATCAGTCCTAATCAGCAAAAGTCCACTAATAGTTACAAGAAATAATGACATATATATCTTAAACCCAATCAAATAAACCAGCTTTATATTCCTTTCTTTTTAACACAATAACATATTTTTTCTGAAAATACAATTTTTCTATATCTCATCTCTTAACTATAAACAAATCTTCAAAAACCCACTTAGTGGGAGCAGGAGTGACCTCCAACATCTTGCTGGCTTTCCCATTGACATTGCTTGTGGAAAGCTGACAGGGAGAATCAGAAATCACTCCTCCTCCTCCTCAGCAGACCCATGGAACTGCTTGCCACTTTGCTGGAGGTTGCAGGAATTAAGGGAGCTGTGGACTGTGAGGAAAATTGTACCCCCTCTCCCTATCCCAACACATCCCCAAGGGCCAAAACATGCTTAAGGTTTGAAAACTAAAAGTTACCAAGGGGGACAAAAGTTAACACTGGACATCTAAAAATTTGCAAATTTTTATTTGCATATAAATTATGACGTGTTTTTAACTGAGAGACGTCAACTAATTGACCAGTTTAACTAATCCTTAACGATACAGCATATAATATGAATAGGGCATAACATTTGAAGGCAGTTGTTAATTACTTTGTATCACATAAACAACAGCATATTTTTAAAGTGTTGCTCTGGTTTTAATTGTTTGTTCTTGCCATTCTATGATTAGTCCAGAAATATCCAAGAGATATTTCTTTACCTAAACAGCGAAATAGAGTGAGCCAGGGTGGGCAGAAAATCAGTGTGTGTGGGAAAGATTTTCAACTTCCTGTCAGCCTCCCCACTTACTTTCCTTGTGGGAAGCTGGCAGTGACCATCAGCTAAGTGGCTGCTGCTGGGTGGGTGGGGGCCGCAAGAGAGTGCACAAATGGTCGAAGTGGTACAAGTGTAGAGGAACTTGAGGAAGAAGCACCTTTAACCATTTACTTTCTCCCTGCAAGTTTCACACATGCAAATATTTTGGTAGTGGGAATATGGCAAGGAGCATCAACAATTATATCCATTTGTTCCCTGTTCCCTATCAACCTGTGGGGAACTTTTAAGAAACATTGAAAATAAGGATGACATGACCATGGCTGACCATAGCACATCATAGCACTGAACAGCAGCAGTATAGCATCACTGAAGTGGTAAAAAAATAATAATCCCCAAATGTCATATCCTTCAGAGTAATGGTCCCGGCATTCTGTATATTAGCTGATTTCAGATAGTTTTTTTTTTTACAGAGTTTTGCCCTATGATGCAGTGCTCCACCCAACTGAAGTTTACAAAGTATTGAACAGTCACAAGAGTTTTAGGAGTACATACTATATGTGTATGAATGTATGAACAAATAAACACATATTTCACAATTGTGACATAATGGTGAACTAATTTAATTTAATATTTAATAATTTGATTTCTATACCGCCCTTCTCCCGAAGGACTCAGGGCGGTGAACAGGGCAATACACAATAAAAATTGAATACAAAAATTAAAAAGCCATTAAACATCATGCCCATAAAATCAATACATATTAAAATTAAAACTAGTTTTAAAAACCCAACCAGGCCAGCTTGTTCAAAAAAGAATGTTTTGAGATCGTGCCGGAAGGAGCGAAGGTCGGGGGTCATCCGGAGCTCGACCGGTAAGCGGTTCCAAAGGTCTGGTGCGCCCACAGAGAACGCTCTCCCCCTGGGGGTCACCAATCGGCATTCTTTGATCGGCGGCACCCTGAGGAGGCCCTCTCTGTGGGAGCGCACTGGACGGAGGGAAGTTGACGCCGGCCGCAGGTGTTGCCGTAGGTAATCCGGACCCATGCCATGAAGGGCTTTGTAAGTCATAACTAACACCTTGAACCTCACCCGGAGAGCAACCGGTAGCCAATGCAGCTCGCGGAGCAAAGGTGTAACATGGGAGTATCGGGAAACTCCCAAGACAACTCGTGCGGCTGCATTCTGCACAAGTTGGAGTCTCCGGGTGGACCTCAAGGGCAGCCCCATGTAGAGAGCATTACAGTAGTCTAGACGAGAGGTCACGAGCGCATGAGTGACTGTGCGCAAGGCATCCCGGTCTAGATAGAGCCGCAACTGGCGCACCAGGCGAACCTGGGCAAAGGCCCCCCTAGTCACAGCTCCAATATGCTCTTCCAAAGAGAGCTGTGAATCTAGAAGGACCCCCAAGTTGCAGGCCCTATCTACGGGGGGTAATAGCTCACCCCCCATGGCCAATGATGGAATAATCGGAATTTCCCGGGATGCCGGCACGAACAGCCACTCAGTCTTGTCAGGGTTGAGTCGAAGCCTGTTCCTCCCCATCCAGACCCGGACCGCCTCCAGGCAACGGGACATCACGTCGAGGGCATCGCTGGGGTGGTTTGGGGTAGAAATAAAAAGTTGGGTATCATCTGCATATTGGTGATACCCAACTCCAAAACCACGAATGATCTCACCCAGCGGCTTCATATAGATGTTGAACAGGAGAGGCGAGAGAACTGATCCCTGAGGGACTCCACAAATGAGAGGTCTCAAGGTCGATCTCTGCCCCCCTGCCAACACCGACTGCGAACGTCCCAGAAGGTAAGAGGAGAAGCACTGGAGAACTGTGCTTATCGTCATATACAGTTGCTTCCCCTCCCCCCTCCCCCCGGGATATAATGTAGAAACCTATCAACATTCTTACTTTCACCATTGGAATATTTTTTCAGGGAGTTTCTCACTCACTTATGGTTGTTTTGTAAAATAATTTTATTACTTCATATTTCAAGATATGTCTAAATCTGCTGAGATCTCAGCAGATGTTTTCCACTGAAGACTAGATGTGAATTACAAAACGATGATGCATTTTTGTAATACTTCTGGTTTGAATTTGAGGAGTGGGAGAAGAGGGAATAATTCTGTCATATAGCACTATATAACAGTTGCAAATGCATCTCTTGAGATAGATCTTGGCTGTGTCATCTGAAGTACTGGTTGAGACAAATATTCGGAGGCGAGTCCCTGTCCCAGGCAAGTCTCTCCTGAAAGGAAAATATAGCTTCTGATATGACCTGCTATAAACTCCCATATCTCACACTCTGTATATGTTGAGTCAAGGAAAACCAGTGGCTGAAGTTAAGTGGCTAAGGAAGTAATGCGAATTTTCTCATTCTGCTGCTTTATACTGGAATACCTGATAAAAGAAAGGTCTATCAGCCTGATAAAATTTAAGATTACTATTATGAGTAATCTTTGATGATTTTAAAAATTGAAATTAAACTTGAAACATTGATACTGAAGTAATAATTTGGAAGGCCATAAAAAGCTGGCTTTGCCCCTCTAACCATTGGGATAAGGTGAGTTTGGAGCCTAGGGGGACTGCTGATATATTGCAGAGGGTTGGGTAGGGAGGCAGATTCTTGCCTGGGTTGTTGTGAGCCACACAAAGTTTTGGCTAATCATATAGGTCAAATAAACAAACCTTAAACCCAAAACATGATAAAAAAATTACAGATGCTTGTGTCATGATTAAACTTTTTTACTGATTTGGCAGATCAGATTTTGTGGGTTGAAATTGAGGGGGGTATGAACTTTGCACAGGAAAGCAATATTAAAATGACCACTTAAATTTGGCAACATAAAATGTTAATGGTCCTGGCATCAGCATATGTTATGCATATAGGTAGTACTTGAGTTATGACTGCAGTTGGGACCAGAATTTCTATTACTAAGTGATAAGGTTGTAAAGCATGACTTCAGTGACCCCACTGCTTAGCAACTACAATGTTGTTGTTGTTAACCAGATCTCACCGACAGCTAGCTGAGGACTCACCCTGATCCAAGACATTCCTGACTTGGTCCTTCCCAATACCTTCAGTAAGGTAAACTCCCTCCAACTACCTATCTTCCCCCCATCTCTGCCCTTTTGGCCTACAACTGCCCTATCATCCAGCCCTGCCTACTGCCAAAATGTAGGCATGCAAAAGAAGGCCCCAGTTCCACCAGAGCAAAAATATGACTTGGTGTGCTGTAGATATCCTTAATCAATGATAGATGCACTTTCACATTTGAATTGTTTAAGAAAATTGAATAAATGCTATCTGAATCTAGTACTTACGGTATTTAATTTGTCAATAAACATTGTCCATTCTGATCTCTGCTTGCCTGTTTTCTTCATGTGTCTCTAAAACCAGTGAAAGCTAGTTACATCTATTTATTTATTTATTTATTTATTTATTTATTTATTTAGTTATATTTATATACCGCCCTATTCCCTGAGGACTCAGGGCGGTTTACAGGGAATTAAAAATCCAAAATACAAAAATTAAGAACCAAATTAAAAATATTAAATTAACCCTGTAGTCAGTTAAAAAGAACCCCAAATTAATAAACAAGTGCAAATAATTAACTTTTTAGAAAACTAGCTAAATGGGTATCAAACTGCCGGCCCGCGGGCCGGATGCGTCACATGGAAGCTGCGCCCACCCCATTGCTGGCAATGGCAAAACCGTCCTGATACATTGCTCGACGTCACATGACGTTGTGAGTTTGACATGTCTGTAGCTAAGAGATATACATACGCTTAATTTCTCTTTGGCTGAAGAATAACATAAAAATGCTAACTATTTTACAGTAATACAAGATATTCACCACTATATTATTTTCTCCTTGTAGTGATCTGGGGAAAAACATTTTTAATTAATGAGATGACTTACCTCTTATTTTGTTTTATGTTAATTTGGGTCACAATAAGTATGTTTGCATGATGCACCAAGATTTGGCTGGAACTACCTTATCTATGGATCCAGTGACTGTTTTGCAAATTGAGAGGTTATAAATTAGCCTGTCAGAGATTAATACTCTGTCCTAGATTTGGGTAACACAGAACACTATGATTAAAAATACTTTAACTTGAAACTAACATTTTAAAACTCATTTTGGCAAAATCAGTGGTTTTATTTATTAGTATATATATAGTATAATAATAGTATTAATAGTTTTACTAGTATAGTATAGTATAGTATAGTATAGTATAGTATAGTATAGTATAGTATAGTATAGTATAGTATAGTATAGTATAGTATAGTAATATTCCATTTTACATTCAGGAGGCTCAACATCAATGAGAGAAAAATTAGCAAAAAAGATACAGACCAACTCTGGAGGCTGAATGTTAAAATTATATTATTTTGTTAAGGGCAATGACTCTGAGATGATACTTATATATTTGACTAGTACTCATGCAAAGTGAATGATCTAACTCTGCCATAAAGCATTTCTTTATAACTTACAAATTTTATAACCTAGCTGAGGCATAGGTTAAAGGCTTTTCAGTTCTACAGCGTGAATAGTGCTTGAGTGTTAAATTGTATTTGCCACCTGGTGAGGCATTCTGAAACAATATCAAATGTTGTTAGGTTTCAGTCATATGCCTTTATAAAAGTTAGCTAAGCCATCCGTTGTTTTAACCACAGGTGTGTAATAGCACACCTAAGAGTCTTTTGAGTACAGTTGGGCTTCATGCTACAGTAGCAGGCTATTAACATTTAATAAGATAGATTTGGCTTCAGATGCTGGAAACCCGTCTGAGGAATAGACAGATTGCTAGAGAGATAATGAAGACATTGCTAGTAAGAGAGTAAAGTTGAATATATCTAGGATTTGTCTGGGCTTAGTGATTAGAATTTTGTCTAGACAATTCCTATAGAATAGCTATCTTAAATTTGGGAATTACTTACAAGTCTGCTTGCAAATGGATATCCTCCCTTTCTTTTTTGTTTGAAACAGTAATTAATACTTAGAGCAACGTTTTATTTTACCCCCTGTATTTAAAAGAAAACTACGTATGCGAAATAGGTTTAAAAGAAGCAACTTGGACTTAAATTCATTAAGTCTGTAACATGACATTTCTATTTTTTTAAATAAAATTTTGTAAAGGAATAATTACAGTTGCAACTGCTTTGATTATCGAAAGATGTCTTCAGTCATGATCCCACAGGATCAAGAAAAAAGAAAGTAATTAAGGTAGTTATCAGTTTCTTAATTTGTGTGGAGAGTTTTTGTGGGTGAATGTTATGATGAAGCTGGTCTTAATATTAGTAAAATAATTTGCTCCATAAGCTGGTTTAAAAATGTAAAAAGCAAGAATTTTTTGGAGTATATAAAAATTTATAGCAACTGCAATGTATTTATATGTAATAAACTCCAAGCACAAATAAAATTTATTAAATGGTTATATTTACTAAATACACTTCCTATAAATATACTTACTTTCATTTTTCACAATTACCAGGTGTGATACAAATAACATTTTTTATGATGTACATATTTGAAACTTAATTATAAAAATCCATACTTGGAGGGATTTTTACCAGTTTTAATTAGAAAATACACAATATTTCAGTATATGTTGCACACATCAGTATTTTGACTTAAAATAAATCGTAGTTTTATACTGTAAAGCTAGGCTTAGTAGTTATGTGCAAGGAGGAGCAAAAATAAGTTAACTTTTGCTTTATATAGTTGACAAAGAGATTTGGGACTTGATGGAAACAGTTATTATTTTACATGATTGTTTAAGACCCAGCAAAGATTTTTTTATAAAAAAATGTATTTTTTATTGATTGATATGTGCTGTCAAGTCATTTTTTTTACTTCTAATGACAACATAGATTATCTCCATGGAATTAAGTGTTTAGGTAACAATTTAATTGATTATTTGGTAGTAAGTAACCATAGAATTTGTTATTTGCTATTTTTTAAGATTAATCATATAATTTAAAAATGTAATATTAAATGAATAGTAGTATGTTATCAAAACATTAAGAATTGTAGACTAACATACTGTTTCAGATTAATATTGAATATGTACTTGCTGAAGAATATAGACATTGGTGCACTTTACTTGTACTATGAATTCTATTAAATTCTGTTAATTTGTTTCTAATCACTTGTTGAGTTTTTCTGGTACCATTGATCTGTTCAGAGTATTTTCATATTTTAATTAACAACTTAAAACAGTTTTATTAACAAAGTGAATCGCAGACCCAAGATAGTGAAGAGGAGAATAAATAGCCATTGCCAGAATTAAATCACCTTTCAGGTGTTTCAGTATACAACTGTATAATTTCTGTCCATTGGCTGTATTCTCTGGGACTGATATATTTCCAAATACTGTATGGCATCTGGCTGGGGAATACTAATATAAAAATAAAGTGATCCATGAATAAACCTTAACACTTACCAAAGATATATGAGTGAAAATTAATTCATACTGTTCATGAACACCATAGACTTGTGTTTTCTGTGGTGAAGTATTTTAAGAGAAGATAAATATTCAAATCTGTGGGTTGTTTGATTATAGCACATTCTTTTACATATACCTAGGTGTTTGAAGATAGTAGTTCTGTTTTTAGCATTTGTGGTGTTCCAAGTGTGAATTGGCTCTGAAACACTTCTAAGTTCTTTAGAGTTCTTTAGAAAGAGTACTAGATTTTATCTCCATTTTCAATATGAAGCATTTTACTTATCATAGTAGCTTTTTGAGTCATAAAACTGTAGAACCAGGAACAAGTTCCCACAGTTATTTTTTTTAATGTAAAAGTTGCTGAAGAAGGAAAATAGGTTTGGATTTCTCTAATTTAAATTGATTATTTCCCATTATGGTTTTTTTTACTACTAACAATGCCATAGATAGATTTTCCCTGTGGTGATCAATCCCTAACCATTCTTTCAAGTCTCTCAATGGTGTAGTCATCATCACTGTAATTAAATCCAGCCACCTTGCTGCTGGTCACATTCTTCTCTTACCTTCCCCATTTCCTAGCATCAGAGACTTTGCCAGAGAGTTGGGTCTTCACATAATGTAGGATTATTAAGCCTGGTCATTTGTGCCTTAGCGAGAACTTTGGGTTGTTTGTTTTCTTGGTTGTCCACAGTATTCTCAGGAGTCTTCTCTAACACCCAAGGTCAAATTAGATGGGATGCCATTTTTTTACTGTGAGCACACTGGCATATATTAAAAATGAAATTCTGTTGCCTACTGAAGTGTTAATAACTTTTTCTATCTGCTTCATTTCAAGTGCATATTATGGCAAACTGATCATCTTTTTTCTTCTTTAGCTTAACTTGGAGCATGCACATAAGTAGTTTGTGATCTGTTCTACAGTCATCACCTAGCCGCATGTTTGATGCTATAACTGAACTTCTCCATCACTTTTTAGCAATAATAAGAAATTTGATGTCTATATACTCCATGTGATGATGTCCATATATAGAGGTGTCATTTTGATTGCTTGAAGACAGTATTAACTATGAAGAAATAATTGTAATGGCATTTATTTATAAGTCAGTCTCCTGCTTCATTTTGTTTTTTTTAAACATACAATGTAGTGGGTTTCTTCAATGGGCAAGGAGTGACACAGTGACATAGCATTGTTTTATTGTAATAGTAACAGAACTGTCCGAGCAACAGGTAATGGCCGGTACTTATATACTTAAGTCCTCAGATGTTCACCCAATTACTTGCCTGGAATCTCCTGCCCAAATACGAATGTAACTGCCAAAATGGTTGGGACTAACCATTAGGGTATCCTGAGGGCTAGCCTTGGCATGGCAGGAAATGCCCACTTAGCTTCTCCACAATAGGCGGGGGTCAATGGCTTGCATATTTACAGGACAGTACATAACACCCCTCCCCATTTAGATGGCCATCATCCTTGGTCTATTCAGCACTCATAGTCCTTGAGGTAGGCTGGGGAACCTCGCGTCCCAGTGGACTGGCAAAATACCTGTGAGACATCCATCTCGGGGGGGGGTATGATCCTGCTCCAGTCTAACAGACTCATGCTGTCCGTTACAGTTGCCTGCAGCTGCTGTTGACTCTCCCAGCTCTTGTGTCTCCGTCTCGCCGAAGGCAGCTGTGGTAGACCAGAGCAGACTTCCCAGTCTTCATGCCTCTGTGTCTTGGGAGGTGACAGCGGTAGACCGGGACATACTCGGGGGAACGTCGTCACTTTAGGTGTCTAAGGAAATATTTGGTACTTCCCCAGCATCTGCCCCCCAAGCGATCTCCGCTTGTTGATGCTGTAACTGGTCGATGTGGTGTCTAACCATGCGCTCATCACCTAACATGACCTTGTACAACAAGGATTCCTTTATCTTGCGTCACCCTGGCCACTACCCAAGGTACTTCGCCCCCATAGTTCCTGGCCCAGACGAAGTCACCTAGCTGCAAGTTCCTGGGTGGCTAGGATTGAGCTGTCTCTGCCACTGCTCTATCTGGGTGAAGTTGGTTGAGCTTCGTTGTAAGCCGGTGAACCCATCTCAGCTCCAATGGACTGCGACCCGTCGCGGTGCAGGGGGTTGTGTGTTGGCACAGTAAGAAATTCACCAGGCACTGATTCCAGTCCCCCGTGGTTATCTGCTTGAGCAACTCCTTTGTTGTCCTGATCATCCGTTCTGCCTGGCCTTTGGAGGTGGGGTGGAAAGGAATGGATGTAGCATGCTGGATCATGTTGGCATTTAGGAAAGCCTGAAACTCTTCTGCTGGGAATTGTGCCCCATTGTTGAACACAATCACATCTGGTGTGCATGGTGAACAGTCAGTGCAACTCATGGATTACTCTGGTCATTGCCATTGATGAGACCGATACCACTTCCAGCTACTTTGACTCTTCTTTTTAGGTCGGTGTAGGTGACCATTTCTATGGTGGCCGGGGTTATTAGGTTTTCTGCAATGTCAAATGTGTCTTGCCCACAGACACATAGTAAAGTTGCCACCTTCAACCCATCATCTCTCATCTGATTTACGCGGAGATAATTGTCAACTCGGGAGATGTATGCACTCCATTGTTCGGGGTGGGTTATGTCAAACTCTTGAATTCTTCCCAATTTGGCCATTCTTGGGAGGTCGGTGTAGGTGACCATTTCTATGGTGGCCGGGGTTATTAGGTTTTCTGCAATGTCAAATGTGTCTTGCCCACAGACACATAGTAAAGTTGCCACCTTCAACCCATCATCTCTCATCTGATTTACGCGGAGATAATTGTCAACTCGGGAGATGTATGCACTCCATTGTTCGGGGTGGGTTATGTCAAACTCTTGAATTCTTCCCAATTTGGCCATTCTTGGGAGGTCACGTGTGCGGGTCTTGTTTGTGCTACTGCGGTTGGAGCTTTGCTGATCCTAGGAGTCCTGGGGACAGATCCTCAGGTCTGTTGTGCCTCGAGTGTGTCTTACTGCTGGGCAGGTGGGGAGCAGGTCCCACCAGGGCTCGTAGCCTGGTCTCTCACCAGTCTGTTGATCAGCAGCAGCTTGACATAGCAGCAGCCTGACATAGCATTGCTTTATTGTAACAGTAACAGAACTGTCTGAGCGACAGGTAATGGCTGGTACTTATACACTTAAGTCCTCAGATGTTCACCCAATTACCTGCCTGGAATCTCCCACCCAAATACAAATGTTCCTGCCGAAACAGTTGGGACTAACTGTTAGGGTCCCCTGAGGGCTAGCCTCGGCTTGGCAGGAAATGCCCACTTAGCTTCTTCACAATAGGCAGGGGTCAATGGCTTGCATATTTACAGGATAGTACATAACACAGTCCATCTACATTTATTTTCCTTTCATGTTTCCATTGTTGGCATTTCTGACTCAGTCACAAACAGTACACCTACTTTTCATGTTATATCAATTTCAAATTGGACTTGATCATAAAGAATGTGATGGAATGTGCACCTGGAGAAGGATGGGGAGGGTGTTGGCAAGAGCACAGTGGTTTCCTAGGGAGGAGGCAGAACATTCCAGAGAAAAGCCCAAAATAAGAAACTGTAGTCCTGAACTGGATGAAAGAGGAAGAAAGAGATTCAGGGTAGCTACACTCATCAATGTGATGAACGTGACCACCCAGAGCTTATCAATAACCTTTTTGGTAGCTATATGCTAAGAAAGAATAGGTTCATTTGTCTAAGGTAGCACAAATGGAACTTATAATTTTATGTGTTGCCTCATTGATCTTACAGGTCATTGGTGTCATATAAAATTAATGTTTTTTTTAAGTTAACAAGGCATTCACTGATTACAAAGCAAGGAGTAAATATAGCAAAAGAGAAAAAAGTAATGTATAGCTCCATTATACTGTGAATCATATATGATTCATACAAAGACCTGATTCTGTTTCTAGTACTCCTCATAGATCCAGATAATGATTCTGAAGTGATTTTATTTAAATCCTTACAATTAATTCCCAAAGGAATTGGACTAGATAGAATTCCATACCTCAAGCCATGTAAGCAGAATTGCATTATCAAAGTTGGAAGGAATCATGAAGGTAGTCCCAATTTTGTTGTTAATGTATAACTTTCAAGATGTATAAAATTACAAAACTCTTGCTAGATAGCTGATAAGTCTCTGTTTAAGTACTTCTGGAAATAAGAAAGTACTGTCTCCTGAGTTTTCTCTTCTGACAAACTGATCATATAATTAATCTTTCAGAATGTACTATATACTCCACCTTCCCCTGAGCTCTCAGAGCAGAGACACAGATGTTACATTACATCATGTCTCCTTACACAAAATTTTATATAACTTTCACCCCCCTCCTCTTGGAGGTTGCTAGAAATTTCTCTACTTTTATATAGTCTACATCTGTGTAGTGTTTTCAGTTATAATGGCCTCTATTATGTAGCATTATTAACATTATTTGTTACATTTAATTTAGTTTTGTGGTTCAAGATGTAGTTCTAGCCTGGCTTTGTAGAACAACATAGGATAAGTTGACTGTTCTTTTTGGCAGGACTCATAATTCTCTTTATTCGAGGATAAAAATATCTTGTTTCATCTACTTTTATTATTCTATGCACTCTTTGTAGACACACTACCATTATCCTTGAAATATGATGCTTGGAAAGAACTAGAAAGTTATTGATCATTGAAATAACTACAAGGAATGATATAATTGTATAAAATTAAAAGTACTGAATCTATATTTTGGTAGTTAAAATTAGTGGCATTGGTCCCTGGTTATACTTTATAATAAACTTTGTTTCTGCTATATATCTTTCCAAAAAGTAACAGTTGATAAGTAGAATAAGGAGTAGTTCATGTCAAAAGAGGCATTGTTCAGTCAATAATATTTTATTGGCAAGGAACGGATTTATAATCTCAAATAAGTGCAATTCTGTGGAGTACTACTTCTGCTTATCTATTTTATTTATTTGATTGAAAGGTTTCATTCAGCAACCTTCCAAGGTTATGACAATGCTGAATGAGGGAGACATACAACTTTGAATTGCATTAAAAGAATATTGACAAGGCAATTCATGTGCAAAGTTATAACATGCACACATAGTACGTTCATAGCTGCCTGATTTCCTCCTCCCACAGTGTTCCCACACCATCAGCATCTTCTAGATGCTCTTCAAGGGTAATTCCTCATAGAGCACACTGCAGTAATCCAGTTGGGAGGTGAGTGATCTTGAATAGAACTTTCAATTTAAAAAAGGACTTACCTGGCATATAAAATAAGTTGTGTAAAGTTTTGGCCATGCCTGCCACTTGTTCCTTGAACCAAAGCTAGAAAAGGAAGATTAGAAACAGGAGAAAAATTATTCAATACCATCAGGTCATATAAAGGGAGCAGACAGTCTCCTTCTTTAGAGCCAGTGGAACTAGATGAAATGAGGGACAAACAAATCAAATAGAAAGTGAATAAACTATCACCTCTTTCAGAGAAAAGTTCACCGGTCAGGACCTAGTTGCATGACATTTCTTCAAAAACCTTAGCTAGCTAGGAGGGACATGGGTCCAATGTATAGATCAGGGGTAGGCAACCTCGGCTCTTTTATGACTCATGGACTTCAACTCCCAGAATTCCTGAGCCAGCTATTTGAAGTCCATGAGTCATAAAAGAGCCGAGGTTGCCTACCCCTGGTATAGATAGCTAAGCTTATGGTTCCCAGTACCCTACTTCTTCAGGAGAATTTTCTGTTCACTTTCTTCTTAACGATACAAAAAAGATGCTGAGGCTCTAGAAAGAGTGCAGAGAAGAACAACAAAAATGTTAAGGGGTCTGGAGGCTAAATCTTACGATGAATAGCTTAGGGAGCTAGGTATGTTTAGCCTAAAAAAGAGAAGTCTTAGGGGAGACATGATAGCTATCTTACAATACTTGAGATACTTTCACTAGGAAGAGGGGGTCAATTTATTTTCCATAACACCTGAGGTCTGGGCAAGATGCAATCAGTGGAAGATCATTAGAGGAAGATCCAACCTGGAAAAAGGAAGAATTTTCTGACAGTAAGAATGATTAATCAATGGAACAACTTGCGTCTCAGAGCTGTGGGTGCTCCATGGCTCGAGGTTTTCAAGAAAAGATTGGACAACTATTTTCCAGGATGGTATAAGGACTCCTGCCTTGGGCAGGAGCTTGGACTAGAAGACCTCCAAGATCCCTTCCAGCCCTCTGATTCTGTGATTATTCTGTTTGCATTGTAACATGATTAATTCTATCATGCTACAGCATGCATTTCAATAATGTATAAGTAGATAACCACAAACCTGCCAGAATTTAATAGCAATTCTATTTTTTTTACCCACAAAGTTCAGGTCTCACACAAATTAACAATAATTACATAAACAAAGTATAATGCTAATCACACATTGTTATTATTAATTTATGTGGGGGTTGAATCATCAATAACTGAAGTAAAACATTTGAGGTCAGACAAGCCCATTGTCAAAATGCTGTGCAGTTCTCCTCAGAGTCCAAGGCTGAAAACCAGATGACCAAGTCTGTTATCATGAAAAGATCTTTAACCTGAAGCTAACATAAGCATGACTGGGTTCCTAAATTCCTAGTTCATCTTAGTTATTATAAGTACCTTTTTAATATGTAGTAAAGCAACTTATTTGAACTGCATTCTTGAATCTTCCTTTGTTAAGTTCATGACTGCATATTTGAATGCTGAAGAGAGATTCATTGCTATGCCAAAGTAAAGCTGTCACAATTTGTGACTTTGGATAATTTTAGGCCATACACTTGGAATAATTTTTTTTAATCCCATTTATATCCCGCCCTTCTCCGAAAACTCAGGGCGGCTTACAATCTAAAGCATAAATCAATGTGCTTAGCAATAGCCTTCATTCTATGTATATGTTGTTTTTAACAGAACAACTATTCTTTGAAAGATTCAGTACTGTTTCTGTCTGGCTTGCTTAAGCTCCAGAGTTTCAGAAACAGGTTTGAAATCTTTTCCAGACTGATAAGATATCAACTTTAAAAAATAAGTTTTATTAATTTTCTAATTTTACATCCATTATGAAGCAATGTGGTGATTGGATAATCAAAAGTCCAATAACAAAATCTTTTTATACATAAGTCAGCATAGATCAACAAAAATTCCCTCTCCAATTCCCTTAATCATAATATCAAAATCAAATTAATACATTTCTGGTTGTGACACAGTCAGTTAGAACAATTATCAATACATTTTCACAGATACTTATTCATGTCCTGTTTTTAAGTTTTATCTAATTTCACTACGGTGCTCCAAATTAGCCTATGTTATCTAAGAAACTTAATTTTCGGGTAACCCACATTTCCCCTATTTCATTATATAGTAGTTATCATATCTGAAATACATACATTGTTCATTTAGGTGCATTCTTGTTATATTTCAAAAACACATTCTATCTATCATCTTTGTAATTATCAATAATTATTAACAAGGTATCTTTTGTTGTGTCATTCCAAATTCTATAATATAATTCAAAGTTATGGTTTAGTAGCTAATTTTCATTCCCTTAAAAATCTAGGTCCTAAATATAAAATCAGTTTATATCTTTTAACAGTTCCCCTTAGCCCATTAAAAGCAATTTTAAGCAATCCCAACATTAAAAAAACCCCATTTTTAAAATCTAACTCTAGGTTTCTTTTTGTGCCAGGCAGGCTTCCATAGCATTGCCTTTAACTTCTCAAATGTGTCTCCCTTTCTTCCTACACACGTTGTTTGAATCCAGGGAGACCATCCAGTTGTCAATTTTTCAAAGAGAGTGACCCCTTTATAGTCATTAAATTGTCGTTGTAATAAATCAGGTCTCCATGTTTGGCATAGTATAGTTGTCATTAATTCAGTCTGGTCTTCTTCTTCTTTCAGTCCCATCTGGCTTAAGTAAGAGGTCATGTCCGGAGTTATAGTTTTTGTTTGTTTGGTTAGATTCATAATGTACTGTATTTGAAGGCCTTTGGCATCCTCCATCTTAGTATTGCTTTCTTCAGCTTCTGTTGTTTGTTGAATTGTAGATTTTATAGTTAAAATTGAAGTTTGGGCATTAAGGATCTCAGTAAATTGTTGTTCTTTAAAGTCCCCTATTTTGTTGTTGATTTCCTCCTCTTCTGTTAGTTTTTGGATTGTCAGTTCATCGATTGAAGTCAGAGTCACATTTAATGGGTTTATGTTGTCAGATTTGTCTTTAAGTCTGGCTTTCATCTGTTCAGTCATTGCCAAAATAGTATCAAGCATAAGTTTATAGTCAAGGGGTGGAATATAATCCTTCATTTCTTTGATGTTTACAGATAGGTCTTTAGTGGAGGCTATTTTAATAAGAGTCAGTGAATGTCCACCTCCATTATTCCTAAAGGTTGTTTTTGGTGCCAGGTGTTCCCAATTCTTATCTTTAGAGATAATGTCAAGGACACATCTGTTACAGTCAGATCTCACAATAAAAAAAAGGTTTACTTGCTATACCAGGTTTCACCACAAGATGTCCTCAATAGCACGTAGAATCTTTTTCCAGACTAATATGAGGCTTTTATCCAATTAGTCCATTTTTTAAACAATGAATAGGGTAGAAGGTCCCCATAGAGATAAGAACGTCTTGTTGTTGTTAGTTGTGATGTTGCGTCCGACCCATCACGACCCCAGGGACAACGTTCCTCCAGGCCTTCCTGTCCTCTGCCATCTTCTGGAGTCCATTTAGGCTCACACCTACTGCTTCAGTGACTCCATCCTGCCACCTCATTTTCTGTCGTCCCCTTCTTCTCTTGCCCTCATGGACAGTACCAAAAGGAAAAAAGAATGTTTTAGTAGCCCAAAAATTCCAGAGGTACAAATAGGGTTGTTTAATTATTTAGCTTAGTCATTTGGTTTCTTTTGAGGCTTTAAGGTTTTAGTTCCCCAAGCAGCAGTTGCCGATCTTTCAAGAGAGGGGGAGAAGATTTTCAGAAGAGTTCCACAGGGAAGTAATTAGGGAAGTAAGAAAGGTAAGGTCTCATCCAAATCCTCCAGATTGCTTCGTTGTGCTTGATGGTGATTTTGGCTTTTGGCAGGGAGCGGATTAGTGATTGGCCATGTTGATGGTTGATCTCTTCTTCTTCGGGCCGGAGTTGCTCCGGATCAAACGGAGGGCTGCCGCCCTTCCACGATCACAAGGAGGGCCACCTCATGGTGGTCGCCCCTGCAGGGCGACCTTTGGCCCTTTTCAGGGTCCTCCAAGGAAGATAGATCGGGCGGCAGGTAGAGGCTTCTTCCTGCACGTTTGCTGGCGCCATGTGCACAGACCGTAATTCAGATATCAATGGTTTTTTATGCATTATTTTCAGCAAGGCACAATATGCTTCTAGATTTGCTCACAAAACTGATCCTAGTTATCCTGATCCTTAAATGAATTGATTGAGAGCAATTATTTTTTCACGGTAGATCCTTGCATGTTGGATGATGCTACTTATGAAGCAAGTCCTCAGTCTATTATTGTATACCCAGATTCCATTTATAAATCAGTAGGACTCTAATGAAAGAAGGCATCAACCTAGAAACTGGGAGATTATAAATTTGAGTTCTGTCTTGGGTACAAAGCCAGATGGGTGACCTTGGGCCAGGCACTTGCTCTCAGCCCTAGAAAGGTGACAATGGCAAAGCACTTCTGAAAAACTTTGTCAAAAAAACAGCAAGGACTTGTCTAGGCATTCTTGGAGAATTGAACACAATTTAATGGGGAAAAAAGGGATTCTGATAACACCAGTAAGGCTCTTTATAACATTCAATGACAAAGATAAGCAAAAATGCAGAAATCCAAAAGAAAGTGAACACTTTTCACAGAAATATATAGTGTCCCTTTATATCTAGTTGAAAAATAGGGTAATTGATTAAAAATAACTGCAGAAGGCTATTTTTATTATGTAATTCTGTTATTTATGAATCGTTATGTAAATTTATAGTTGGTACAGAAGTGAACATTTTGGCATTTTTGTTTTTCTTTAAATATTTATACCATCAATTGGCACTATCCTTATATATTATGGCATATAGGCTTGTATATACTATAAAAACAAACAAATTTTTTAAATATAAAATAATGAAATTAAGTTAAAATTAAAATAATAACTAATACCAACTCTAGATAAAAGCTTCCTTTTCTTTATATCCAACCAGAATCTGCTTTTTTGTAACTTAAGACTGTATTTGTGTCCAATACGCTTCAGTCTTTTAGATGACAACCTTTCACATATAAAAGAAGGCTGTTGTAATGTTTCCTTCAGTTGTCTTTTCCCAAAATTAAATCTGCTTCAAAGGATGTACTTTAGTGAAGTCCATTTACAATAAAGTTGCTTTGAAGAATAGTCATATAGGTAGTTCTAATTGGGATTGGAAACCTGGTTGTAAGTCATTACAACTATAGGTAAAATCACTCACGTGAACAGAAGTTAATCTTATGACTTTTTTCATGGCAGTCGTTAAGCAAACCCATTTATTTGAATGAACATTTTTTGCATGAAATTTGCAAAAAATGTCAAAAACCAGCAAAAAACTCCCCATACTAAAATCAGTGATGTGGTCACAGAATGCCACAATGAGTTGCACAGTCATATGACTGTGTGGTGTGTGTGATGTGACAGCCAGGAGTGCTCTACACAGGTCATAAACTACTTATTTTATTTCTATCATAACTTTGAAAGGTCAAAAATAACTGTTGTAAGTCAGGGACTCCTTTAGCCAGCTTTGACTTGATCAATAAATTACAATTTTCCAAGTAAAAAGGGCTGGAATTTTAGATCAAGTTTTAAGTTTCTACCCTATAAAAAGCAAGAGATTTCACACATTTTATTTTTGGCAAGGAATTAAAGTTTCTCTATTAAGTAGAGATCTATGGTTAAATATATTACTAGATAATACCAGCTTATGCAATGTTTATTTCTAAGTAAGCATGCAGAGGATATTTTTTTTAATCGTTAGATTATTATTTCAGAGTACAGCAATACCACTATTTAACACAAGATGGTGTCTCATCCTTTGCTATGAATAGTGAAGTTTCTCATAAGGGGAAAAAAAAGACCTGTATCAATGAAGATTGAGAGCCCGTTTGTTGTAGTGTTCAGGGTCAGCCCTAGGAAGGAGGCAATTGTAAACCACTTCTTAAAAATCTTGCCAAGAAAACTGCAGGGACTTGCCCAGGTAGATTCCAAGAATAATCCATCTTGCACTTTTTAAAATTATTACATGTACAACATTTTAATGAATTTTTATTTGAATACAAATAATACAATTAAATTTTAAGTGGTATATATGTAATAGAAAAATGTTGGGACATTCTAAAATGTTGTAATTTGAGAAAATTGTGAATAATTTATCCAATATCTAATTATTGTTATTGTGTAATTATTATTCTTAACAATGCTAATGATCATTATTAATATAATTAATTCATCCTATTTCCCACAAATTTGTCAAACATGATAGTAAATTATTGTATTTATTTAAGAAATATAATGATTTTAACAGTGGGATGCTGTATCAATATCAAGAGCCTTGGTGGAGCAGTGGGCTAATGCCTCCTTAAGTAACACCAGCTGCCTGCAATTAGTGCAGGTTCGCATCCCACCAGGCTCAAGGTTGACTCAGCCTTCCATCCTTCCGAGGTAGGTAAAATGAGGACCCAGATTGTTGGGGGCAATTAAGCTGACTTTGTAATAATGCCGCTTGGGTGTGTGTGTGAAAGCCCTAATAAGCAGGCATATACATAGAATGAAGGCTACTGCTAAGCTTGTAAGCCGCCCTGAGTCTTCGGAGAAGGGCGGGATATAAATGGAATTAAAATAAATATATAATAAATAAATAAATATCTTTTCAAGCCATATTTATTTATATTGTTTTTTAGTGAACAAAGTATTTTTATTAACTTATATAGAAATATATTTAGTTAAGCCAGTGTAAATAATTAAAAGGCAACAATAGATGCAATAGATTCCTCTCATTTTACTTCTTCAACCAATTCCTCTCTTTGGGTAGGGATTAGGTTGAGGATATCAGATCTTCTACCTTCTGACAAATGAAATTGTCAGCAAAAGAAGATAAGAATTTGTTGGACCTCTGATTCTTGGGAGAATTTAAGCCGATATTAGGGTGCTTTCATGGCCAGTTCCAACTCTGTGAGGAAATCGACAGTGAGCAGTCATTTCTACAGTTCCCAGATAAACTGCTACCTGAGGAGCTGCAAACAGATGTGAGATAGTGCTGAATTATGAAACAACCTGACCTCAAAGTTCCAGTTGTCATAGCATCCCCATGGTCATGTAATTGCAATCCCAGGTTTTTGCCACCCAGGTTACGATTATGCAGTTGAAGCATCTCCCACAATTATGTGGTCGCCATTTGCAATGTTCTGGTTTCCTATAAGCAAAGTGCGATCATGTGTGGGAATGACCTTGAGGGGCAAGATGAAGGAATATTTCTAGAGAATGATAAGGAGGATCCCCCAATGGCTTAATGATCAAATAAAGAAACTTAGGAGGGATCTGGCCTCGGTTGGTTAGGCTGTTAAAATGACAGTGGGAGATTTGTACTTTCAGACTTGTGAGATTCTGTTAATGAAGCCTTAAATAAATTCCAATAGCTCATCTGGTCAGGTTTACTGTCTGGTTTACCTGGGAAGACTGACACGAAGTCAGTGGGGAAACCAGCAGGAGATCACAGATGGTGACTATGTGATGTCCTCCCTTAATGATGGTGTGAAATTTGCTTCATGAATCACTGGAAAGTGCTGGAGCCACCATTAGTAAGCAATGGGGTCATGTGATGTTATACTTTACAACCATGTCATTTAGCGAGGGAAATTCAAGTCCTAATTGTCATCGTTAACCATGGACTAAGTATATATTTTCCAATCCAACAGAATTTTGGAAAGTAATTATATAAGGAGCTTGGCACTTTCTCTTCCTGCCTATCTACAAAATAATGTTCTGGGAACTATAGAGGAGCAAGTTTGATGTTGGAAGTGGCAGAAGAAAGACCAAATTCAAAAATAAGCTGGATCACAGCTGTGATCTGTGAAGAAAAAAATATCAGGAAAACTGCCTTCCCAATATATTTTGATGTAAGAAACTGCTGAATAATGACTTGGAATGTTGTTGACTATTCCATTCTAAGCTCCTTTACATCTTCATTCCTCTCCTGGTGATTTGACACAGAGTAGATAAGCAAAAATGTACAGCAGCACAACATATTTTTTGTTACACAGATAAAAATAAACGTGACTGTATGATCATTACTGTTTAAGAGTTGGAAAAATTTCAGAAACTATGCTCTGCATACTTTCTCTACCTTGTTTATTTTAAAGCAGTTATGAAGGGCTCCAATACCAAACAGAGCAATGGCATTGTAGAATGGCATTTTGATCACCACAATGTAAAAAATGTTGAGACTCTAGAAAGAGTACAGAGAAGAGCAGCAAAGATGATTAGAGGACTGGAGGCTAAAACATATAAGGAACGGTTGCTGGAATTGGGTATGTGTAGTTTAATGAAGAGAAGGGTGAGGGGTGACATGATAGCAGTGTTCCAATATCTCAGGGCCTGCCACAAAGAAGAGGGAGTCAAGCTATTCTCCAAAGCACCTGAAGGCAGGAGCTTTGGTGGAGCAGTGGGCTAATGCCTCCTTAAGTAACACCAGCTGCCTGCAATTAGTGCAGGTTCGCATCCCACCAGGCTCAAGGTTGACTCAGCCTTCCATCCTTCCAAGGTAGGTAAAATGAGGACCCAGATTGTTGGGGGCAATAAGCTGACTTTGTAATAATGCTAAGCACATTGGTTTGTGCTTAAATTGTAAGCCGCCCTGAGTCTTTGGAGAAGGGCGGGATATAAATGGGATTAAAAAAAAAAGCAAGGTCCCTTCCAACTTTGGATGATGATGATGATTAACAGAATTAAAATTCTATTCAGAAGCCGTATTAATATATATGGAAAATAGTTGTGCAATTAATGTTATTACTACAGTAGAAAACAGAACAGCTGAATGAGTTGCTTATTTTCTTTATTCCTTTTTTGCTCTTTTTTTTTTGGTAAATAGATCCTGTCAGCTATAACTGATTTTGGTCCTGCAACTTTACTCTCAGCTGAAATTGATGCTGATCTGCAGAGAATGAAGCTTGAGGCTATTTTTTCTTTTCCTGATGGCCTCTTGGCCTTCCTTCCCACTTTATCTACCCACTGCTTCCATTGCGTATGATCCACCCCAAAGGATTATTCAGAGACCTTGGCCTGTTAATGGTTTATGAGGCACACTTGATTTAGCAATTAAAGGAACCTGTTCTCCAATATACTCTGCTTTTCTAGCTGAAAGTTTTTTAAAGATAAACTTTCCCAAGATTTTCAATGCCTCTCCCCCCCCCAAACATTTTAGATAGACTGTTGTTTTTTTTACAGAAAATCCAAAGTGCTTCCCAACATCGTAAGATTCTGGTGTAACTATTATTCTAGTACAGAAATGAGGTGAAGCAATTGATATGAGGCCACAATGCCTGGAGCTAGGGCAACTGGAATGGCCTCAAAAGTAATACCAGACAGACTAAATACAGCACTTCTCTTTGGCTGTTATGTAGTTTTATGTATTTTCCCTGAAGGTTACCTACAATTTCTATCTTTAAAACAACACATTACACACATCAAAATAGGAAAATAATAATTCTAGTAGGATTTTTTTAGTCTGGATCTGTTAGAAGTATATGTAAAGTGGAAGAACTGATATTATAAAATCAGATGTGTTTGCCTGGCAAGAACACTGGCTTTCATATTGAAGAAACTAGGCATTCTTATTGAAAATGGAGATATTAAATTGACTGTATTCTTCTGAAATCCGTTGTGATTTTATTAGTTTTTCAAGTTGTAGAAGAGTATTTTTCTGAGCAAACAAACATATTTCTGTGATGTCAAATTACAGTGGCACAGTAATATACCTAAAACGTCTTGAAAAGTTGAGGAACCGAGATTAAAGATAATCATTGGTTGTTAAGCTCTGAATCAACAAAGATAAACTATCCTACTATTTCTGATGGTGCTACCAACATTCCACTACCAAGCTTGGTGATTTCATACTTGTCTAGTATTATGTAATTTTGGGAGAAAATATATATATCAGTAAACAATGGCACAGTTATGGGCACTTACATGGTTTTCTATAAAAACAGCCTGTTGATAATATGTTGTAGAATTCAGGGTTGGGGTTTGGGCACTTAATGTAGCAGTCCCTTGCATAAAATAATGTTGTTATTAATAAAATATTTTTATTTTATTTTATTAAAAAGTTTTACAATACATTTTATCTTTAACAAAAAAACCCTCCCAACCCCCTCCCCTCCCCCCCCTTTTCCCCCTCCCCAACCCTCCCCAACCACTCCCTCCCTTTCCCCTCCCCCCCACTTCCCAGAGCAGAATACAGGGTATAAAAATACAAACAATCATAATCTAACTTACGCAAACAATCCTAAACTGTTTAAACTATCGTACTTTAACTCGTATAGATAAACTCCAAACATATATATATCATATCAATGATTATTCAAATACAAAATAATACTTTTCAATCTAATACCCAATAAAAACAATCACAAATAAAACAATTTATATCAATTTTCTAAAACTATTCTTTCCAACTGGGCTTTAAATTCATATTATCCTAATATATTATACAACTTAAAATACCATAGTACCCATAAAAATATTACAAGTTAGCTTCAATCACAGATAAAACAATTTATATCAATTTTATAAAACTATTCTTCTATCCAACTAGGCTTTAAATTCATACTAAAACCAAGTTTATACAACCTTACCTTCTCCTAGTGTATTATACAACTTAAAATACCATACATATACCATCCAAATAATAAATCATAACCTACAAAATATCAGTAGGCACTACTACAAATCTTCCCAATTAAATTTTCACAATCTTAAAACTAAAGCAACATAAAATATTACATGATTATTTTATAAGGGTGGAAAATATCCCCAAATATTTAGTCCTTCTAACTCCTGCAGTTATACAACTAAATCTTCAAGCTTGATTCATTCGTCCAGAAGCAGCACGCCTCTTCCAATTTCTGGCCTTCTCCAGTGGTACTGAAATTTGACCCACTCCTGTAGCTTTCACATCTGTCTGCATTAACCCTTCAGCATCTAGTAGATTCTCTCTGGAACGTTGAGACTCTCTCTCACCTTTTTTCTTTGTAGATTCCAAAAATGGTATGGGGACTGCTTTTAAAACATTACTGTAGAAATCACGTGCCTGAATCACCGTGGTAAAACAATGCCTCGTACCTTCATAGGTCACCACCATACCCACTGGTATCTGCCATCTAAACTTGATATCACGTCATCTCAATTCTTGTGTCAAAAAAGCAAATTCCTTCCTTTTTCTTAAAATTCTTGCAGGGATCTCTTTTAAAATCAGAACTTTTTGCTCAGCAATTACAAAATCAATATTGTAGGAGGCCTGGATAACTTCATTTCTAATAATTCTCTTTGTAAAATAAACCACCACATCTCTGGGTAATTTC
This sequence comes from Vipera berus, assembly GCF_964194415.1. NCBI lineage: Eukaryota > Metazoa > Chordata > Lepidosauria > Squamata > Viperidae > Vipera > Vipera berus. Next base: position 194,777,793 of record NC_138204.1, read on the forward strand.
CTTTGTCTTGCAATCCACGAATTAACACGGAAGATTTTGTCTATATCTTCCATTATTTCATCTGCTGGTCGCCCCAACACCCCTTCCAAAGCCTCAGAAACCATTTTCTTCAAATTTTCCTTAGGATTTTCTTTTAGGCCTCTAATCCTTAAAGCAAACTCCATCTGATAATACTGTGTCGAAATCAAATCATAATCAATTTTTTCTACCACATTTTCAGTTTCTGTCATTTTGGCTTCCAGTCTAATATCATTTTGAGCAAGATCTTCCACTCTTTCGTCCAAATTCTCAATGCATTTAGCCATGCTTTGGATTGCAGATGTGATGTCTGCTCTCATTTCTGTTAATTTCTCTGTAAACTTCTCCTCCAACTTTTTCTCCATTATCTCAACAAATTGTTGCATTTGCTTTTCCATAGTCTCTTCCAGCAGATTCTGCAAATCTTTTACTGTAAAAGCTGATGCAGATATGGGTGCAGAAGACAATGAAGTTTTCAACAAAGACTGCTGCACCAAAGCAGGAACTTTAGAAGATATAGCCGCCATTATCACCCACTATTGTTAACTACGCACTTTCACTTACGAGCTCAGCAAAGTCCATTGAGTTAAAGATCAAAACACCATCTTCACCAAAATCTCCTGCATCGCTCTGCCTGCGTCCTTGTTCTCAAAAGCTCTTCCTTGCTAGCAGGGATGGTTGCGAACGCCCTGTTCTGCTCCAAAAAACCCGGAGCAGAGGCGCCTCGCAGTCCGGAGCATGCCCAGGCTTCGGGGGGGCTCAATCCTTCAGCCGCCAAAACTCTAAGTTCTGGCGGCCCCGGAGAGCTCTACCCCTACCTGGGCGCTCACCCCCTCCTCTTTTCCCAAGGTGGGGGCTTCTGAGCCGCCAAAACAGCTGATCGGCGCTGTTTTCGGCGGCTCTACGGAGCCACGAGACTGACAGCCAAAGAATGGCTGCCTCCGGCGACGCCTTGCCATCCGGAAGTCCGTTATTAATAAAATATTATGTATATTGTGAATGTTTTCGTGTGTTACATTTCAGGATTTCTATAATCCAAGAGAATATGTTTTGTTAACTGCTGGGCAATAATGACTTTTTTTTTTTGAAACCTGGGTTCTGGAGATACTACAGGAAACAGAATGCTCAGCTGGATAACTTCAGCTGACTTTTAAGATCTGATGGTTAAATAATCAGATCTGTCTGTTTTAATTATGACAGTATAGTCAAAATTACTGATTTTAGAAATAATAAATATTTCTAAGATGTACAGAGTGTAATTTTAAGATTTAATTTTTTATCAAGGATTAAGTTCCATAAGATATGTGGTTTATTCTATTCTATAAATTTAATTAATTAATTAAATAAATAAATATTAAGAAAAGAACCTATATGGACCTTGGACTTTATTTGTTAAATATAATTAAACAAGTTGTTAACCTTAAAAAACTGTTAAAATTGTATTAATTTGAAACATTGTCATTTAATGTTATTTTTAATGTTCTATAATCATTTATTACATTTCATTTTTAGTGTGAACTTGTCAGGATTACTTTTGAAAAACTGATCACAGTATTTTCTGCATATTATATGCAGGTAATGTGGGTGTGTAATTCATGCCGAAAGCAACAAGAAATCCTCACAAAATCTGGAGCATGGTTTTATAATAGTGGAACTAACACCCCACAGAAGTCTGATCAAGAGGTTTTTAGAGGACTGCAGAATGAAAAAGCACCTCAGGACAAAAAAACAAAGCTGCAAGAACAGTCAACCGTGGAACGAAGTAGATCTCAAGGGATTACAAGGCAAGAGTCCATAAATGGTTCAGGAGGAAAGGTGGTGGGTGACACAGCAGACAGGTAAGGAACCGACTTGGTTTATTTTTTTTAAAAAACAGAGTTTCTATCTTCTTAATATATTCTATTAGCAAGAATTTAAGGGTATATTTAACTACTTTCAGGAGTTGGCAGGTATGTTTTATTAATCAGTATGATGCTGTGAAGCAGGGGTTGGCAACCTTCTTCCACATAGGGGTGAGAGTGGATGTCTGAGAGTGGATGATGGACCACATTCATCTTTTCAACAAATAAATATATACAATAATAATAAAACATAATAAATTCTGAATTTTTATTTTATTTAAGTAATATTAAGTCTTAAGGACACAGCAATTGGTATAAGGCTGGATGTTGATTGTTGCTCAAAAGCAAGAGGAGAGTACTGTATATCAGGGACAAGTCTTGGCCACTACCACTCCTTCCCCCCCTCTTTCTGCCTCCTTATGGCTGCAGCCCTATTCTCTCCCTCCATTTTCCAAGCAGGTCCAATGTCCTGGTCTTACCTGCATGCCACACTCACTGCAACCGAGGGATATGGGGCACCAGAGATTGTGAGGGGGAAATCAGGTGGGTTGGCTGCAACAGTAGTAAATGTAGTTTATTGTTATTACTAGAAATTTATGTCTTTTGGAGTTTATTTGGCAAGTTCCAACTTGCCACTCTAGGTAAGCCTATTCCTCAGCAATGATAACCCAGCCACCCTAATTCGTAATCTGGTAACTTTACGAGGGCAATTCGGAAATAAACCTCCTTTTGGTTATCAATAACGAACACTTGCAAATACAGAACTTTTATTATACACATTAGAAAACTACATTACGTTACTTTTTGACATAATCGCCATTCAAATTGAGGCACTTGTCATAATGTCTTACAAGGTTTGAAATTCCTTAGTAGTAGTCGCTTGGCGCCAAATCTGGGCTATGGAGGGGGCTCATCAAAAACATCCCAACGGAACTGCTTCAGAAGTTCTTGGGTGCGTCTAATGGTGTGTGGGCAAGCATTATTGTGAACCAACACCACACCTGAAATCAGCATGCCCCAACGTTTGTTATGGGTGGCTCGTCTGAGTTTTCGTAACGGTTCACAGTAGACTTCTGAATTGATGGTTGAACCATGCTCCATGAAGTTCACTAGCAGTACTCCTTTAGCATCTTCACATTTGGCAGGATTTTCTATGGCACCACTTCCGGTGTGGTGTTGGTTCACAATAATGCTCGCCCGCACACCGCCTAGATGCACCCAAGAACTTATGACAAGTGCCTCAATTTGAATGGTGATTATGTCAAAAAGTGATGCCATGTTGTAGTTTTCTAATGTGTATAATAAAACTTCTGTATCTGCGAGTGTCTGTCATTGATAACCAAACGGACATTTATTTCCGAATTGTCCTTGTATATTGGCACAGTGCAAGTGCCCTTGATAGGCTTCACAAACTGCAGCTGGTGTAAAATGTAGTGATGAAATTACTGTATGGAAATGTTATAGGTGAAGTTTAGTTCCCTCAGTAGCTTGGACCTTCATATTTAAACCTTCGATCAGGTATAAAGCTCTATTGAGGGAGCTTTTCTCCCACGGTCAGAAGTGATACTTGATCTTTTCATTTAGAGCTCGCTAGTTATGAAATATCTCTGAAAGGATGGGTGGTGCTAACATTAGCTTTTATTTCACTGTCAAGATCTGCCTATTTATCATATTTGGGGTAAACAAGCCCATTAGATGAAAGTGGCCATGTGATATTTTCATGGTTCTGTTCAGTGCTTTTTTTGTAAAAGAAAAAGGTGCTGAAACTCACACATGTCATACAACCCACTTTGCCTACCCTACAAGGTTCCATCCAAAAAAGGTGCCGGAACTCCGTTCTGAGCGTTCTATGAGAAAAAAAAGCCCTGGTTCTGTTAGTTTGGTAGCATGAATAGTCTGTGCGAAATAAGTTGTAAATCTACTCTTTTGGTGCCATCATAACTTAGAATGATTTTGAACAAATTAGTAAGTTAGGGTTAACCTGTATATTTTGGGATAGAACTTATTATATAAGAACTCTTCTTATTACAAAGTTATTCAGGTCATCTTTCTCCAAGAGCGCAAGAGGGTCTTCTTTCCGAACTATGAACAGAACCTGCTCAAGAGCTGTGTTTGCACTCTTTAGAATCTAAAGTCAAACAAACAAATCAAAATTTGATTTGCCTTTAAGGCCAAAAGTAGAACAAAAAAGCTTAAATTTATACTTCAGCACGGTAGACTGAAGAACATGTTACTTTTATTTGTTGGTTCCATGTATGTTATCAAATTAACTCTATTATTATAACTCTGTTATTATTAAATGCCTTCCCTCTTGCTGTCTTTCATCAGGATTTTAATTCTTTATTATTTTATTGTTTTCTTTTTTAATTTCAAATTTTTTTGAGTACTTACTTCTTAGGTATTCAATAAAGAAATGAACATACACTATCAGACATGGCAAAAATTTAATGTGTAGTAGCACCTCTTCCAACTAACACTTTTTATTAAGCTTTCATGATTTATTTCATGAGATGTACAGAGTGGCTAGACTGATGTAGGATTTAAACTGCGATGAGATGGGATGGGAAAACTTGGGGAAATGGGAGGGGAAGATAGTTTGGTTATGCAGATTATACATCCCTTATCTATTAACAGTTGTAAAAAATTGTAAAATATGTAAAAAAACCAACCCCATTGTATTCATTGAGATCTAAGTTTGCATGAAACCGTTTGATACATATGAGTTCAGCAATTTATCACTAGATGGTGCTCTTAAAATTCAAGTTTTTCAAAACAGCCACTTTGTAGTCTTTCATGAAGTGTCCTGGGAAACTGAAATGATCTGATATTACTTTACCCTTGTTTTAAGTCCTATTTGGTCTACTCTGAGGTTTGCCCCAACAAACACAAAGACAAGATTAGAAGTGCCTTTACATGCTCTTCCTACAATTTAATAGATGCAATCATCTGCCAGCAATGACCCTCTGGATTTTATATAGGACAAATGAATTGCTCCAAAAAATTAATGGACTCATTTGACATTAAGACTGAGTGTAATAAACTGATATCTTACTCCAGGATTTCAGGCAACTTCTAGTGGATTCATGCAGGCATCGTATTAAACTGCCTGGATATCTTCGACAAAGTTTATAAAACCACATATCTGATACTACTGAGACAAAAAACTGGAACCATTGCAAAATAACGTCTTCAAAGCCCAAGCCTATCAAATATATTCTATGACTTTTAAATATGTCTTTCTATCTATCTGTATGTCCATTATGGGGGTCAAGAAAATTAATAGTGCACTCCCCCCACTCCTCATGAAACCTATTTAAATTTCAAAGTTATTTTGTATCAAGAAAAGAATTATTTAATATCGTTACACCTACTTCCTTTAAATAAGAAGGAATAGTTATCTCCTATTAGAAGACATTAACTACTAGTACCACTCTGAACTGCCTAATGCTGGTTAATTTGTTCCTAGTTATTTTTCCCCAGTTATCATTCTTAGTTTATGCCAGGCACCCTACCTTATCTAACTCTATTGCAATGCTAATAGCACCATATAATTTCCACCGGGATTCTGTGGACCTTCCAGATAGAGAATAGTTCTTCTGAAAAAGAAAAAAAAGATATTTTGTGACTGGCCATATCTAATCCAGCTGCCCTTTATAGAACAGTCACTTTGTTTCTGCTCTTTAATCTGCTCTCAAAGTTAAACAAGTAATCCAACACAAAAATATTGCTTACTTTTGTTTTAGTATTATAGTGAAAAGGAGGTCTCTTAAAAAATGAAAATAAACTGAAAAAACACTGGAATGCAGTGACTTTTAGCAGTGGTGCCTATATTTTCAACCAAGCCTGATTTTGGAACTGAGATACTCGTGATTGCATTTGTCAATGACTTCTGGTGGAATTGTGTGGTGACTGGACTCTACTTGATTTCTCAGTGACTTCAAAGTGTTAAGATGGATTAGGAAATACACTTCCAGATGTTAACCCCTTCCTTCACTTCAGTAAAAACTATGGCTTATGCTGTGCCTGGATTGCACTTTCCACAGCCCCCAATTAGTGGATTCCTATTTCTGTAATCCTTAAGCACTTTCCTTTAAATGGATGGGCTTTTGAGGATGCCACTTCCATTGAGTAACCTTTTATATAATTTGTCCTCCATTGACCTGTCATCATAATAAACACCTCTTGTATGCTAATTGGTGGAGAGGCAGAAGAGGAGGAAGAGGAGGAGGAGGCATATAGTCGTGAACTGAAGTGGATATATTTGCTTTCAATGACATGAGGTGCAGCAGAACTGGATACCATTGCCTGTGCCAGCACAAATTATAAAACACTACTTTTAACATTTAGCATGGACAAGGCTGTTGTGATTCAGGGTCAGCCTGTGGGTTCGGCAGTTGGGTCGGACGACTCAGAGGAGGAGGGGGGTGTTGAAGAGCTTGCTGAGGGGGTTGAAGATCTTGCTGATGAGAGCCCTCAGCCAGGCCCCTCCCACCTGGTCATGACGGAGACCCAGCTGTGTGAGCCTGACAGCATGGATGAAGATGACCCACAGCTGGCCCTGTTCAAGGACGCCCGACGCAGGAGGCAGTCAATCAGGAGTAAACAGAGGAAGGCAATGGGGCACCTCAGAAGGAGGCAGAGAGAAGCCACGCCCTGAACTGTATAAAAGGGGAATGCGTGGGAGGGCTGGTTTGCTGAAGGCAACCGCTTGATTAGTTCCTGTTTCATAGCTCCTGTTTCATGGTTCGTGTCTTGCTTTGCTCTGTTTTATGTTAATAAATTTGGCAGGCTTTATTCCAGCCTCTTGCCGTTTGTAAAGGGGTTGTCCCTGCCTTTTCTGCAGGGCCTGTAGCAGGCTGGTACAGAACAAAGGCAGAGATTGCCTTCTTGGTGGCCTGGGGGCAGGCAGACAGTGGTGTTATGTGTTCCTGTTATTGAGAAAGGGTCAATGGTCTGCACTCATGCTGCAGAATCTGTACTCATGCAGATCAGACCTGAGTGAAAAGGAAAGAAAACAGGAGAAAAAAACCCCTTTTACTTATTCTGTGCATCTGTCTCTTTCAGCAAGATCGTTCCTCTCATTACTGTATATAACATTCACTTTTCTAATGGTCAAGCATCACGCCTATCCCTTTCCCTAACCTACCCTTAGGGCAGGAGTGTCAAACTCGCAACATCATGTGATGTGTCAAAACGTATGGTGACTTTTTTCCCCCTTGCCGGCAATGGGGTGGGCGTGGTTTTGCCACGTCGGCCTGCAGGCCGGCAGTTTGACACCCCTGACCTAGAGGGAACAAAACAAGTTGCCAGAAGAAAAATACTGTCAACCCATTGCAAGACAAAGAAACCTTTAATGAGAGAGAAAAGTTACAACAAAGAAGCCAGCTGCTTCTTATCATAGCTACCTTAGTAGGGGCATAAACCAATGTAGGAAGAAGGAGAAGTGAAACACATATAAATGCACATCTCTGATATTTGGGACACAAGAAAGAACTTGCAAATAGGACAGTTGATCCCTACATCCTAATGTATACTGGACATATAAATGGTATTCCCAAATTGCTTTGTTTAGAATGTTTGTTTATATTTGGGAACGCGTTTAAAGAAACATTCAGAGTTTAGATATGAGAGATTCTACTGAGGCTTGTTTGATGTTCATTGCTTGTTGACCTGCATTGGCAAGGACAATTTTTAAAATTGCTATAGGAAGAATGCCTTTTGGAAGCCTAAGAAAGAATGCTGAGGGTTCTCTGGCCCCTGAAGCCAATCAGTATTAGGAAACTGTAATCACTCTGCAATGATTCTGGCAGTGAGTTCTATAGTGAAAAGCAAGGCTGTTCCACTTTTTAGCAACATTTTTTTTCTTAGGCAAAGGAATTGCCACATTTTTTGACAGGCTTACAGTATTTGCAGGACATGTTTAACCAGGAAGGCACTTTATTTCAAATCCATGTGGAGTTCTTTTAACCCCTTCCTAGTCCCACAGCTGACTGAGGTTAGCTGTGCATGCCACACACTTTGCTTGTGGCACAAGCACGTCATTTGAATATAGCCAATTTATAGGCGCTGCACGTGCTGCCACACTTTTGCTTTGAATCATAACTTCCCAGGCACTTTTCATCTTGTGTGTTTAATCTGTAAGACCAAAATCGGTGGAGAGCAAAGGACAAGGAAATTGTTATTGCCAAGTATTTGAATATTAGATCACGTCTGCATTTTTTCATCTGGGGTTTGAATGTTTTTCTCTATAATTATCTTTTTCTAGTCTATAAATATATAAGATTGCTAAGCTCTACAGTTCTGAGCAATGCAAACAATCATACAGAATTTTTTTTTCCATTATGGCCCTGGGTACCATGGGGTAATAATTTTTAAGGGTTTTTATATGTTGCTACGGGTGTGTGAAGTTTGGTGATTTCTTCCACTGTTCAATTCATTGCCAGTGGTGCTAGGGAACCAGGGTTACCGAGGGAGATATGAACAGCAAAAGAGGCAGTGGCTGAGAAATAGCAAAATCCTGTCTAAATTTGGCTGGACAGTGGTGGACTGGTGGAGGGGCAGCAAGTTGCAGTTTCTCAGCTTCAAAAGTGTGGGAGGGTATGGCTGTCTGCAGCAGAGCCTCATGGGCCCATGGATCAGCTACTTTCAGTGCAGCTGACTGGTGGCATATGACAGGCTCCTGAAGGAACAGTGATGCAGACAGAAAGAAGTCAGGTTAACAGCAGCCTTGTTTTTCATTCTCCACCTCCTGACTTGTGCCCAGAACAGGAGGATAGTTAGCTGGGCCAGGTGACTATGGTGAGGTGTCTGTGGCTATATCTTTCTGGGGGTAGGAATCCTTGCTTGAAAGACAATGGATGCCAAGGTAGATGGCAGCAGTGGGACCCGGCATAGGTGGTGGTCTTGTGGAAGAACTGACCTGGGTCCTGTGGTTGCTGTTTGGCTGGCCAAATGGCCAGCACTCATCTTGGCAACTTCTCTTTCTCTGGGACTCAGGATTTAGATGGATTGGTGGGATTTCAATTATGGTGGCTGGTGGCCTTTAGGGGAAGACTTGCATTTGCAAGCATATATATCCAGAGTTCCTGCTGGATCTTTTTTGGGGTTTGATGAAGGCCCACCTGAGATAGCCATATGTTCTGAGGGCTTCCTTGATGTATTTTATTTCTCTTTCTTTCCCATCTTTGCTGGTAGGCAGGCCTTCATCTTGGTAGTGTAGGGTTTTGATAATTCCCATTTTGTGCTCCAATGGATGGTGAGAATCAAAATGTAAATGTTGATCTGTGTGTATGTGTGGGAGGTTTCTGGTAATTTCAGTGTTAAGGCTTCTGTCTTCCTTAATGTGTACTGCATAGTCCAGAAAAACTAAACTATTTTCCTTAACATCTTCCCACGTGAATTTGATGTATCTGTCCACAGAGTTGATATGTTTGGTGAACGCTTCCAATTCCTGTATTTTGATCTTGACCCAAGTATCCTCCACATACCTATACCAGTGAGTGGGTAGAATTACTGTGAAGGAGTTTAGGGTCTTGGTTTCTACCTCTTCCATTTGGAGATTGGCCACAATGGGGGCCACAGGTGAACCCATGATGCAGCTGTGTTTTTGTCTGTAGAAACCTTCATTGTATTTAAAATAAGTAGTGGTCAGGCAGAGGTCCAACATGGCACATATGTGATCTGGGCTGAGGTTGGTTCTGTCACCTAAAATACTGTCTTATAGCAGTCGTTTCTTCACTACCATGATAGCTTGTTGTTGGGATGCATGTGAAGAGGGAAATCACATCATAGGAAACCATGGTCTCATCTGGGTCCAGTTTTAGTTTTCAAATCTTGCTGAAGTCCTGTGAATTGTTGATGTGATGGTGGTGTTGCCAACTAGAGGAGCTAGTCAAAGCTGAAGAAATTTCTTGAGTGAGAAGCGAAACATCTACAAAGAAAAACAAGAAAGTCCAATTGCCTCTTGAAAAAGCACCTTTGGGACAACCATGACCTGGATGACTTTAGAACAGGGGTGTCAAACTGCCGGCCCACGGGCTGGACACGTCATCTGGAAACCATGCCCACCCCATTGCTGGCAATGGCAAAACCGTCCTGATACATTACGCGACATCATGTGACATCGTGAGTTTGACATGTCTGCTTTAGAATCTCCATAGACGCTGGTTGCTATTTAATGCCAGGTTGGCTAGCAGAAAAGCTTTCCTCATCCATGAGGGCTGTTTTGGCTTGAATGATTGAAATCTGGTTGTGCATGCGGTTCTGTTCTCTGACATATTCTGTCCTGGGTTTCAAGTGTGGCACTATCTGGGCATGGATATGGACATGGTCAGATGTGAGATTCTATTTGTGAAGTTAGGCCATATGGATAAGTTGGAACTGCTGTTTACTTACCTCTGTCCCTCCAATATAGAAGCATCCTGCCCAAATTCCTTGATTCTGTGATTGAGTTGATGGTGAAATTCCCTAGATTCCAGGTGACTTCAGCCTGTCTTCAGCCTGGAGTTAATAGCTATCATGACAGCCGTGGATCTGATCCAACTTTCTAAGAATCCAATCCAGAATTGAAGTCATACACTTGATCTGGTCTTTGTCTTGGAGCAGTGGCATAGTATTAATATCAGACCCTTGCTGCAGTCAGATCCCACCCTCCGAAGAGAGACTTATTGAATCAGTCCATCCCAAGTGACTGATAGATCCAGAGTATGGACTCTGCACTTGTGGATCTTGCATGGTTCCTTGGTTATCTGAGGAACTGCCAGAGATGAAACAACATAGGAGATACCTAAAGCCCTGCTGGTGAAAGATGAGGAGCGAAACTGACCTGTCACACAAAAGAGCCTTTATTAAGACTTATCTTATGACGATTAGAGCAGTAAAGTGAGTTTACTTTTCTAGTCTTTTTGTGCTGCAGTTGGTTGGCCAGTGGCCCTGTTCAGAATGATTAGGTCCCTTTTGGGTAAGGAGAGATTGGGGGAGCCTTTGCAGAGTAGCTAAGAGGAATATTCTATTGTCATTCCGTTTGTCTTGGAGTTAGATGTTGGCTGAGCAGGTGCTTTGGAAGTGACTGGGGCATGTCTGAGCTTGGTTATCTGGGAGGAATTTGAGCTGGTTATTCAAGTCTCTTGCTCTTCTTTAATATTTACATGAGACCTCTAGAAATGTTTATCTGGTAGTGTGAGGTATGGTATTATCAATATGCTGATGATTCCAAGTTATACATCTCCACATTGGCTAGCCAAGTAATATGTTGGCCAAAGACTTGAAAGGAATGGGGAGAAACCAGCTGTGGGGTTTTTATTCTCCTGGGTCGATTGATATGTCATTCTTGCTCGGGTAACACTCTCCTAGTTGTAGTTGGTATGCAACCTGTGGGTCCTCCTTGATTTATGGTTTCTGCTCTCAGAATAACTGTCAATCATGGCTAAGGACATTTGTTCATACAGATCCATCTTGTGCACCAATTGCACCCATTCCTGGACTGAGAAGCCTTGCTCATGGTCACTCATACATTGGTCGTTTCCTGGTTGATTACTGTAATCTGCTCTATGTAGGTGTGCCCTTGAAGACCATGCAGAAATTACAACAGATCTAGAATATAGCAGCACAATTTTGGGCACTTCATAATTTATCCATATAATACCATTGCTGTGCTAGCTTCCAGTTTATTTCCAGATTCAATTCAAAGTGCTATAAAGCATGTAAAAGTGGAACGGGATCAGGTTATTTATGGAAATGACTCCCCTGAGGTTATCTGACCATTCCATTCGGTCAGATATAGAGGACACATTCCAGGTTCTTTCCTTAAACGTTGTCATTTAGTGCGGCTTAGGATGCATATCTTCTCCACTGCTGTCTCTGCCCTGTGGAAAACCCTTCCTCCCGAGATCCAGTAGGATCTTGCCTTCCTTGCCTTTTAGAAGGCCTTGATGAATTCTCTCTTCCCATAAATAATGGGGTAGAATAGGTTTGATGCCCAGCATGATGATATGTGGGTATGTGAGAGAGTGCTGCCTTGGGGCACCGTGAGCTTTTACTGAGTTTTTATTTTATTTTACTTTATTTATCTGTATTTGGGATTTAATATTTTTAACGTTTAGTGAGCCATCCAGGCTTATGGTTGCAATAGAGCCAGTTTGGTCTAGTGGTTAGGCATGAAAGCTGTCTGTCTGTCTGTAGGCCAGTCACTCTCTTAGCTCAAACTACCTCATAGGGTTATTGTTGTGGGGAAAATAAGAGGAGGAAGAAGAATTATGTATTCTTGCTGCCTTAAGTTATTTATAGGCTGGAGGTGTTTGGTGCAGTGACAGAGAAGGTACCACTCTCACTCTTCTCAAGCCTGTGATTTTTAAGTCCGTATTTAATTTTTGTAATTTTAATTCCTATATTTAAATTGTTTTTATATTTCTATTTTTGTTACATTGTAAGTCACCCAGAGTTGCTTTGGATAGCAGTATGTGTGGCATGTAATAAATAAAGAGATAAAAATAAATAAATTACAATAATGGTGAAATATAAATTAAAACATAAAAATAAATATGGGCAACAATGTAAGTCTTTTAATATAATAAATTCAATGAAAACCACAAACCACATGAATAACATAAGAAAAGCAACCATTAAAAGGCTTGCAAGATCCATCATCCTCTAACTTAAGGTCTGGGAACAGAGTTTTCAGAGTTCTTCTGAACACAGCCATGGTGAGGCCATACATGTCATGGTGGGAATGGTGCTCCAGAGAGCAAGAGAAAGCACACTTCCTTCATCTCATTATGTGACAATGGATGGGATTTGGAGCATACCGACTCCGCCTGATCATACAAGCCAGACAGAAGCCATAGAAGACCAGAAATAACCAAGCACCTATGAAGGACTTTATATGTAATAACCAGCACCTTGAATTGTATCCAGGAGCCTACTGGTAAAAAGTGCAGCTCACAGATCAAATGTGTTACATAAGCCTGTGATGAGCTACAGACCTAATTGTCTCCGTTGCCACATTCAGGACCAGTTGCAGCTTCTTACAGCCCCATGTAGACCGCATTGCAGTAGTCTATTGTTCTATTGTTGCTTTAGTACTCATATTATGGGCTATTTTTGAAGTATTTTATTTTGAAAGGTGATGTATAAATGAATAAAATCAATAAAATAAATTGATTGTATTGTTGCGAATCCTGTACTAAGTATCTGATTTATCTTCTGAAGTGCAATCTGACTAGCATTGCGGTTTTCTGTGCATCCTAAAAATACAACAGCTGAGTCTCAAACTGTACTTAGAAACATTACTTAAATATTCAGTTTTAGTTTAACAATAGAGAGAAGTTAAATGTATAGCTTTAGCAGCGATTAGTAACTTTTGTGGTGACGGAAACATTCAAAACAATGTATTGATGATACATTTTATTTGTGAGTTGGGGAACACAGGTATGAAAGACAGGCAGTAGACTCACCTATTGTCTTTTCTACATCCTTGAACGTATGTTTTGATGCATAATAAACAAGAATATGGTAGTTTTCATTATTTTTGGTGTACTTTTCCTCACTTTCCCATTTTCAAGCAAATGGTAGGGTGGCATCATAACTTGAACTGAGATATTTTGCAGAGCATATTAGAAAATTTGGGGTAAGTTTAATAAAATAATTAAACATTAAAATTTACATGTAGGCCTCACAACACATGATAATGTTCATTTTATCTTGTTCTCCAATATATTTTTTATATTTTCCCTGAACTTCTCAGTTTTCTTCATAACAATCAATCCAAAATTAATGGGAAATCCTGATTCCAGGTGCATTGTATGGTGAGCTGCATTGTACTTACTATCATTTTCATGCTACAATGCTTGTACTATTATTAACAATATTAGCATTATCATTCCATTGCTGGTAGTTACCTTTTTCTTTATGTCTTTATCATAAAATTATCCCAGATGAAATGCCTTTGATAGCCTTTGTGTCTTTATTCAAGGTGCTAGTAATGGTGTTTAAAGCCCTACATGGCAGGGGTCCGGAGTACCTTAGGGAACACCTGCTGCCGGCGTCTACTTCCCTCCGCCCTGTGCGTTCCCACAGAGAGGGCCTCCTCAGGGTGCCACCGGTCAGAGAATGCCGACTGGTGGCCCCCAGGGGGAGATCCTTCTCTGTGGGCGCCCCGGAGCTATGGAACCAGTTACCGGTTGAGCTCCGGATGGCGCCCGATCTTCGCTCCTTTCGCCGCGATCTGAAAACATACTTGTTCGAGCAAGCCGGCCTGGCCTGAGGGGGGATTGGTGGGGTTTTTTTACTATTTTTATTGGGGGTTTTTTACCATGTATTAACTGTATTTTTAATCGGGCATGTATTTAATTATCTTTTATTTTTTGTAAATTTCTGTGTTTTATTCTTGCCCTGTACACCGCCCTGAGTCCTTCGGGAGAAGGGCGGTATAGAAATATTAATAAATTAAAATTAAATTAAATTTATTCCCTAAAATATGTGTTTACAATTTTGAAGTCTATTTATTCAATAACCCACTTGGAACTAATACAGTAGCAGTAGCTGTACACAACTGAACTACAAATATGGAATAAAAAATGCAATAGTATTACAACTTAACACAATCAACTATGAAATCACAATAAAAATAAGAACCCTCTACACTAAAAGGCCCACAAAATATAATATCAAGAACTATATATTAATACCATTAAGCATGGTAGTTGGGAGGGAAGAGCCCCTTACCAGTCACCTGAAAACAATGTGATAAACTGCCAGCAACTCTCAGTAACATGGTGATAAAAGATACCTCCCATGCACATATGAATTGGATTCACCACCACCCATGAGATGTGTCTGCATATATGTGAACTATTTAAAGTGCGTTTATAAGAAAACATTCACAGCAAGCTGAATTGACCCTGAATGGTGACAGAGGAAGGAATTGGATAGGGATCAGTGGCCCAGTAAACCCAGTAAATCTTAAAGATGGTATATACAGTAGCTAACATGCTGATCTAGTAGGAAGAGAGAAATAATGAGAAGGTCACCCAGATGGATTTATCAAAGACATCCTAATATCGTGCTGTAATTTATTCTGTGTCTGCCTTTTTCTTTTGTATTTCCTTTGAAATGTAGTAGGCTAAATATATATAAGCTGTGGTGTTGCTTTTGTTAAAGACTGCTCAGCAAACAGCCAATGCTTTGCTAGAAGCTCAGTGTACATTGTGTAGTATGCATGCTAATAAATTTATGTTGTATCTTCAATGTGATGCAGTTGCTATACGTGACCCAGATTTTGGCTACAACAATAAGTAGCTTCACACAGTATAAATGGATTATCCATTGATTTCTGTTTCATAAGCCAAGGCAGTAAGGAAAATGAGCATAGAACTTACTTAATATTACCAGTGAATAGTGTTGATTTTTAATCCTGTCATAATAAGATGCTACAACATTTTAGATGCTTATAGGAAAATTGAATGTTATTAGGCTGCTGTAGTCATTGGTTATTGGCAGATGTAAGAAGTCACGAATGAAGGCAAATATATGTGTCTCAAGATAAATGAATGGTGGAGAATGGAAGGTTTTATATTCCTTGTAGTCATCTGGTTGTTAGTACTCTTTCTGAGAGTTGTTGAGGCCACTTGGAGGTTTATCTGTGCCCTCAGGGTCACCTGAAAAATGCAAATGGGTGTGGAACCTTCTTGGAACTGCTGAATTGTTGTAAAAAGGAGACAGGTGATGTTGTATTCTCCCCCACCCCATTGAGAGAGGGCTTTCAATCAATGTAGATGGAATTTTTGACCCCTTTTTCAAACCAGAATGTGAGGGAAATTTTGGTGAGAGAGAAGTTCCCGAAGGATGGGCTCCAGCATGAATCCGAAAGCTTGGTAGACTAAACCTCTGGTCCTGGTGACCGACCCAGATTTGATCCTTCAAGATGTAAGAAGTGAATTTGAGTGAACTGCTCCTTCCTTTCTCATAGGCAGTGGTTACCTAGACTTCTAAGTTCCTTTCTTTGTAATCATAGTTTCAGACATCATAGTAAATTATCAAAAGTCTTCACTGTAGCTGAACTTGAAGACAACAATGAAGAAAGGAGGCTTTGCTGAAACTCACTTTGTATTCATTAGTTCAGAGCTTCCCAACCTATCCGGGTTGGTGGCCCAGAGAGAAAGGGAGGAGCAGAGAAATGAACGTGCGCATGTATGTGTGTGCACACATGTGCCTATGTAAAATGGGCATATGCACGGCAGTGGGACTAGCGCCCATGTGCATGAACAATAAGCCACACCTACCCATGACGGCGCTGGAGGTGGCACTGGTGCCCGCGTGCATGCGCAAATGGGCTGCTAGTGTCCGTGTGCATGAGCAAACAGGCCACTAATGCACAGGATGTGCAAACAGGTGGATATCACCCATGTGTAACCACAAATGGGCCACTAGTGCCTGTGTGATGCTGGTGGCGGTGCTAGCGCCCCTGCACATGCACATATGGGGTGTTAGCACCCACCTGATGGCACACGTGCACTCACTCGCCAGTCATTCCCGCAGCCTGGTGGCCCACAGGTTGGGTACCCCTGCATTAGTTCATTGCTCACTCAGCGCCAACAAATTTGTTAAGTTGGAACCAGTCAATAGGATCTTCTGCATGGCAACTGCAACTTGCTTGTCTGTAGCAATTATTTTTCTTTCTGTGGTCAGTCTCTGAGGGCATAATGTTCCCCCTCCATCCTGCTGTGTCCCCCCCCTTGATGACTTCCCATCCATCCATTGCTGGACAGTAGGATTAAAAAAACACCACAGTTTTACTATGCTTCCTGTCACTTGGACTAGAATAGATAATTGAGAGAATTCTGGCCAAGTTCATCTATTTTTTCAAAAAGCTCTGTGTCATTGATGACCAACGAAAAAGCTAAAAACAAAAAACAAAGTTTAAAACTTTTATTGGTGCACCTAAAGACTGATGAAACAAAAGGAAAAATAGGCAACAGTTTGCCATTCCAGTAGTCTACAAGTAAAACAAAGGAAAAAAAGGCCCAGTTCATCAGTTCATCATGTTTAGCTTCTTCAGAAGAGGACAGGTCCCCAGCAGCCCAGGATGAAATGGCCTTGGCAGGCAGCACCCTATGAATGGAGATGAGAAGGCATATACATACACAGTTGCCAATTGGAGGCATTTACATACTACAACATAAAGCATAGCAGGTGAACCACGTAGCACTATCTTTTTTGGCAGAAGTTGGGAAAGATCTCTTTCGACTCAAAGCAAGAAAAGATGGGGAAAGTATACTTTTGTGATGGGGTACAATAACTGAACACTTTGTGTGCTATGTGTTCCTATTCTCAAGCAATAGTTAGTGGCCTGTCCTTGTACTGGCACAAGGAGGATATGTGGATGAGCCCGATATCTGATAATTTTGTCAGATAAAAATCACTATGGCTATATACATTTCAAAAATGATTTGGAAGAAATGTTTGAACACTATGTAAGCATAGATCGCAAAATTCTGAAAAAAAATCAGGCTGTTTTAATGAATGTCAGAGAAGTGTTGTGGTCACAGATGATTTGAAGTGATTCTTCTGAATAATTCCTATATAAGTTCCCCCCCCCCAAAAGATGGTATCTGTAACCATCATTTTTTTTTTCATTCTAGGAAGCAATGATTTGGGACCTTCAATAATTTATTTGAAATATTATGATTGAAGCTGCAGTAAATTCACTCTGAAATTATAGCCACTATGCTACATTGTTAGTATAAAATGTACTGCATAACTAAAACTTTTGGGAATGTTTATATAAATACTTTAGGATTTTATTGATTCTTATATATATCTCTATATATATTGTAATACTTTAGTACATGCCATTGCTGTGGAATCCCTTAGATACCCAGGACCCTCAACAAAAAGATTATTCCTTTCCTTCAAGTTCAAAGGGAATCAATTTTCATTGGACCATTGTAGATAGAAAGCCAAGAAAGTAAAAAATTCTCTGCTCAGGGTGCTGTATAAACACAAATTTAAAAAATGCTTTATATTAGGTAAGCCCAGTCACAGAAAACCTCTTTGATATGCTGAAGCAAAATCATGCCACTTAACCTCTCCTCTCCTATAATGTGCTAATTTTGGCTCAGATTTCCCTTTCAGTGCCAGGCATCTTAGCCTTATCATAATCCTGTTGATGCTTTCTGATATTTCATTCCTCAGTTTTCTTCCTGGTATGCTGCCACCATGCTGCTGTCCCACTATTAATTACTTTTGCCTTGCTCAGCATTCATGTGATGGCACTTCTGCAATGCTTATTCCCTTTGTTAGAATACTCCTGGTATGATGCCTGACCCTGGGCTTCGTGTTCTGGAGTAAATAAACATTGCAGATAAAAACACTGATTGTTGGCTATATTCCTATTTGGAAGAGCTGCAGCAGGCAGCCAAGCAGGGAGCAATACTTCTAAATAGGAGCAGAAGTTGAGTCACCACTCAGCTCAGTTTGCTACTGTAATATATTACTTGAAAGCACTGAAATCCTAGGTGGTTTGCTTTAGAAATCTCACAGCCCGTGGAGCTGACTCAGCAGTTTTTGTTGGGGTTGGGTGAAGGGTTTTATGCCCTTCACCTCAAGCAGGCGAGCCCTTGGTACTAATTCCAGTAGTGTTCTGACTTTCAATCACTAAATAGAAGTAATTTGAGCAAGAATGTAAGTTTATATCAAACAATTTGCTTATCTGGCTCAGTATTATTCAGGATCTTGGATCAGTTCTTCACCTTTGTTGTTGCCTAATTTTTTTTTTTTTTACTAGAACATTTCCTTCCAAGTCTGGTGACAATCGTTTGATAGGACTAGCAAAATTGTTTACATACAAAATTTATGGACAAAGGTGTTAATGCGATTGCTGTTGTTATCTATTGTGATAATTCTCCATACAGTATATAAAACTGCAATTGTGTTGATACATTCATACATCATGGAAAATAATAGTATGCAAAAAAGCATGCATTATGGAAAATTTGCATATATTCCAAAATCTTTGTATAAATATTTGGACTTCAGTCAGAAAATCATGCAAAATGGTACCTATACTTTAAAAAGTAAAAAAAAAATGTTATAGGAAGTAAAGCAAATAGGCCAATCTTTCCTATTCTTCTTAGCTATTCTTCAGCATGAGAGCAAAAAAAGTAACATACAATCATATTGTCCAGAGGAGCACCAGGAGGCAGCAAAGTGGTATATAGAACGCTAACTGTAGTTAGCGGTCCTTTGGATCACTACATTGATACACAATAATGAATCCCAGTGAATTTAATGGAACATTCTGAGTAGATGTATATAGTATTATATGATTAAAATTGTAAACAAATTTGTTAAATTCTATGCTGCATTGGAATAACTCTGTAAATTTGTTACATGTAGGTCAATCTAAGAACAACAAGAATACTTACCTTCAAGTGCCAAATATAAAACTTATGATTTCCAATGGTCACACTAGTTTCCTCATTCCATTTTCCTTAGCTCTTGGAATAATTTTCAGTGCACAGACTTTAATGGTGTTCCTGATTGTAAATGCATGGTATAAATATTAAATATTCCAAACTATAATGTGCTAATTGGTATCCTTCCTTTACTGGTGATAGTATAGACAATCTTGTATTCTTGCACTGTAATTTGATCCAATAGGACACAGCCATGGATAATAGTGGCATGATATTTATCTGTTCAGGAGAAATTGTTTGTTATACAATCTGGCTGTATTTTGGGGGTGGGTGGGTGGTCCACTCCTATCTAGCCACTGTCTTGTTGGTCGACTCATGGACTGCTAAGTTTCATTCATATGCTTTTTAATATGTCAAGACTCTTTTCTTGGTTTAATTTCCTTCTTCTGTTACCGAATAGAATGCAGCAAATTTCAAAAGGCTGCTGCAGTTTTTCTGCTTTTGGATCACTCAGGGAAGTTGCTATGAGAGATTTTGCAAATTTGGGTAAAAAAAATAATTGTCTTAGTGCCATGAGCACAAGGTGTGCAGTAAGTAATGCAACATAATAAAGTATTGGCTGTATGTTCTTTAGCTGTACGTGGAAAATAAATTAAACGGGCAAAGGACAGAATTACCTTTGTCACAGAATAACCCTTATCACATGCAGATAATGATGCAGCTTTTTTAAAAAAATGGAAGCAATGAATTTATTCCAGTAGCCTCCTCACTTCATAGGGATCTTTTAGAGATCTCTTACTATTTTTAGAAGGGTCCTTCAGCTTGTGCTGCTGCCTTCAAGCTCTAAAACAAAAAGGGACCTATGTATTCTGTCATTGGTGCTAGTCATTTTTTTTTCAGAGCAGGAAGGGTGGAGGAGAAGCTGCAGAGGATGATCCCTCCTCCTCTTAGCCTGTAGTAACTGTGCGGATCCTCATCCTCATTTTTATTACTTCTGAGATTTTATTGCTGGCAGCCAGATGTGCTGAAACTCCTGAGGGCAGCATTTATTCCGTGTGTGTGTTTTTAAGAGGCATCGAGAAATATGAAGAGACTACATGAATGCAGTTCAGCTTCACACTTCAGCTGGGAATGCCCAGAAAAATTGCTGCTGCTCGGAATCCCTGCTTTAGTGATGAGAAATCAGTGTGGGTCTTACATTTTTTATGACTGAATTAGAAGAATGACATTACAACCCATTCTCCATCCCTGCTCATTTAGCTACAGTTTTTATCGAGATCAGGAGAAATATGGAACTTGATTGTCGTATCTGCATTTGATGGTGACTGCAAAATAAATGACTTTTTGCACAGGTGGGAAGAAGGAATAGCAGGGAAGAAGGGAAAAAAATGCAATTTGAGACATTGCGACAGGTCTGCAATTCAGTGTTATCACATTTTCATGGGGTTTTCTCATCTCCAAATATTTTACAAAATGATCTTTTTGCACAAACATTGGATAATGCTAGGTAAGTAATAATAGAGCCTTTCCCCTTCAGCACTGGAACGGTGGTAAGAGCAGTTGTTTGTGTGTGTGTTTGTCTCTCTCTCTCTCTCTGTTTCTGTTTGTTTTCTGTTTTTCAGTGAGCAATTACATAAACAGATCTTGATATGTAAAGATGCTTGACATTCTAATGAATCCATCATTGGTCATCTGTTGCTTTGGTTAATATATTTAAATTTATTATGCTAAAATAATAGGACTGCATTACTGCATTAAAACATGCATGTTAACGTGGATATCTACAAGTATTTTAAATAGCTTGATTAAGTAGCAGCAAGTACAGATTTCATTCATATATGAAATACTCAAAGAATGTTAAGCAAAATAATTGCTCATTTCAAAATGTTATCATTAACAATACGTTCTAGGTGTAAATTAGCAATACTGCTTGCTATTAGCAAAATGTGTAAAATGTATTTTTGGTGTGTGTATATGTGTGAGTGTCAGTGGGGAAGAAAGATTTTCTGTTTAGCACTTTAAAAAATATTTCTTAAGTAAACACAGGAACAATTAAACCATCACTTTGCAGTAGGTCATCCAGATTTAACCACTGTTTCATTATGGATTGTGATTGCTTTTTAATGAAATGATAGAAAAAAGAGCATATAGTGCTTATACAGTGAATGTTAATTTATTCAAGCATTTAAATGTATTTAAATCTACCTTGCATCTTATCTTATTTTTTTACCTTTTGAAGCAGCAATACATTATGTAGCAATATAAATCTATCTCCATATTTAGGATTCTATAATCCTACCAGTTTAAAAAAATGAAATAAAAATTATTACAAAACATAGCATATACTCCCAAGTGCATATCCCAAGGCCTTCAGATTATAGTAGTTACTCTTTTCAACCATGTAAAATCTGTTCTAGCCTCTTCATTTTTATTGTTACAGTTCCTACTCTTCAGACTACATGCTTACTTTTTGTGAAAACATCCCTCTTCTCTGTATGCTTTTTGTGTCTTTAAATCTTGTATGAAAGCTAGCTATGTACATTTTCCAATTAACTTGTTAATGACAGAAGCCTTGAGCTTAATATAATCATTTTACGTTTAGGACTATTTCGCTTCTTTAAAGGACCCTAAGCCTTTTTCAGTGTCAGTGTACTATGCTGGGAAGCATTTAAATAGGGCATCAATAGAATTATAGAAAGGTTCAGTCCTGTCTATTTTTGTGATTAAATGTACACAATTGTATAAGTTGTAAATCTTTTAAAGGTCTCTACTTACGAAGGCCTCTACATTTTACATAAGGAACTGAATACTTCAGTTTTCTTAGTAGCTATAACATACAGGGGAACATTTATTTATTGCACATTTGTGGTTAATTCAAGAATTAATCTAACCAATATGCATTTATTTGTTATTCTTTTCATGATATGATAAAAGTAACTACATAGTTTTTCTTAACTGAATAATTTGCATTATTAGAGGATTTAGACCATAGTCTTGTGTATGCTAACGCAGGAGTAAGTCCCATTGAGATTTTATTTAAAATAAAGCTGTATATGATCTTTGTAACTTAATTGATGTCTGGTTTCACTATTAAAAGAATGCTTAGAATAATAACAGGAATGACACATCTTTTAAATAAATCATATTTTACATTTCCTTTGGAGAAGAGAATTAAAAAAACAACAAATTAGCTAAGCAGAAAATGTTCCTTGATTATTAGCAGCTAAAATCAACTGTAAAGAGATGCTGAAAGCTAATTTGGGAAACAATATGTTAAAGCTAATACTTAATATTAACATGATTTTGTACCATCCTAATAATATAGGACTTCTATTTTCCAGATATTGAGGAGTTGTTGACTGACATTTTTTGCACATTAACAATAGCCTCCCCCACTCACACTTAGAGAGCTTATTAAGTGGTTTTTCTTTTATTAGCTATAAACAGCTTCCTGTTTATATCATAATCCCTTTGCTTATACTAACAACACCGCAATGCCACTGCATTTAATGTTACTGTACTGTGGCCTATAGGCATGTGATACTGTGGAATTCTATGCTCTCCTAAACATGAGTGATTTTCCTACAATTCCTAACTCCACTGTGCTGAAGCTGCATATTTTTCTGCACAAGCCCATGGCTGTTACAGTAAATCATTGCTAATATGCATCTAGTGTGAACATCTATTTCAGTGTTTATATTTTATCCACCAAAATAACTTTTTAACTAAAATCTGTTTTTGGTTTATTGTTTTGTTCTATCCTAATGCTGTATTGTAATTATAGGAAAAATTCTATCTATCCTACAATATGCTTCTAATTAAATATCTGATAGCACATCATCAATCAATCAATGATTTTATCTTAATCATGTTAAAGTAAGGGTAGAATCTTTTTCAGTCTATCTAACAAGCAGTTTAAAATTTATTCATTTATAAAAATCAGCAATACTCTTAAAATAAACCACTTTATTTTATAAGTGCTGCTGCTTTTTCAAATTTTAATATACGAATATTGGTTTATCAGAGGCTTGATTTTTTTAAAAAAAATCTTTTAACTGTAGTGGAGGTTAGAATTGCTCTGGGCAAATTTCATTGACCCATATAATTGAATACAGCACTGTTTTGTGTATATGTGTGTGTATGTATTTAAAGGGAAGAACAATACAGTTCCTTGGAATTTACTTTTGTTTTAACTATTTGGGATCAAAAGAGAAAATTTATTGTCAAGAACTATTTTCACCTGTTTTTAATTGCTGCTAATAATGAATAGAAGGCTAATTTTGTATCTTGACTATGGAGGAACACATGACAATTGATTTTTGAATGTAGATAATTGTTCATGGTTGAGACATAAAAGAGCTGAAATTTCGTAATTGACCAAGTCTTTCTTTTGCAAAAAAAAAACATGCTTTTCTTTGAAATAAATGTCACAGTAGATACACTATAAATGTTAAAAGGTCTCTTTAATCATCTGTCTTTGGCCCAGCTCCATTTTTGCCTATAATCATTATTATTTTTAGATTCCTAAAACAGTATATAATAACTGGTAATATTAGTACCAATATTTTAGCAACTATATGTTAATGTTGTTTTTGAAAAATTATATAGCTCTGTAGTTAAAACTGTTTTCTTAATTGGTGTACTTACATTTCATTAAACCCAATTTAAATATTTTTTGCAGCTGTGGCACATAGTAGTAAAGAATTTCTTTGCAGTGTAACTATCGTAGCAAATATAAATGATGGCAAACATATTTAACATAGTGCCCCAAATTTTAGCACCAAATTGTATCCAAAATGCCTTTCTTCACTCTAACAATGTAACTAGAAGTCTTATACTTTTGCAGGTGTCACCAATCTGGTAACCTTTTTATTTAATTTGTTTGCAGATATGCATACAATAGTTTTTTTAGTAAATGTTTGAAATGTGTCTTAAAATAATTCTTAAAATTCTACTAAAATGAATTATTTTACCAATCTGTGGTGGTGTTTTTTCATTTTCATTTTAAAATACACAGTGCTAATAATTTAATAATAATAAAGTTGGAAGTGACCTTAGAGGTCATCTATTCCAACCCCCTGCTCAGGCAGGAAACCCTATACCATTTTGGACAAATGGCTGTCCAGTCTCTTCTTAAAAACTTCCAATGTTGGAGCATTCACAGCTTCTGGAGACAGGTTGTTCCACTGGTTAATTGTTCTAACTGTCAGGAAGTTTCTCCTTAGTTCTAGGTTGCTTTTCTCCTTGATTAGTTTCCATCCATTGCTTTTTGTCCTGCCTTTGGGTGGGAAATTTGTTCCTGAAATTTCCTAAACTGGAAAAGAATGCTGCAATACAAACCAACTTGTACAGTGTTTGAATGTGGTGTGTCCTCAAATAAAGTAGGAGTCATTAGGAAACATTGAATCAAATGTATGTATGCCTCAAGTTATGATGACAATTAGGACTGGGGTTGCTGTTCCTAAGCAATAGGGTCATAACATGTGATGTCATATGACTGCTTCATTTAGTGATGGCAATCCCAACAGGCAGAAAATGATGGGAGTCTCAGGTAAGGCATGCGTGGATGCTGCAGAAGCGGGAGTTGGGAAGCCCTGAGAGATCTGATATAGGCCATGCATGAGTTGAGGGAGGCAAGGGGAGGAAGGGTGTAGTTGAATGCAGGAGGGCTGTGGTGTCTAGGGTGCAGTGCAGTGTGAGTGAAAGTAGACTGTGGGGTGGAAGGTACAGTGCAGCATAAGCGCAGGAAAGCCAAGGGAGGAAGGGCACAGTGGGACATATAGGAGTAACTTGTGACTTTCCCTGTTGGCTTTTTCATTGAAGCCAGTGGAGGAGGTTTGAAATGGCAATCACATGATTACAACTCCTTGCAAAGTTGTAATCTTGAACTTGGCATTCAAGTGCCTGGATTGTGATCATGTATCCATAGGGGTGCTGTGATGGCCAGAATTCAAAGGTCAGTGGCACATCCATTTTTTCAGCACCCCTGTACTAATGGCAAAAAATATGTAGTAGAAGTATGAACAGAATTGATTCCAAATCTCTCTTTCTTTTACTCGTAAATAATCAAATCTGATTATAATAATGCAGATTGTACTAATGGATCAGACATGTTTAGAGCAGATTCAACCACTTGCAGATCTATGGCAAAGAAGTGAGATTGGAAGCTAGAAAGTCAAGGGTCATTGAAATATATATCGGCACTCTCAAGCCAGGACAAAAGTCAGGGAGGGGAGATGAAGGAACTCAGAGACAATCCAAAGATATAGTGAATAATTGTATTGGATAATAGCCAAATGGTAAAACTGAGATATACTGTAAGCCGAGATGGGTGAAAACAGAAATTTGACAGATCTGATAGAGTAAAACTTCAATTGTAGAAGTATGGTAAAAGTAAATTGTTGAAATAATATATGATATAGATAAATTAGAATAATACAGTATGAATAAATACTTTAAAATAATGAAATTACTTTGATATATTCTATTGAAATGATTGATCAGAAGTTGCATAAACATTTTTTTAATGTTTGCAAACAACCTACATTAATACAAAGTATAATGCATTCAAATTAGTCCACATAATTTTGAAATAATATTGATTCCATATATCTTTCTAGAACTTTGTATAAGTTGTCTCAATATAATAACTTAAACAGAGCTTTATTTAATTTTACTAGTATATATACAGTACGTGTTCAGACCTCAATATCAATCCAATTATTAATATGGTAGTTCTCTGATTCTTAATATAACTCTCCAGATCAGAATCCAAATGTGCAGTAACATTCGTAGGAACTGTTCTCTGGTTGAAAGCCTAGTATTCTTTTGTAGGTTTGTTGAGTCATGCTGATTTTATTTTATGTTATTCTAAATAATCAAAACCAAGAATAAATATGTTAAGATAAAATCTAGGATGCTTTGGGTTTTTCTCCAGATTTCTTTTCCCTGCAGTTGCCAAGTAGATTCAAGCCATTTTCTAACTTGATTGTTTTGTTGTTGTTAGCTTTTGCTATCACAACAAATTCTGCTGACAGAAAGACAGATGTACAGAGCCCAAAATCCATTTACATAATTTCTTTCTGAAGGTCCATTGGTCTGGAAAAAAATAAAAAGGAGTAGAGAGCAGGTTTGAACTATTACAGTCCGTCAGCAGGGAAACTTTCCTAACACAGAACAAAACAAGACCTTATTTTGTACAACAGAAGTCAACAAAAGAAAATTGGGCCACATCTAGTTTTAAGATGTATTTCTTTTTATTCATTATTTGACCCATAGCCTAAATTGGGCTGTTATGATAAACCATTTGGTGTATCATTTAAACAATGTCATAATAAGTCCAAGAATGAAAATGAGAAGTTTTCTTAAATATTTTAGAGAATTAGTTTGGGGATAATCATGAGAATATGAAATAACAGAACAGGTAATTAAACCAAAGGAATGTCCGCTCAGTTAGGAATTCAAATTAAATCTGCTTGAACACATCCAATAAAAAAAGTTGACTATCTCTGCGAGTGCAGTAATTAGTTCTACTGCTGAACTGCTCTTATGGAACACATTTTTTTCTAACATATTCAATAGGAATATATTGGTGGAAACTGCTAGATAGAATTTAGTGTGTGAATCTAGGTAACCTTGAGTTGGATGAACAATTTCAATTTTGTTTCATACATTTTGGTCAAAAGAATTTCTGGTTCTTTCAGAAATCTCTCAAATTAATTTTCAAGTACATTTTTCAGGTTAGTAAATACAGATAAATAAATATTTAGCATTATTTGGAAGAAAAGTTTTAAAATGTATGATAAAAAGAAACCGACTGTGATTTTCCCATTTGGTACTATAGGCCTACTAAGTTCCATACAAAAAAATCCTGATGTAATCTTAGAAAAGATTGTGCAGCATCTTAGAATTCTTAGAAAATTTGCACAGTGACAAAATTTCCATCAGTCAATTGCAAAATGCCATAATACATATATATATACTACACTGAAACATTATGACATCCTAGGTTCTTGGGAAGAACTTGAGGCTAACATCAACTAAAGAACTCTTAGCTGTGACTTCACATTGTTGTGAACAGATAATAATTTATTAAATTTGTATGACAGCTTCTGAAAGAACCTGACTGACTCTTGTTCACAACAATCAAAGAAAGTACAGTAAAATCAATACAATATAAAAAACAAAAGACAGCAAGTACAATGAAATTAGCAATATCACTCTCCCTCGCCAAAGACCTGGACTAGGAGCCAGGTTTTTATGCCTCTTCTAAACAAAAGCAGAGTGGGGTCCATCTGAATCTTGTTCCAGATAGCAGGTGCTGTTGCAGAAAAGGTGTGCTTCCAGGGTCTTGAGAACTGATGTTGTCTAATAAAAAAACCCAGAGTACACCAACTCTGCAGGATTGAATCAGCTGGAAAAATGTTATGTGAGACAGATGATTCTGGGAACTAGAATGGTCACCCAACAATCAGGGAAATCTAGGAGTTTAAGTTCAGATAAATCAATTTTAGGGATTTTGAAAACATTTTCATGGAAAGTGCTGATGTTTTCATTTTCCAGTAACATTATACTTAAGATATTTTTTACAAGTGCATGTGTAAAAGAATATAAACTTTTAAACTTGGAATGGTATTTTTCCCTTATTCTCTTAATAAATATGTAGTTTTTAAAAAAATAAAAAGAAAAAAAAAATGCTTTAAATAGTTCAAAAATGTCTGGTGATGTGCATTTTGCAGAAAACAATACTGTAACAAATCATTAATCAACTAAGTACTATAATCCTCCTTATCGGGTAATACTTACTTGACCTCCAGCTATATACAGCACATCACAACAGTATTAAACTATAGCTCCTACCTCATGTTCTTTGTAACTTTTCTTCTAGATCACAATTCAGATTAGAGACCAGCTATTTTAAAAACCTGTTCCCTTCAAATATTCATTAATTTGTATTTAAGGTGGGGAACCTATATTAAAAGGCTATTTTGGGCTCCTAAAACAAATGAAATTGTATATGGTACCCTCAAATCTATCAGGATTTAGTGAAGCTATAGGATGCCCAGAAATTGATACTTCTGATTTCCCAGATGTGCAGTGGCTGATCAACAGGTAAAGAAAGACCTTTGTATATTACTATGAAACTAAAAGTCTTGTATAATCAGAGAAGAATTTTGAAGGAAACAATATGTTAAAAAGAAATGTAAGCCTAACTGTTTTATATTTTAGCAAGTATATTCTCTGAATTCATAATTTTAAAGAGTGTTACTGTGACCTGTTTGTTTATCGACTTTACAATCAGAATTTTGAAATACAATTGATATTTGGCTAATAGAAACAGCATACAGTACTTAAAATATGATTTGCTTTCCTTGTATTCTACTTAATAAATATGAAGAAAAAGGATGCCTAGTAGAATACTCTGTATTTTCTAAAAAACAATTAAAAATGGATTCAAACTTATATGCTTAGAGTATAAGTCTTATTATATTACAAATTATATCTGAAATTTCAGTGGGTCTGTTTGAAATGTGGCTAAGTTGGTATTCAACTGTCTTTTCTGAGCTCATTTTATCAATTAGTATATTCCATTACAAAATCTTTTTATATAATAAGAAGTTGATAATTTAGATGAGATCCTTGTAATATTTTTTTCCCTTTGAAACAAAGTACCTTATTATCCTAGGTTGCATTTTGAAAACAGGCTGGCATGATTTAAATAATAATAATAATAATATAACATTTTTGTAAAATATAGTTCACAAAAATTTCAAGAGATTAATGAGATGGATTATATTTAACAGAGATCACTGTTTAGTTCCAGTGTGATTTTAATTAGATTTAAATGAAGTACGTTTTAAGGTCAAAAGTTTTCATACCTGCTTTTGTGGTTGGTCATTATCATTAGTTTCATGGACATCAGGTTGTTAGTTCCAGTTTATTTTTTTGAAAGGTAATGTGAAAATACTTGACAATTATATTAGTTAGCAGATATATGCTTTGAATTCTTTTTTTCTTTCACAAAATGAGTGAAAAACAGTAATTAAGTATAGCTGGAATTTTCCAAAACCTATTTGTATTTATTCAATTTTCTTTGTGTTATTTTATTGCATCTGGTATTAATCTGAGGTATTTTTGTTGGTAATATATTAGTAAATATTTAGAATGTAACAATGTTTTCATAGTCATTATCTCGGTAAACTTTGTACAGAGGTCCTATAAGACATAGAAAGTAAGAGGCTAAGTCTACACTGAGAGTTAGTAACATTAATATAGCAGGTTAGAAGATAATTTTATGTTGCATGCAAATGTGTTAAAAATTATACTTGGGAAAGATACAATTTGATAAAGGCAAATTATGTGGAGGAAAGACTACCGTACTTAATTTATGCAGCATTCTATATAGGTTAACATATATGTATAACAATGCATATTATCTCTATTCATTGTGGATGTAAATAATGACATTTGAATCTCTGCTGCCTATACTTTGGATGCTATATTTTATATTGCAAAATTGTATAAAGCTGGCATACACAGTCCTTAAGCATTTGACTTTGTAGAACTTAAAATAACATTCATCTATTAGTTATGATTAGTTAGGTTATGTAAAGAAAGCAACACATTATTGCAGCTCAGTCATTTGGAATAAATAATTTTTGAATTAATTTGTAATATATACATTTTTAGTATTTTTTCTTTTCTTTTTAACTGCTTAGAAAAAGAAGCCCATCAATACCCAGGGATCAGAACAGAAGTTTCAATCAGCTGGAGGAGAGAGACGACTATTCACAGTATGCAACATCAGATGCTGCAATGCCAAGATCACCATCAGATTATACAGACAGACATTCACAACATGGGTTGCAACCATATGAAGAACCTGAAACTGATGACTATAGGAATTCTAGTAGGAGAAATCGCAGGCGTTCAAGGGAATATCCTTTAGAGGAAGATGACATGCAAAATAGAGGGGAATATGAAAGGCAGCGGAGGGAAGAAGAATATCAAGCACGATACCGAAGTGATCCTAATTTGGCTCGTTATCCTGTCAAACCCCAACCATATGAAGAGCAAATGCGCATTCATGCTGAAGTCTCACGTGCACGTCATGAAAGAAGGCACAGTGATGTGTCTTTGGCCAATACTGAATTGGAAGATTCTCGGATTTCGATGATGAGAATGGACCGACCATCAAGGCAAAGGTCTGCATCTGAACGCAGAACTGCCATGGACCAGCGTTCATATTCAATGGAAAGAACTCAGGGACTAAGTCCCAATCGGCAGAAAACCACAAATCACAGTCCTCCAACACCTAGGAGGAGTCCAATACCTTTTGATAGACCAGATATGAGGAGAACTGATCCATTAAGAAAACAGCATCATTTAGACCCAAGCTCAGCTGTACGGAAGACAAAACGTGAAAAAATGGAAACCATGCTAAGAAATGATTCCTTGAGTTCAGATCAGTCTGAATCAATTAGGCCTCCACCACCAAAGCCTCATAAAACAAAAAAAGGAGGTAAAATGCGTCAGGTGTCATTGAGCAGCTCTGAAGAAGAGTTGGCTTCTACACCAGAATATACAAGCTGTGATGATGTAGAAATTGAAAGTGAAAGTGTTAGTGAAAAAGGTAAGGCCTTTTTTTCTGTTTGCCCTTTTAGTAGAATGGCAATTTATTTTAAGTAGGGTATTTGAAATTACAATAGAAGTAAACTGTTACTCTGAGGTTAGGTTCTTCATGCTGATGTTTTAAAATGTGGTTTTGTCTAATTTCAGTAGAGCTTTAGAAATGAATTTTGTGTATCTTCTCTTTTTTAAAAGTTTTAAATTACATAAATCCAATATTTGATAGAATATTTTTGTTTTTAATTGCTTTTTATAAACATGGTTTTCAGGGTAAAAGTTGAATGAAACTATAGATTAGCTCTTACATTTCTGACTAACTGGGCATCCTAGTTTAAAACCAAACACTGGGAACCATCTGGAATAAGTGGATAGCACTGAATTGTGTCAATTGTGTGAAGATAACATACTTCTTAGAAGCTGTTTATTGGTTTCTTGAGTGCTCTCACATACATACAAAACACAAAAACCTATTATTTTTATAATGGCAAAAATCCCATTTTCTATATTATGGTATATTAGTTTTGTATTCTGTTTTATGGTGGATCTTATAGCAACATCAGGAAGATCAATTTGAATAAATAAAATAGAATTGGGGAAAGGCTTAAACACCTTTCCTACATTAATATTCATGTCTTGATACAGTTCACCCTAACCCCAGGGGCAGCTTTTAAGGTTTACAAATCAAGAGTATTAATTACCCCCATGTTACATGCAATTAAAACAGTGCAATACAAAATTCAACTTTTTATTTTAAAAAAATCTAGTAATCTTTGTTCCTTAATAACTGATAAGAATTGGCTAAAATTAATGAAATTGACAGATTTATAATAATGAACTAAAGATATTGATAATTCTAGATTTCATCAGTCTGGGTAGGAAATTATATGCTTTTAAATGTGACATTTGAATGCAGTGATATCAAAGTGTTCCAGGGTAAGTGAAGTGTTTGTAAAAAGTGAAATTCTGTAACATAGTATATACTAGAATGTAGCATAGTAAACTTAATTTGTGTTGTTTTCCCCCCACTAAACTTCATATTATTAGTATTCTTACATTATTACACTTTGAGTTTTACATGCAAATAATCTGGGAAAATTGGTTCTTTGATTCTTAACAATGTACTATAATTGGATATCTTTTTCTTTCCTGTCAAACTTTAACTATTATAAGGATTTAAACTTCCAGAACTATGGAGTTAAATAATTAAAAACAAAACATTTACGCTTTATTTAAGAGTTGTATCACTAATGTTTTATATTTACAGTATATCAGGAATCTAAATATGTTTACTTGAAAATAAAAAAAAATATTTATCTCCTTGAAGTGCTCTTTGGACTGCAACATTTACCTTACAATGATATTTTTGTGTTGCTGTTTTGAAGTAATGTATTTGTGGTATAAAGGAAAAAAGAGCTAAAATCTGAGTTTTTATAAATTATAAACATTGCTACTCTAAGAGCACATATACATTTTTTCCTCATGAAGAAGCTCATAATGTACAATGGAAAGTGACTTCTGAGAAATAGTGAACTGATGTTCCATGAAGAGCAGGAGACATTACAGTTGAAAACAGCAGTTGGATGCAGGATCTGGACTGCTGAAGCCTCTCTGGAGAAAGGAGAGATCTAGAAATTACCCATATGTACTTTAAACAGCTGGTTTTTTTTAGTAGATAGGAAATGAGTTTTTTGTGGTCAGCTCTCAATCAGCTGAGATTCATAGAATTCCATCAAGCTTATAGCCTTTAATATAGCCTACATCAGACATGTCAAATTCGTGACATCACGTGATGTCACGCAGTGTATCAGGATGATTTTGCCATTGCCGGCAATGGGGTGGGCATGGCTTCCAGATGACGTGTCCGGCCCACGGGCTGGCAGTTAGACACCCCTGGCCAAATGGACTTTAAGTTCGACCAAATCTCACAATCTTAATTAATTTGTATTTAATTTTTTTTACTGTTCTATAAAGATTGAGAAATTTCAGAATTACAGGTTTTACTGTATTCACTGTGTAAGCTTTTAATCCTTTAAGAAAAAGGTTTTAATTACTAGTTTAAGGTTTTGAAAAAAGAAAAAATGTTGGAATATTCTGCAAAATGGTGATTGGAATGTTGATTTTAGAAATCTTAAAATGGACTAAGGACTCAGATAGACTTGAATTAAGACTTAAAAATTAATTAAATCCTCCCTGTTAGAAACTTCCCATGTTTACATTTGGGAACAAAAATAACTTAATAAGATGACTAGAAGGCACCAGAAGGAAACAAATACATCTGTGGATCCAATGAAAAAGAACAATTATTGAATTCAGAAAATAATTTTAAAGACATCTGCTATCATAGATATATTGGATGGTGTCACAGAAGAGGAACAAGCTTCATTAGATAAGCTGAAATTGATTTCCGTGTGAATTTAAAACAGAAAGGGGAAATATTGGATACACAAATGAAACCAGCTGATGTTCTAACAAAAAGACACACAAATACTAAATCAGAAGAGTAATGTGGAGAACCTTTTTATATGGATTTTATCAAAGGCTTGTAAAAATTGTTCATGATTTTATGAGAAGAGACAATGAGAATATGACAAGTGACTTGGATATTTTCTTTATGGTGGCCTTGGTGGAGCAGTGGGCTAATGCCTCCTTAAGTAACACCAGCTGCCTGCCATTAGTGCAGGTTCGCATCCCACCAGGCTCAAGGTTTACTCAGCCTTCCATCCTTCCGAGGTAGGTAAAATGAGGACCCAGATTGTTGGGGGCAATAAGCTGACTTTGTAATAATGCCGCTTGGGGGATGTGTGAAAGCCCTAATAAGCAGGTATATACATAGAATGAAGGCTACTGCTAAGCTTGTAAGCCGCCCTGAGTCTTCGGAGAAGGGCGGGATATAAATGGAATTAAAATAAAAAAAATAAATAAAATATTCAAAAGGATCTTGCTAAAGTTGTCAATGACTTTGAGAGAAGAAACAAAGAGAAGCTGGGGTATTAAAAATTGTCAGAAGAAAAAGGAAAGCATACAAAGTTAGTTTATTAGATCAAGGTTAAAATTGATGGACTGTTATTTCCATTAAGATTTAATGGTTTTTTTGTTGTTGACTAGCTCTGGATGATTATGTTTTAAAGATATTATCTTTAAGAGATAAAGAGATGATTTGTTGCATTTTAAGTATATGTGTTTAATAAATGCAAAGAAAGGATTTAAAGTGGGTTAATTAGATATAGAGTGTAATAGTTATGTTGTTGTTTCTGATAACCCTTAATGAACTTCTGCTGATCAAGATGGAGTGATACTTTAATGATTTATTTGAGGATAATGGGTGGTATTTGGAATGAAGAGATGGCTTGTTTTATTTTAAGAGACTGATGAGTTGTTAATGTTAATTATAGTTGCTGGCGATGAAGGGGGAGGTTACTTCTTTCTTTTTCTTCTGCACCTTTTTATTTTTATTTTTATTTTTCATTTTTCATTTTATTTTTTATAGTTTGTACATTTTTTCTATATAATCTTTAATAAAATTATTGTGTAAAAAAGAATGTGTCTTTTTACTTTTAATCCTTCTTTTGGGTCTTTTAGCATTAGGACCTATATTAGTTGAGATTTATGGACAAGATACGAAAAATAAAAGAGAAAAAGGGACTGAAATTCTGTGGCACGTGCTCATCACATCATGCTTTTGAATATTTGTCAGATTGTAGTACAACAAACATAGATAGAATACAATCTCATTCCAACCATAATGGCCCTTCATATTGTTGCTGGGATTGTGTTGGGAAAAGGACTCATTCAAATAGACCAGGGGTCTTCAAACATGGCCCTTTTATGACTTGTGGACTTCAACTCCCAGAATTCCTCAGCCAGTCATAAAAGGGCTAAGTTTGAAGACCCCTGAAATAGACTACATCTGACCTAAATCTCTAAAATATAAATGTATCTTCTGCTGAATCAAAAGTGTCTTTACCCACAATGGTATCACTGATAAAATGTAGAAGTTAAATAAAGTGATTGGGGAAAAAAATCAGCCCAGAGAAGTTGTAAATGTCAAATTTACCCTTCCAAAGTTATTTATGTAGGTGTGAAATACAGGTAGTTCTTGACCTCTGACTATTTGGTCAGTGATTGTTCAAAGTTACAAGTTATAAGGGGTCCTTTGAGTTCCAGCTTTCAGAGTACTCCTGTGGTCA
This sequence comes from Vipera berus, assembly GCF_964194415.1. Lineage (NCBI taxonomy): Eukaryota > Metazoa > Chordata > Lepidosauria > Squamata > Viperidae > Vipera > Vipera berus. Next base: position 194,812,878 of record NC_138204.1, read on the forward strand.
TGTGATCACAATCTGAGTGCTTGTCTACCTGTTTGCCCTTAAAACCTGTTGTCAAGTGTCGAGGAATCACATCATGGCCATTTGCAACCTACTCTACCGGCTTCTCCAGAAAGTTGGGAAGCCGGAAAGGACATTACAGGTCATAGGGGTAAGCCTTCCCCACCTGTGTAACCTCCTGACACCCCTCAGCATTTGTGCCATGATGTCTATTTCCCTGATTCATGCAGCGCTCTTGTAAAACCTCTGTGATTTAACGTGGTGCCTTTTACACACTCTTGGACCTTTCTTTATTGATTTTTTAATATTTACATATACATGTATTTGTGAAGCAATACGGTGGTTGGGTAGTCAAAGTAACAAATAGCAAGTTGTTTATAAATAGTTCAGGTTGCATCAACAAGGATTCCCTCTCTAATTCCCTTAGTTATCACATAGTCAAAATAATCAAGAATACATTTCTAGTTGTGACCTAGTCAATTAACAGAATTTTCAATATATTTTCACTAATACATATCAATATCCTGTTTTTAATTTTTATCTAATTGCAATAAAATACTCTAGAGTAGCCTATGATATACAAAAGAAAGCTTAATTTTTGGGTAACCCACAATTCCCTATTTCAATAAAGAATAATTCTCTTGTCTACAAAACTTACATTTTTCATTACAAAACATTCTTATGTTTTACCAGTAAAGTTTAGTTTTCATCTTAACAAATCACCAATGATCAGAAAAATATTTTTTGTTTTAACTGTTCAACAATTATTAAAATACTATGTTTTGTTATAAAAATCTAAATTCTATAGTATAGTTCAGAATTATCTTCTAGAAGCTTAATTTTGTTTTCCTTTAAAGATCTAAAACCGAAATATAAAATCAGTTTATATTTTTTTTAAAGATTCCCCTTAGTCCATCAAAAGAGCTCAGTCTTTACAAATCCCAAAAAAGAGACAACTCTAATTTTAAATCTAACTCTCGCCTTCCTTTTGTGCCAATCAAGCTTCCATCTTAATGCCTTTAAATTCTTAAATGTGTCTCCCTTTCTTCCTCCACCTCTTATTTGAATCCGAGGAGACCATCCAAATGACAGTTTTGCAAAGCAGTTGTCCCCTTTATAGTCCTTGAAATATTGCCTTAATAGCTCAGTTTTTGATATTTGATGTAATATAATTGTCATTAATTCAGTCTGGTCTTTTTCTTCTTCCATTTCCATCTGGCTTAGGTAGAAAGTAGTAGCTGATGTTGTTATCGTTTGATTAGATGGATCCTCAACGTACTGTATTTGAAGGCCTTTAATATCTTCGCTCTTAATGTTGCTTTTTTCAGGTATTGTTGTTTTTTGAGTTGTAAGTTTGGTAGTTGAAGTTAGAGTTTGGACTTCAAGGTTCTCTATAGGCTGCATTTGTTGCTCTTTGAAGTTTTCTATTTTAATGTTAGTTTCCCCTTCTATTTGTTTTTGGGTTGTCAGTTCATCATTTAAGGTCAAAGTTTGATTTGGTGGCTTTGAGTTGTCAGGTTTATTATGCAGTTTGGCTTTAATTTGCTCAGTTATTGCCAAGATTGTGTCCAATATCAGTTTATAATTGTGGTGGGATATAGTCATCCATTTTATTGGTATTTATAGCTAAGTCTTCCATGGAGGCTATTTTAATAGGAGTCAATAATTTTCCACCACCAATGTTCCTAAAAGTTGTTTTCAGTGCCAGATGTTCCCACACTTATCTTTGAAGATAGTGTCAAGGACAGCTCTGTTATTCAGTCGGCTCTCACAATAGGCAAAAGGTTTACTTGCTGTTCCAAGTTTAGCCACGAGATGTCATCAACAGCATATAGAATAAGTTGTGAAGTCCTTCCCCCCCAAATTAATATAAAGCTTTTGTATAATTAGTCCATTCTTTTTTCCTTAATTCACATCTTAAACAGAAAATAGGGTAGTAGATCCCCACCAAAAATAGGAGCTTTTTAATAAGTAGAAATAATTTTGCTTAATTTCTTTGCTTAATCAGTTTTTTTCTTTCTTTGAGGCTTTAAGGCTTAAAATGTTATTCCCCAAGTATACAAATGCCGTTTTTTCAAAAAAAAGGGGGAGGAAATTTTCAGAAAAATCCCACAGGCAGGCAGATAGGGGGATAGGAAAGGTAAGATCTCACCCAGGTCCTCCAGATTGCTTCATTGTGCTAGATGGTGCTTTTGGCTTTCAGCACGGAACGGCTTAATGGCTGATCTCTTCTTTGGGCCAAAGGAGCTGCTCCGGATTCAAGCAGAGGGCTTCCACCCTTCTGAGATCACAGGGAGGGCCTCCTTGCAGTGGTCTCCCCTCTAGGGTGACTTTCGACCCTTTTCAGGGTCCTCCAATGAAGAAGGATCAGAGGGCAGGGAGAGAGAGCTCTTCCTGTACATCTGAAAGTGCCGTGCGCACAAACCGGAAGTCAGTCTTGGACCTTTCTTTACTCCCTTGCACACCCTCAGTGACTCTCCTCCATGCCCCCATGCCCCCATATATCTGCCTGCAGGCTTGGAATTTATAACTTCCTGCCAGTTTCCCTAGTGATTTTGGTTGTAGGAAGTCAGCAGGAAGTTGCCTTGCCTAACAGCCATGGGATTCAATTAACAACAGCAACTATGACTGCATGGATTGCTGTTACTAAGTGATGAGGTCACACTTTGCAAGCATATTGATTAGCGATGGAAATTCCAGTCCCAGTTGTTGTTTTAAGGAGTAGGCAGTCTGAACAGTTATACCTTTAACTCTCTGTGTTTAAATGATAGCACACATATGCATTATTATTATTATGTTTTTAATTCCATCTTTTTAAAAATATGTGGTCAACTCAAGGTGATGAATGCAGCTAATACTTCTGCATCCTACTTTTTTCATAACAGCAACCCTGTAAGGTTATTTGGGCTGAGAGAGAGTGACTGCTCCAGAGTCACCCAGCTTAGAATTCACAGTTTCCAGGTTTTCAGATCAGCACCTTAACCACTGCATGGAACTGGCTTTAACAAATTATGCCCTGCTGCAGATCTGTTGTGATAAGATGAGAGGCCATTGCCCATATTAGCAGGTAATTTAGCTAATAAATGTCAAGAGTTGAGATGCATGAAATTATTGATACTTCTGATATTTTATAATGCAATTTTTGCTTTAAATGTTTGAGCCAACAAAAAATAATGGACTTTCAAGTGTTTTTATTGGTTTTAAATTTGAAGAATTATTTAAGAATCCTAAAAGAGTTATGGGAAGCCTGTTTGGTATAGGAATAATGCACAGGGCTAGAAAGCAGGAAACTGTGAGTTCTAGTCCTGTCTGAGTCATAAAACCACTCTTTCTCAGTCCTATGAACAATAGCAAACCACTCATGAAGTTCTTGCCAAGAAAACTTCAGAGATTATCCAGGGAATATACAGAATAATTGCAAAATAAGCTATCAATGTGAAAACTAAAATCATATTTGAAAAACAAGTCTGCTACAAAATTTAATTCAATTTGGAAAACATTTAATTCAATTTGGGGATTATAATTCTACAAATGGACATTCAAACTTTGTGTTTCTCTTAATAGAAGGCTTTAATATAGCGATTCATTATACTTGCTGTTGTTACTAGATGAATATCAAGTCAATTGTTGTAATTTTCTGAAGCTTACATTGATACAACACTTTAATATGTGGCACTAAATATTTTTTTATTTGTGTTGTTTGTAGATTTATTTTTCATTTAATTTTTTCTTTTTTATGTTTCCTGATTCTAAAATAAATAAAGACACTGAGGAAAACAGGAAAGTACAAGTACAAAATGTACAAAATTAATTAAAATCTACATCTGTTGAGATACATATTTTTTCTTAAAATATTTTCCTGGACACATTTCTCTAATACTTATATTTGAATGTAGCTTTCCTTAAAAATTTATTCTTAAATGCAGTTGTCCCAATTATACTTTTCACAGACATCTTTTTGATATAACTGTCCTAAATAGGTTGTATGCCCATTTTGTATTGCATTGTCCTGGCCATCAAGTTAGTTAATTAGTCATTCAAATAGTAGGCCCACCTGTCAAGTGGAGATACTGGATCTGCTCTATTATGTTGCTCAGTGGTGCATGGTGGTGGCAGCATCGTGCTGTGGGGGTGTTTTTCAGCAGCAGGAACTGGGAGACTGTTTGAGGGAAAGCTGAATGGAGCAAAGTACAGGGATAGCCTCGATGAAAGCCTGTTCCACAGTGCTCAGGACCTCAGATTGGACCGAAGTTTCACTTTCCAACATGACAATGATCCAAAGCACACAGCTAAGACAACACAGGAATGTCTTAGGGACAGCGTTTTGAACGTCCTAAAGTGTCCCAGGCAGAACTCTGACTTGAACCCTATTGACCATCTCTGCAGGGATCTAAAAATGACTGTCCACTGATGGTCACCATCCAACCTGACTAAGCTTGAGAGGATTTGCAAGGAAGAATGGCATAAAATCCCCTAATCCAGGTGTGCAAAGCTTGTTGCATCATACGCAAAAAAACTCGAGGCTGTAATTGCTGCCAAAAATGCTTCAACAAAGTACTGAGTGAGGGGTCTGAACACTTATGCCAATGTGATATTTCAGTTTTTTTCTTTTTAATAATTTTATAGACATTTCTAAAATTCTGTTTTCACTTTGTCATTATGGGGTACTGAGTGTAGAATAATGAGGGGAAAAAATGAATTTCAACAACTGTAGAATCAGGCTGCAGCATAACAAAATTGACCAAAGTGAGGGGAGCCTGAACAGTTTCTGAATGCACTGTATATCTAATATACAAGGTTGTATTGTAATGGAATATTTTCTAATGCTGTGCTGTACTTAGGTGATCTTAAATATAGGAAATTGCTAGTCTCTGAGCATACTTGGCCTTAATAAGCCTTGAATCCCAACCCCAGCCAAGTTCTTCTCAATGCAGCTCTACATTTTGACTTCATGACTTCTGGTTATCTCTATAGTGGTGAGAGTCATGCTGCTTTTGTAGCTGCAGGAATTGGACTCCTGTTCAAAGTCCATTTCAAATCGTCTATAGATGGGGTCTTTGAGACCTGAAGCTGTCTTACTACTATTGTCTCCATTACTGCCTGATGTACCTTTTATCTAAGAATGAATGCTTAGCCAAAGTCATGACTCTTAATGGAAACAGAATTTTTTTACATCAGGTTCATAACATAAGAAATCTTAATGATTTCCTCCTTGCCCTCTCTGAATAATTAGCTGATCAAAGGGACTTATGATTGCTCCCGGAAGGTATGACCGTTGCAGTATCCTCACAGTCATGTGATAAAAATTTGGGCACTTGGAAGCCCACCCGCACTTAGACTGCAGGGTTCTTTCAACTCCCCTCACTTGCCTGTCTCCCCCATCTATGCCCTTTGGGCCCCTGCACTCCATAACCTCTGCCACTTTCTCCTGCTGTTTACCAGGCAGCCCAGCCTGGCTTCTTGCTCCTTATGCCAGCTGTATAAGGCTTTTTTTCCTCAGGTCACACACATGGCAGTTTCCTCATGAGACCTGGAAATGATGGCCTCAAGTGACCAGCAGCAGCCTTGCAAAAGATCAGGCTAGTCATGTGGGAGAAAGAAGACAACAGTCAGTTATGAATGCAGGGGCCAGTCTGGGCGTGCCAAGAAGACTCTGAGCTACAGTATGGCACGCAGCCCAAGAGCCATGTGGTTCTGGGGTTGCTTGCTGGCCAACAAGACAGGGTGTAGGGTGGTTTTAAGGGCAGAGACTGGGGGAATACTTACAATCCCTTGGAAGAACTGAGGCTTGGAGTTAGGAGGAATCAAGCCCAGAGTGGCTTGTATTGGGGTGAGTGCTTGCCTAATGGTGGAATTTACTTAATGAAAGCAATGAGGAGTGTCAGGATTGCCATTGCCATTGTTGGGTGATGTGCTTTATGATCATATTGCTTAGCAATGGAAATTCCAGTTTGTGGTCACAAGTTGTGGACTATATGCACAGCATAGTTTTTGCATACTTGTAATTCCTTTTTCTGCCTCCTTTTTAACATAAGCTGTCATAATACACAGTTCAATTAAACTTTGTATGGTAAATTGGCATTGTGATTTATATCTGCTTCATCCATTAGCGTCTACACCAAACTGTGGTGATGCTGAATAAAGCAAATGCAATGATACAATGATGCTAATGCTGCTGTACATAAAATACAGCAATGTGTTGTCAGGCACATGTCATCAGTTACCCTCCTAGTCTCCTTGTTGCTGATTTGAAGATTTGTATGAAATAATTTAAACAAAACTTTTTATTTCTAGGTATTGGGTATAGTATTCCTTTTAGACTCTAACATTTAATACATGTAGTCCTCCGCTTACAACCCCAATTGAGCCCAAAATTTATATTGCTAAGCAAAACTTCGTAAGTAAATTGTGCCCCATTTTATGAACTTTCTTGCCACAGCTGTTAAGTAAATCACTGCAGTTGTTAAGTTGGTAACACAATTGTTAAGTGAACCTGGTTTCCCCATTGACTTTGCTTGTCAGAAGGTCACCAAAAATGATCATATGACCCCAGGACACTGCAACCGTTATAAATATGAACCAGTTGCCGAGCATCTGAATTGTGAGAAAACTGGTCATAAGTAACTTTTTCAGTGCCATTGTAACTTCGAAATGTCACTAAATGAATGATTGTAAGTTGAGGACTACCTGTATTTATAAAGAAAACTGGGATATCTTTGCAAAGATTGCTTTTCAATGCTTGACTTTTCAAAATATGAAAAAAAAATTGGACCTTAAAGATTGTTTTATATTTCTGATAGTTTATTTATTTATTTATTTATTAATGGGATTTATATCCCGCCCTATCTCCCGAGGGACTCAGGGTGGCTAACAACAACAGAACTTAAAGGTCTCTGTACAGTAAATTAAAAATAAAAATTTGAAATAAATTAAAATAAATTAAAGAATAGAGTTAGAGTTGTAAACATAATTAAAATCCCTGTCAGTCTAGGTCAGCCAGGTGGAAAAGGAGTGTTTTGAGGCCGCGATAAACCGATAAACTTTTTAATTATCTAAGTTGGGTAGCATACATATTTTGTCTCTTACTTTTATAACCTATATAAACTAATTTGAATTATGCATTAAAATTTGTTTGTTATTTATAGAAGTAATCTTATTGGATGCAGTTTATTTACTAGTACAATATTAGTAATTAAATTATACAGCTTTGTGCCAGCTATTAAATACATAGATTAGTGGAAAATGAAATGAAAATGACAAAGTATCATATGGCATTTTAAAGATTAGAAGATTTATGTTGGTTTAATCCTCGTCAGCAATCTCTCAAATTTATTACATTTACAACAAAAGAAAGCTGATATCCATTCTTTCAAAATGTTGTTCATGGATTCCAGCAAACTTGAAATGCAACATTTGATGAATTAATTTTAATTTTAAATCCGTCAGTACTACTTTAACATTTTTAAGCACTTTCAACTGCTAATGTGGTATTATTGGAGATTCCTGCATCTCAGATATCGTTGAAGTAACCAAAACCCAAGTTGGGCCCTCAAAACTTGTTTAACTTGAAAATACTGCCACTGTTATGAACTAGGGAGACCACATTCAATTTAAATTTATGAAAAATTCTCAAAGTAATAATTATGTAATAATGAAAAGTCACTAGTCCTAGTCCTAGACTGACAACGATTTGTTTAGCAACTGTTTGAAGTTACAGTGGCATTGAAAAAAGTAACACATGACAGGTCCTCAAGCTTACACCCATTGCATGATCCCTGTGGCCCCATGATTAAACTTTGGGTGCTTACCAGCCAGCGTGAAGAAGGGCAATTCAGAAATAAACCTCCGTTTGGTTATCAATGACAGACACTCACAGATACAGAACTTTTATTATACACATTAGAAAACTACAACTTTACATTACTTTTTGACATAATTGCCATTCAAATTGAGGCACTTGTCATAACGTCTTACAAATTCCTTCTGCAAAAAAAAATATTCTGCCTGGGAATGAAGCCACCCTGTGACAGCATCGTGCATTGTCATCATCGAAGTGGTGCGATGCAAGGCACTGTTCTTGGGTGTGTCTAGCGGTGTGCGGGTGAGCATTATCCTGAACCAACACCACACCAGAAGTCAGCATGCCCCAATGCTCTAGATATTAAGAACCGATTTCACAGACATTTTTGTCAATATCCTGCACGAGTTCATCGCTGACTACAGATGGGCGGCTACTTCTTGCCCCATCGTGCACGTCAGTTCGTCCATTTTTAAACATGTGACACCATTGACACGCAACACCTTCACTCATCATGTCTGGTCTGTAAACATTACACAATTCACAATGAATTGCAGCTGCCGAAAGTATTCTTTGCACACAGAAATCATATTACTGCATTCACGTTTGGTGGGATTTTCTATGGCAGGGTTCATTTTTCATTGTTCTAGCGGATGAGTCAACTGCAAAACCTTCTCCTTCCACTCCTCACTGTCTACTGAATTACTGCGCACGGCACCATAGGACAGACGTCACTATCCCCTCCTATTTCTTGCACATGCTCAAACGGAGATTTATTTCTGAATTGTCCTCGTATTTACAACAGTTGCAGCATTCCAAGGTCACATGATCACCATTTGCAACCTTCCTAGGCAAAATCATGGGGGAAGCCAAATTTACTTAACAGGCCTGTGATTCACTTAACAACTGCATTGATTCACTTAACAACTGAGGCACAAAAGGATGTAAAATCGGGTACAACGCATTGAACAACCACATTGCTTAGCAATGGAAATTCTGGTCCTGATTGTGGTCATAAGTCGAGGACTATCTTTACTACCTATTTAACTAGTTCTTTTCCAAAGAATTAAGTATTCATGAGTCTCAATATGAAAATCCAATCTATGCCGCAATAAAGCCCCAAAATTTCTCAGATGGGCCCATGTTTATCTTTAGAAAAACAAGTGATTCCAATTCTATGTATTGTTTGGAAGCATGCCCCTCTGCCCAGAACAAATTGCAAAGTAGATGTAGGTGAATAGCAAAATCTTTGTGACTGAAGGTTTGAGGCGACTAGTTGGAAACATCCTCACCAATTTGCTATGTTCATCATGACTACTATTTTGAAAATGAATCTTAAGAAAAAAATTTAAACTGATATCATGCTCTTTCTTTGCAGTCACAAAAAGAAGATACAAAAATGTATTACTTTGTTAATGGAAATGTAAATTACATTATTTCAAGTTTTATATTTGATGCTTTAGTGAACATTTAGAGTATGATTCATTTTGAGGGCTCTTGTTATATAATTTGTTTACTTGGAAATTGGAGAATATGTGGATGCCAGTTATGTAATATGAATTACAGTCATACTGAAGTTTTTCCTCACAAAACTGCCTTTCTTTGTTGGAAGCACTTGCTTGTTTTATATGTTTCAATGTACCAAAAAGAACCAAAAATGGAGAGAATACCAGTGTTCCTGTATAAACTTAATTTTGCTTAAAACGCTTCAGGTGGAATAAAATTTATTCAGGACCACTAAAGTCATCTCCCTCTTTTTTGGTGGATGTTTTTTGGGGAGGGTAATTTTAGAGATTACCTTCTTTAGCTGTATTTTTTTTAATTTTAATTCCATTTATATCCCGCCCTTCTCTGAAGACTCAGGGCGGCTTACAAGCTTAGCAATAGCCTTCATTCTATGTATATGCCTGCTTATTAGGGCTTTCACCCCCCCCCCAAGCGGCATTATTACAAAGTCAGCTTATTGCCCCCAACAATCTGGGTCCTCATTTTACCTACCTCGGAAGGATGGAAGGCTGAGTCAACCTTGAGCCTGGTGTGATGCGAACCTGCACTAATAGCAGGCAGCTGGTGTTACTTAAGGAGGCATTAGCCCACTGCTCCACCAAGGCTCTGTAAGGCTGCAGGTTGTCCTGATGCATGGTCCTGATAGATGGTATTGCTTAATCAATTGGAACCAGAGTGTGCTAACCTTGCCAGATCAAATCAGACAGGGAGATACTATCTGAAACTAGAATTCTACTAGTATGGAGGGATGCAGGGCACCATAGTGAGAGCATCCCGAAATGTTTTATCGAAGACATTCCAGTTTCAGTGTTATCTTTCATCACTCTCATGTAATATAACATGGTATGTTTTATAACTCCTCTGCATTATCTTGGTAAGAGAACAGTTGTGCGTGCCATAAAAAGAAACTTGCTTTCAACTGTCTTCAGATATTTTGGTTTCTCATTTAAAATGGACATTTTTTTTCCTGCACAAAAAAGAATACAAATTGTAAATTACTGTGATTGGTTTAACTTCCCTGCAAATAGCTCAATCACTATTTGGACAAGCTGTTAAGACATATCTAACTAAACTGGCTTCTTAAATTGCTCTTAACAGCTTTCTTTAATTTTTAAAAAAGCTTTAATGTTGGGTTAGGTGTTTTTATGTTACCATTGTCACATTGTTTTTATTTGTTAGATTTTTAAAAAATAAAGGACAATTTAACCATATGTGACAGCATTCTACAGATTAAACCTCTGTTTCCTACCAGTGCCTGTTGGTCTTTCAAACTTAATGGTTTGCCTATGTGAATTTGAAATAGCAATGAAATTCAGAAATCCATATGCAAACTGACCTTCCAGGTTTGTTCTAGTGATAGAAGCAGCATTTATAGTTGATAGAAGGGTGCTATAAGATACATTATGTATTGAATGTTGAGTTGGCTATTGGTACTACCGGAATGGACTTCTCAATTCCAATCAACACAAAAAAGTTTATAAATAAAATTGCTTGTTTTTTTAACTTTGTATTATAGAATTTGGGAGAAACAATATCCATGTTTCTTTAGAAATAGAGATATTGAGAAGGAATTGAGGAACAATGACACTTGCACCTTTTATTCTATAATATTTATTTTCAGTCTGAATTACTCCTAAGTAAAATGCATCAACATAACATTTACCAAAAACTTTATATAGGCTAACTTGTATGTGATCACAATATGTGATATTATGGAATGTGTTTAAGGAAAATGTAAGTTGAAAGGAAGCAGTGGGTGTGAGCTTGAATGGACTCCGGAGGATGGTGGAGGACGGGAGGGCCTGGAGGAGTGTTGTCCGTGGGGTCGCGATGGGTCGGACGCGACTTCGCAGCTAACAACAACAACAAAGTTGAAAGGAGCAGCTTAAATTTGCAAAAGCAAATCCCTCCTTTTAATGTATTAATGAATTTGCAATTTTTGTAACTATTAACCCTTGCTTAATCAAACTTTTTGGTAAATGTTATGATGATGCATTTTGTCAGTAATGGAGGTTAAGGGTTAATGCATAATCACATTCATTGAGTTAATATCACATTTTCATTAGCCTTCATGCAAGATTAGTGCTAAATTAGATTTATGAGAAAATAAAGAAAAGAAAGTAAAGAAAAAAGTGTGACTCTTAGTACAGAGTGCTTCCTATTTATTTTACACCATTCCCTTACAATCTATTGAAAAGAATTCTCAAGTGCTAGCCAAATTAACTGTTATATTTCGCCATTTGCAGTAGTGTGAATCAGGATATCTGTATATTGTTAGTATTTTTACAGTGTAGAAAAAATATTTAGCAGTTGCATTGCAACACTTTAGCAGCATTTATTGTTTTTGATTTATCAAAATGATTTAAACATATGATCAATGAAAAGAACTTCAGAAGGATGTATTTATTAACCCCTTATTGTAACTATGGTGACTTAGGAAATAGTGGGAACTGTGGAATTAGTGCACCTAATCTAATAATTAGGCTAGAAATGTTACAAAAAACATTTGAAAGAAAGGTTCTGTGCAAAGCCCACAGAGTATTATTTTGTAAAATAATATTAGGACTACTAGTGGATCAAGAAAGCTTACTGCTATTGTAAGGCAGAATTTCTTAAAGGTAATAAATTTATTAAAAGTAAACAGAGTAAAGCAGAAATTGAATTTTGTAATCAGAAAGAACACAAATTTTCCATAAGTGAAATGCTTCAAGCAAATTTAAAGCCCATATAAATACCAACTATCAGTGACATTACTGGGTATGGAAATTAGAAGTACTGGCTACTAGATATATAGATTTAATAAAACAAAGTGCAACAAAACTTTAGTTTTGTTCCTAGTTGTCTTGTAAGTACTTTAGAAGGTGATTTAAAGATTGTATTAATTCAAAGACAGATTTGCAACGGCAGATTGTCCTTTCAAACAATATATTAAGTTTTCTTGGAAAAGATCTTTTTAATTTTATTTTGAAAATCCCAAAAGGATGACTATGATGTATCATTGACTTATATTCTTCTATCCAGAATTCAGCAATCTCTTCAACATAGATCGTTACATATTTTCCATCAAATAGCTAAGATCTTTATACATTCTTGGGCAAGATGGCCATTTCAAATTTATAAAATTACAAGTGGTATAGAAGCAGAGGATTTAAAGAAATTTTTCTTCCTTATAATATTCAGTAATGCAAATGGTGCTGTAAGAAAATATTAGGGACAAAGATTGCATATACATAAAAACATCACAGAAGCAAAATAATGTTGATGAATCTGAAAATGTTATACAATGAGAAGCAAATTTGGATAGTTTTCTTCAGAGGAAGACTTGTTCTTCAAACTAGTAATTACAATCTCACCTGTTTTTTTTTCTTCATTCTGTCAGGAAGGAAGTTATGAGTTTATTTATTTATTTATTAATGGGATTTATATCCCGCCCTATCTCCCGAAGGACTCAGGGCGGCTAACAACAAAACATATAATAAGTACAGAAATTAAGATAAAAATAAAATTAAAATCATCTGTGCAATAAATTAAAATTAAAAACTAAAAATAAATTAAAAATTGTAAATATAATTAAAATGCCTGTCAGTCCAGGTCAGCCTGGTGGAATAGGAGTGTTTTGAGGCCGCGGCAAAAGGATTGGAGATTTTGGGCCACCCGAAGCTCAGGGGGGAGCTGATTCCATAGGACTGGCGCTCCCACAGAGAAGGCCCTCCCCCTGGGGGTCGCCAGCCGACATTGCCTAGCTGACGGTACCCTGAGGAGGCCTTCTCTGTGTGAGCGTACTGGGCGATGGGAGTTTGGTGTATGTCAGGGAGTCTGAAGAAATATCCTGTCTATCTGGCTGCATTGGTTTCTGCTATGATTTTGAAGTTGGTGGATTAAATGAATGACGCTTCTTGAAGAAGGAGCACCTTTACAGAAAATGATGAAACATTTTAGGATCATAATGCAAAATGATTCCATTGCTTTAGATTTTGTTGTAAAATTCCGTTTAAATCAGGGATGGGGAACTATGGCTCTTTCATGACTTGTGGCTCAAGAATTCTGGGAATTGAAGTCCACAAGTCCTAAAGAGGCCATAGTTTACCATCTCTGAATTAGATGAATGATGGCAAGTAAGGTAGAGCAGGATATATTTTATTTGCCATGGAGGGGGAGAAGACTAAAGGTGAAATTTGATATAAAAATGGCTGCAGCACATTTAAACTTAGGGGTGACTTTAAAAGGGGAAATAAAAGAGATTAAGTCCCCTTTTAATGGTTGGTAGCTATGATGACAAGACATAGTATTTCTTTAAATGCCAATTGCTTGAGAGCCAGTAATATTTACAGTTTTGTCTTGCTTATGGATTTCATGCAAAGATGTAGGTGGCTGCTGTGAGAAACAGAATCCTAAATTAAGATCTTTTCTCTGAACCAACAGCAATTTAATTTTTTCTTCATAGATTCATATTATTTCATCAGTTAATGAATTGATTTCATATGAATGTCCTATTTTTTCAAAAAATATATGTATTCACATATTATGCTAGTTTATGATGAATAGAAATTTAATTTACTGAATTAATTCAGATTTCTGGGTTTCTACAGTACGCTGGTCATACAAAATAGGACCCACATATCTTAGCCTGGGCTGTTGTTCAAATTTAACCAATGTGGGAATTGTCAATTACAATTCTTTCAAAAAATCCACAATTGCAAATAATATTTTGGAAAATGTATATATTTAACTGTATATTAATGTTTTAGAAAATAAAGGGGGTGGTGTGACTATGATCCAAGTATTAAGATTAATTTTCCTCTTATTTGGGATCCAAAAATTTACAGCCCTGATTTGGAAAATGAAGTGATAATGAAACCTCATGTGAACTTTAGTCAGAATGAATGGAGCGGCCATTAGGACACAGATGAAAACAGCTTTTAAGTAATAATGTTCTCATTACCTCAATCATTAATGTTAAAAATATCTTAGTAAGACATCTGAATATCTAAATCCAATGTTGGATATATTGGCTACTTTTTTAGAGTTTTTATTTTTGTTACTATTAGTAACAAAAGTAAAAATTCTAAAAAGTATTCAATATATTCAACACTGGATTTAGATATTCAGATATCTTATTATTTTTAACATTAGACATATTAGCTGTCCAATGGAGGATTTGGGGTTTTTTGGCACCTAGGTTGGGGTTCATACAATATACAATACAATAACCTTAAACCAATGTATGAAACAAAACAGAATGTCCACATGAGATATTATGCATAACATGTTAGATGTTAATTAAATACCTCATTTATTTATTTATTTATTTATTTATTTATTTATTTATTTATTTATTAATCCCATTTATATCCCGCCCTTCTCTGAAGACTCAGGGCGGCTTACAATTTAAAGCACAAATCAATGTGCTTAGCAATAGCCTTCATTCTATGTATATGCCTGCTTATTAGGGCTTTTTATTTATTTATTTATTTATTCATTCATTCATTCATTCATTCATTTATACTATTACCTAGTGTTCATGTCACAATAGTGACTCTGGGCAACATACAAAGGTAAAATCACAGATTACAGATCCAAATAATAATATCTGAGGTCAAAAACTGTAATTCCAACCAATAAAATACAATATTAACTAGCAGAGCTTGTGTATCCTCAAGCCTGAATACCTGGGTGGAATACCCAGGTCTGCAATGTCTTATAAACTCAATTTTTATCTAATTTACTGCATTCTTTGAATCTATCCTTAATACTCAAATGATAACATAATCCAACTGAGTGAAGAAGTCCTGGTTTCCTTTGTATGGCAGCTAGAGATTTGAAGAACATATCTGAGAGACTGCAATTGTTTCTACTTGTTTGACTCCAATTGTTTCTACTTGCTCAGTGTGGGCCAGCAGATTAGGTGCACTCCAGGTTCCCCCCATTCAACACTGTCCTTTTGTGATACCTAGGAAGTATGCCTTTTCTGTTGCAGCTCATACCCTTTAGAACAGCACTTCCCCCAGAGAATAAAAATGGCGCCTTCTCTGCTAGGGTTCTGGACAACTTTGAAAATCTGGCTTTGGTCTCAGGCCTGGGGTTGATGTTTATTATTTGTTAAAGGCTCATGTTTTATTTTGTTTATTTTGTTGTCCGTTGGATCACTTTAGTCTGTGCTGTCTGTCTGAATCAATATTTTAGCTGTTTTAATATTTTTTTCTAGTTTCTATATGACCCAGAGTCTACTGGAACAGCCAATAAATATAAATAAATTTCCCAACTCTTTTCAAGTCTAAATATTCCTTCAACATTTTCTAATAAAATATTTTCCTATATTTGACTGTTCTTTCTCTAATTAATCTATGCCTTTCTGCATTATTATATCCAAAACTGGGTGTAATATTCCCCGTGGGTCTTACTAACATGTGATTGGAATGCAGTCTAAAATCAGTGCAGCATATTAATATTTTCTGAAATCACATCTATTTTTGCAACTATAAAAGGCACTATCCTCATTTCTTAATTCATCTTACTAGGGCCCAAAGAAAGCTGTTGGGGAGGATGTTTTTGGGTTATATTTGCAACATGTACATATGGCGCATTTTGCTTCAGTGCATCTTTGACTCTTTGTACTCTCTTAAAGGAGGCAATATTTTGCCATCATTTTGAAACAAAAATGGCAGTATAATGGAACATAACAGTACACTACAGAATCTGTTGAACTGTAGCAAGTGTCTGTTATAAAATTAAATCCTGTCATGGACCGATCATCACCTCCTGCGGCTGGTCTTCCGTTTTGCCACCCCCCACCGTGGGGATGCGGAACCAACTAGATGGTACCGCCCCAGACGCTTAATGGACCCTCTCGGGTTCCAGGCAGCACTGGGATCCCCACCTGCCTCCGTCGCTCACAGCTCGGCGGATGCCTTAGTGGAAGCCTGGGAAAGGGCAGCCACTGAGGCACTGGACCGAGTTGTACCCCTGCGGCCCCTGACCCGGTGCAGATCCCATCGAGCTCCATGGTTCTCTGCGGAGCTCCGGGAGATGAAGCGTCGGAAACGGGGCCTAGAGAGCTGCTGGAGGTCCAGCCGATCCGAATCCGACCGGTTGCGGTTAAGAACCTATGTTAGGTCTTATCTCGCAGCGATGAGGGCAGCGAGGTGCAATTACTTCTCTGCCCTCATCGCGTCCGCAGATAATCGCCCGGCCGCCCTGTTTAGGGTGACTCGCTCCCTCCTTAATCAGGAGGTGAGGGAGGATCCCTTGCAGGGTCGTGCCGAGGAGTTTGGTCAACATCTGTCGGATAAAATCGCTCGGATTCGGACCGGTTTGGACTCCAGCTGGGCAGAGTCTGACGATCAGGACACGGGCGGTCTTGTCAATGTTATCTGGGAGGAGTTTGATTCTGTGACCCCTGATGAAGTGGACAGGATTATGGGGAGGTTGAGCTCCACCACATGTTTATTGGATCCGTGCCCTTCCTGGCTGGTTTATGCAGCCAGGGAGAGGACACGAGGCTGGTTCCAGGCGGTGATATCTGCTTCTTTGAGTGAGGGTAATTTCCCCACCGTCTTGAAGGAGGAGGTGGTGAGACCTCTCCTCAAGAAGCCTGCCTTGGACCCAGCTGTCTTGAACAACTTTCGTCCAGTCTCCAACCTTCGCTTTCTTGCGAAGGTTGTTGAGAGTGTGGTGGCGCATCAGCTCCCTCTGGTCCTGGATGAAGCGGATTATCTGGACCCGTACCAATCGGGTTTCAGGCCCGGGTACAGCACGGAGACGGCATTGGTCGCTCTGGTGAATGATCTCTGGAGGGCCCGGGATAGGGGATATTCCTCTGTCCTGGTCCTATTAGACCTCTCGGCGGCTTTCGATACCATCGACCATGGTATCCTGCTGCGGCGTCTCAGGGGATTGGGAGTGGGAGGCACAGTTCTTCGGTGGTTCTCCTCCTATCTCCTGGGACGTTCGCAGTCGGTGTTGGCAGGGGGGCAGAGATCGGCCCCTAGGTCTCTCGTTTGTGGAGTTCCTCAGGGTTCGGTTCTCTCGCCTCTCCTGTTCAACATCTACATGAAACCGCTGGGTGAGATCATTCGTGGTTTTGGAGTTGGGTATCATCAATATGCTGATGATACCCAACTTTTCATTTTGACCCCAAACCACCCCAGTGATGCCCTCGCTGTGATGTCCCGTTGCCTGGAGGCGGTTCGGGTCTGGATGGGGAGGAACAGACTTCAACTCAACCCTGACAAGACTGAGTGGCTGTACATTCCGGCATCCCGGGACATTCAAAACGTTCCATCACTTTCTATGGGGGGGTGAGTCTTTACCCCCCGTAGATAGGGCTCGCAACTTGGGAGTCCTCCTGGATGCACGGCTTACCTTAGAAGATCATGTAGTAGCCGTGACCAGGGGGGCTTTCGCACAGGTTCGCCTGGTGTGGCAGTTGCAGCCCTATCTAGACCGGGATGCCCTGTGTACGGTCACTCATGCGCTCGTGACCTCTCGTCTTGACTATTGCAATGCTCTCTACATGGGGCTTCCCTTGAAGACCACTCGGAGGCTCCAACTGGTACAGAATGCGGCCGCGAGAGTTGTCTTGGGAGTTTCCCGGTACTCCCATGTTACACCTTTGCTCCGCGAGCTGCATTGGTTACCAGTTGTCTTCCGGGTGAGGTTCAAGGTCTTAGTGATGGTTTTTAAGTCCTTACATGGCATGGGTCCGGAATACCTCGGGGACCACCTGCTGCCGGCGTCGACTCCCCTCCGCCCCGTGCGTTCCCACAGAGAGGGCCTCCTCAGGGTGCCTCCAGTCAGAGAATGTCGGCTGGTGGCCCCCAGGGGGAGGGCCTTCTCTGTGGGCGCTCCGGCTTTGTGGAACCAGCTGCCGGTTGAGCCTCCGGATGGCACCGGATCTCCGCTCCTTCCGGCGCGGGTTAAAGACCCATTTATTTGAACAAGCTGGCCTGGCCTGATGGGGAAGCACTTAGGGTTTTAATATTTATATATATTTTTTATTGTTTTTATTGTGGGCAATAATTTAATTATTTTTTAACTTTTGTACTTTTGTAGTTTTAAGATATGCCCTGTTCACCGCCCTGAGTCCTTCGGGAGAAGGGCGGTATAAAAATTTAATAAAAAAAAAAAATCCAAATTCCATTGCCATTAAATTCTTAAATCATTTTTTGGGGGATTATGTGGCAAGCACATAAAACCCCAAGAAAAGGTGCAGCTTACTTAAGAGTTGCTGAGGATACTACATGGGTGCCTGTCTGTGTGTCCTAATCATTATTTCCCCTTCATCATGTGTGCATCAGAAATTTGAAATGTTTACATCTACTGAAGTAGAAGACTTATGTTCCATTAATAGTGCATTGGGGAGTTTGTAGAATAGGAAAAATAGAGAGTCTCGATAAAGAATTATGAACTTTCCCTTTTTCCCACGTTGTTTAAATAAATACATTCAAATAAACTACAGAAATTGACAATATTTTTGTCTGTGTCTGTCTCAAATCCATAGGTGTTGCCTCATTTTTTGCAAAAATGTGAAATAAACATTTCAGACAGGAAATCAGAATTGCACAAATTTCTGTTTATAGTTTATGTGTATCAGTACTTTAGAGACATTAGAGAAAATAAATGTTTTATTTAAGATTCTTTTAAAAAGTCAAGATCATTTTATAGAACAGTATTAAGAATATATAGATTCTATAACTACTGATTTATTAGTTTTTGTTTATCATTATTATCTGACAAAACAAAACAAAAATAGTAGGGAAAATAATATTTCAGTGATTCCAATGGAATCACTAATTTTCAACATGATCAGATAAAATCATGGTCAGATAAAAGCTACATTGCAATAAATTGTCTTTTTCTGAAGTTCATAAGGTTGTAACAGTCATAGTCTCATGGGGTTTTTTTATGTTTGGCATGTAATGTGATGTTAGTAGTACCAAATCTGTAAAATCTTACATCTTACATATACAGAATACAAACACATGCACACAAACATGAACACTATCTTGCACTTATCATATATGTATATGTATATGTATATGTGTATATATATATCGGTCGTTTGGGATTTCTGCTTTTTCCAGATAACATGCTAGTGAGTAAAGCATATAAAGGCAGGATGATAGAAATGCAAAATCTATTATATCTTTGTCTATCCTTCCTTTCACCTTTCCTTTGCTGCACTATCTTGTCTGTCTGATCCTCACAGGAGACATGGACTACAGCTGGGACCATACATCTTGGCATAGCAGTGAGGCATCCCCAATGTCTTTGGTGAGACATGTGGAGCCTTACCATTTAGTTTCCTTTACCATTTCATGTTTTCTTTGTTTTATTTACATCTCAGCATGTTTTCTTCTTGTACCCTTTTTATCCCATGCCTGTAGGGGACAGTCAAAGGGGAAAAAGAAAAACTAGTGAGCAGGCAGTTTTGTCGGACTCTAACATCTTATCTGAAAGACAAAAGAAAATGGTGTGTTTTGGTGGCCAGTCTTTGGAAGAGGACTTGGAATGGTCTGAACCTCAGATTAAGGACTCTGGGGTAGACACTTGTAGTAGCACAACTCTAAATGAGGAACATAGCCATAGTGAAAAGGTATTGGCTTTGTGGTGCCTGCATTTTAATCTGCTCATTTGGTCTTTGTTTGCTCTCTGTCACTCATTAAAACAGATCAAGAATACAAAGGCAGGTCTAATCTAACATTTCTTGAGGTGCAGAAAAGAAAAACAAAACCACAATTATGGATTACATCCAAAAGTATAAGGAAGAACAAAATTATCCAGGCACTAAAAAGAAACATTGCTTTTATGGACATGCAATACTATTTTGGTGATATTATCTTTATGATTAAACAATGAGAATTATTTCTGAATTGGCGTGTTTAATTACCACTTTAATGCCCCTGGGGTTGGAAATTAAATTAATAGTTTAATTCCCAGGTTGAAAAAAATGGGAGAGGGGGAACTGTACCTATTTGGACAGAATTGTTTTTCTTTTTTCCCTTTCATTGCCATTTCATTTGTTTTGTCACCGTGACATTATCTGCATTATGGGGTAGTAGTTGTATCTGCTGTATGTGGTTTATTATTGCTCTTTCTTGCTTTCTTTTGTAGGCTATCACTGTTGCCAAATGTAATGTGCATGCTTATTTGTGTACTTGTGAGAGCATGACAGTAGTACATTATGTGACAAAGTGCTATGATTATACAAAACCAGATGTACTAAGTTTGAAATCATTGGCTAAATTTTCAGAAATACTGACATGTACTATTCTGGAACCTACAGTATGCGAAGTACCGTAAATAAAAATTAAGTGTTCAATATAACTGAGAGAAAATTTTAAATTAGTAGTTTATTTAAATGAATTTTAGAGACTGAACATGGTGGGATTTATTTTCAAGTAATATATGGCTTTTTAATTACTTAAGATCATATCTCATTTATTAACTTTTAAAGTATTTTTTTGTGTTAGATCCCCCATTCATGCTCTCTATATTCAGAAATGATGTTCACTGTTTTCAAATCCATAATGATAAGCTGAATTGGTGTTCAGTGTGTAAGTATAATTTAGGTACATTTGGGAATAGTTATTTAGGAAGATGTGAGAAATGACTTTGATAATCATAATGGAATTATCTGATTCCTATGTTTAAAAGCAGTAATAGTGTAATCATAGCTATTTCACAGTACTTAATAGTGCCAAATAAATGTGATGCTGGGATTCCTTTTCACAAATTTAATTTTGCTGGTTTTTATTTTGTTTAATGTATACTATAGCATCCTGTAACCTGGCAGCCATCCAAAGATGGAGATGGCTTAATTGGCCGAATTTTGTTAAATAAGCGCCTAAAAGATGGAAGCGTGCCTAGAGATTCAGGAGCAATGCTTGGACTTAAGGTCAGTAGTCAAAGTTTTCAGTTCAGATGCAAATATTTTTTTATTAGAAATAGTTGTTATTATTTTTTATATATCTTAACACTGTTTTTCAAAACAAAGATACTACTTACAACCAATTAATGAAAAGTGCTTAATCGTAAGAGTCCATTGGAGTTGGATGGTCAATACGTTTGAATAAATAAAGATTCTCTAGATGCTTTATTTTTTCTTGTCATAGATTTATTAAGAATTATTAATTAATAGTTACTTAAAATTAATTAAATAAAATCAAAGGACATTACAACTCTTCTCTGTGAGTTGCATTGGTAGCCAGTTTCCTTCTGGATTTATTTATGGTGCTGGTAATTATTATATAGTCCTATGTGACATAGGGCTGGATAATTTGAGGGATTAGCTCTCCATGGTTACAATTACTCACCCCATCAGGTCTGGGAGAAGGGGCATGTTACAGGTCCCGTCTACTAAGGAATATTATCTTATGGGGCCCAGGAGGAGAGCCGTGTCTGTTGCGGCACCTGCCTATGGAACATCATTCTCCACAAGGTTAGATTGGTTGTAGCCCTGTTGGCTTTCGAAAAGGGCTTGAAGACATGGGTTTGTCATCATCTCTGGGGATCCAGTGATGGTGTGGAGTCTGCAGAATGATAGTACTATTAGTAAAATAGATTGCACTCTCCTTCAGTTTGTTTTTATGGATTTTAATGCTTTTTAATTGTTCAAGTGTGTCTTAATGGTTTTTGTTCCTAATATTTTGATAATTTCTTTGTATTGTTTGGGTTTTTTTTAACTGTGTGAGCTGTCCAGTCAAATATGTGAGATACCTGTAGGTGGCAATAAAATTTGAACAAATAAATAAAATTTTAATAACATCAAATTAAAGTATTATCAATTCAAAACCTTTTTGAACCTCAAAACAGTTCAAGAAAGAATATTTGAGCAAATTTGGAGCAGGTTTGCAAGAAAAGAAGTTGGAATGCAAAGACAGAAACATTGCATGAATTCAGCTACCATAAATTTAAATGAATATAGGTTGCTCAATAACTTCATTTGATCAGTTATGTTTAGTGTGGCTTAATATAGACTAGAAATCTTGTGCATCATTTTCACATGTGGCTATATTTAGTATATTTAGCCTGAACTGCCCAAAAGTGTTGTACATAATTATTTACATATACATCAGAGATTAATTTTTTGATGATCTTTCCTTGACAATGTAGCTGAAAGCAATTGGAGAATAAAACTCAATCCTTCAAGATTGAGAAATATAGATGCTACATATGTCATGCTCTCACTTGTATGACTTTCATAAGTACATTTTACAGGGATTCAATTCCCACTAAGGGATTTGAGCCCCATTGAAAGATCATGGCTACAGATGTGTGATAACTCTTATCTGAAGAATGAAAGTTGTTATGTACTGCTCCCTGATGGTCTCTATAAGTAAAACTACCACACAAAGTATACACTTTGTAATAATGAATTCCTCCCCTCTGAGGCTAGGAAAGTCATATCAAACTTTGTAAATGAAGGCATGTACCTTATCTCTCTGGTCTGAGAGTTTAATAAAAAGGGAAAGTGGACTCAATATACCATTCTAAAGATAGTTCTTGCAATTTATTATTTTGCCTGCATCTGTCACAGTCGTTCTCCCAAGTAGCTGATATAGTTACAATCCCTATTAATTTTTGAGGTAAATAAATTGGATGACAATATATAATTTTGGGGTGATCTATTCCCAGTTTTGAAGCATTTAGTTGCTTAATATTCTGTTCTTATTTGTTGCTTCCTAACCATCATTCACATTCTTGAATAGGCAAATGAAATCCATTTCATTTTTAATGGTTGTCCACAATTTGTTGCCAATTATAATCAAAATGTTAGTGGAAAACAAAAATAAAAAATAGACATCTTTGTGGAACTTGTTGCCTTTTCAATTATTCACTGAATATTGGTAGTGTGATCCTGGTTGATCTTGCCTCTTTTGAATCAAGATTGTACATCTAGCAGTTCTCTTTGAAGTGTTGTTGATGTCTGTGTTGCAAAATCTTGAAGATTAGTTTACTATCATGTGAAATAAGTACAGTTTATTAGTAATTTGAACATTCTTTAGCACAGTACTTTTTGATATTGGAATACACATTTATACTTTTCAATCGCTTGGCCCCTGCTCACTTTTCCCTAAATATTTACAAATTGTCACTTGCACTTTAATTACTTCATCTTGCAAAGTTTAAAACACTTCTGCTAGTATTTCATCAATTCCTATACCTTGTTGTTTGCAGTATTTTCTAGGACCCATTTAACTTCACTTTTATTCAGTGGTATATATTAATTAAATTAGGGATATTTTTTCTACAGTTCTTCAATATACTCATACGGTACTATCTCTTCTGCATATGTTCTTTCTTTAATAGATATTTCTCTCTCTGCGTGTGTATAACCCTTTTTTCTCATGTTTGCACTGTGCAGGTTGCTTCCCTACAACTATAATTTAAATATTCAAAGTTAAAGTTAAAAGTTTTTTTGGAAGAAATGCTCTAGGGTTCCATTACATGCTTTTAAATATAATTTGGATTGAGTTACAGTGTTACAAACTGAATTGTTGTTGTTGTTAGTTGCGAAGTTGTGTCTGACCCATCGTGATCCCATGGACAACATTCCTCCAGGCCTTCCTGTCCTCTACCATCTTCTGGAGTCCATTTAGGCTCACGCCTACTGCTTCAGTGACTTCATCCAGCCACCTCATTCTCTGTCGTCCCCTTCTTCTCTTGCCCTCAACCTTTCCCAGCATTAGGCTCTTCTCCAGTGAGTCCTTCCTTCTCCTTAGGTGGCCAAAATATTTGAGTTTCAACTTCAGGATCTGGCCTTTTAAAGAGCAGTCAGGGTTGATCTCCTCTAGGACTGACCGGTTTGATTGTCTTGCAGTCCAAGGGACTCGCAGGAGTCTTCTCCAGCACCATAGTTCAAAGGCTTCAATTCTTTGGTGTTCAGCCTTTCTTATGGTCCAACTTTCACAGCTATACATTGCAACTTGGAAGACCGTAGCTTTGACTATACACACTTTTGTTGGCAGGGTGATGTCTCTGCTTTTTAGTGTGCTGTCTAGATTTGCCATGGCTTTCCTCCCCAGGAGCAAGCATCTTTTAATTTCTTGGCTGCAGTCCCCATCTGCGATGATCTTGGAGCCCAGGAAATCTGTCACTACCTCCATTTCTTCCCCATCTATTTGCCAGGAATTAAGAGGCCAGATGCCATGATCTTGGTTTTCTTAATGTTTCAACCCAACTTTTGCACTCTCCTTCTTCACTCGTAACAAGAGGCTCTTTAGTTCCTCTTCACTTTCTGCCATTAGAGTGGTATCATCTGCATATCTTAGGTTGTTGATATTTCTCCCAGCAATTTTAATTCCAACTTTTGATTCATCTAGCCCTGCCTTTCTCATGATGTGCTCTGCATATAAGTTAAACAGGCAGGGTGACAGTATACAGTCTTGCCGGACTCCTTTCCCAATTTTGAACCAATCAGTGGTTCCTTGTCCAGTTCTCACTGTTGCTTCTTGACCCGCATATAGGTTTTTCAAGAGACAAATAAGATGGTCTGGTACTCCCATCTCTTTAAGAACTTGCCACAGTTTGTTGTGATCCACACAATCAAATGCTTTAGCACAGTCAATGAGGAAGAAGTAGATGTTTTTCTAGAACTCCCTAGCTTTCTCCATGATCCAGCGTATGTTGGCAATTTGATCTCTAGTTCCTCTGCCTCTTTGAAATCCTCCCTGTATTTCTGGTAGTTCTTGCTCCACATATTGCTGGAGTCTAGCTTGTAGGATTTTAAGCATAACTTTACTAGTATGTGAAATGAGTGCAATGGTGTGAGTCCTTCCTTCTCCAGTGAGTCCTTAATTTCATCAAACAATTCAGTTTGTGAGACTCACTGGACTCACAAACTGAATTGTTTGATGAAATTATGCATACATTTCTAGGCATTTACATATGTCTATGCCAAAAAATGTTTTAGTTTTTGTAAGTGATACAGTAAATTTTCTCTCATCATAACAGAGGACTTGAATACAACTTACCATTTGTTTAGTTACAGTGGCACTGAAAAAAAGTGACATTACTAAGCCTCACACTTACAACTGCATCCCTGTGGCCACATGATCAAAATTTCGGCACTTGGCAATTACAATTAGTGGCCTCAGTTACATTTGTGGTCATTAAACAAGGCAGTTGATAAGTGAGGGTTACCTATATGTTCAATTTTTGTCTAAATACGATATAAGCTATAGTGAACAAATGTGCATTAGCAATAATATACAGTTCATATTTATATGTTCTGTATCTATACAGAGCTTCTGTATATGAAATTGGTCATTAGCTTGATGGAAGTGTAACCTGATCGAACTAACAGATCTGAACTAAACTAGCTAAAAATATTTCTGGAAAATACCCATAAGAAAGTATTGGCCTTATTAATGTCCCGATCAATTAAGTCTAATATATTTGATGTAAGTATGGGTACCAAATTAAAACTGATCTGAGGAAAAAAGACCTCTGTGAACCTTTAAAATATGATTTTAATCATATGTTTAAACAGGTGGTCGGAGGAAAGATGACAGAATCAGGTCGACTATGTGCATTTATCACCAAAGTAAAAAAAGGAAGTTTAGCTGACACAGTTGGACATCTGAGGCCAGGTATGAGAACTGTTCAAAATTTTATAATTAAGAAAGGATAGTTTTGAATTTTAGACTAGTTTAATGTATGTAATCAATACTAGGATGCGCAACTGTATTATTAAAAATCTTTCCTCTTAACAGTATATTTTTTATTTTGTTGCAAAATTTGAGATTATTCATTCTTAGGATTTTTCAGCATATGTGATGGGTATATTTTATTATGACAGTTACAATTATGGCAAATAAATAAGAAACAAATGATAATGGTGAGAAGGTATGATATTCCATATCTGTTATTTAGTTGAAAATAATAATATGTGAGTTAGAAAATATTTCCCTGGGCATTTTAATATTTGGTCATATTCAGAAACTTCTTCAAGTAACTAGTCCCTGATAGCTTACAGTTTTAAAGCTAAAGCTCAATGTTTTGAATTGAGCATAGTAGCAAATAGTGACAGTCTATTTAATTTTTTAAAAAATAGAATTAAATTTGCCATTTAAATTATATGAGGAAAGAGAAAATATTTTAGATAGTAAAAAGAAAACAGACATTTCTCTCTTTCTCATAGAATCATGTCTACCTGGTGTCTGAGATAACACTCTTAGCAAGATAGTTTCTTTTTTTTTTGAAGTCTAAGCATTTTTTAATGAAGTCCCACTGAAAATAAAGAACATTTGTTATGTATACTGTGACTGAGATCACTTGCATTTTATTGGTGTTCCAAGAATTTTCCTGTGATATGGATTATAGCTAACTTATGCCAGGGATCCCCATTTTTTTTTACTTTTTGATTATTTGCCATCAACTTGGTTGACTCTTTATGATCACATGGAGAGATTTTCTCCCCAAGTTAGTTCTTCAGATTTTGTAATGTACGGTACATCCATCATCAGTGCAATTGAGTGAATTCATATTGCTGTGGCTTCTATCCATCTTTTTATTTAAGAGTCCTGCTCATTTATTTCTTTGGGAAGTGGCCTATAGTTTTATCATCAACTTAAAGGTGTCCTTCAATTATATCAAGGAGAAGCCACTTGTTGCAACTGCTATTTAAAGTCAGCATCTAACATGAAGATTGTGGAAATCATTCTTATTTTAAATATATTTATTATTTATTTTACACTCAGTTGCAGTGTTCTGTAGAACATATATTAAAAGATAAATAATGCAAGGTGAAATAATGTAGTACATACTTCATTTTAGGAACTAATATGCTATTTAAAGTAAAAAATTTCTTTTAATGGATATATTTGTTATTTAAGTATAAATGCATTTTTTATTTATTTCATAAAGGTCATATAAAGCGTTTTTTTAAAAAAAATTAAACAAGCAAATTATAAAGGATCAAATGTCACTAATACCGATAAGAGTTCAGAGATCTAGTTTTCTTCAGTAAACAGATTATGATGATTATACTTTTAGGTGATGAAGTATTAGAATGGAATGGAAGGCTTTTGCAAGGAGCTACTTTTGAAGAAGTATATAACATCATTCTTGAATCCAAACCAGAGCCACAAGTGGAACTTGTAGTTTCAAGGCCAATTGGGTGAGTTATATTATAGAATGCTTCTTTCATTATTTAAAATTTGCACATAGTCTCATTTAATATTCAAGCTGAGTTTATATCATGCAAAAACAAAAAGATTAGACAAGGTTTAGTGTTCTGTAACCAATTAATAAGGGACGCGGTGGCTCAGTGGGTTAGGACACTGAGCTTGTCGATTGGAAGGTCGGCAGTTTGGCGGGTCGAATCCCGAGTGCCGTGTAGCAGAGTGAGCGCCTGTTACTCGTCCCAGCTTCTGCCAACCTAGCAGTTCGAAAGCACGTAAAAATGCAAGTAGAAAAATAGGGACCACTCCGGTGGGAAGGTAACAGCGTTCCGTGCGCCTTTGGCGTCTAGTCATGCTGGCCACATGACCACGGAGACGTCTTCGGACAAGCGCTGGCTCTTCGGCTTTGAAACGGAGATGAGCCCCGGCCCCTAGAGTCGGAAACGACTAGCATGCATGTGCGGGGGAACCTTTACCTTTACCTTTAACCAATTAATATTCATCCTTATTTTACTTCCTTTTAATACTCTAATGACTTGATTACTCCAAGGTTTATTGATATCTGTTAAACGTGATCTCCTCCTCATGGAATATTTTTTTTTTAGTTTTTTAAGACAATGAAGATCGCCCATATATTTTTCTATATTGCATTTTATACAACTGAAAAGAAGACAAAATACTGTTTTCAGTTTGATGTTGATATTCAGAAACTTATTCTGAATAAGTATATTTTTGGAGCTTCAAGTGTTCTGTTATGCTTCCCTTATTTTCGCATTTATTATATGCTAGCTAGCTGTGCTGGCTAGATACAATATGTTAAATTTTATTCTTCATAATTGCAGGGATATTCCCAGAATACCTGACAGTTCGCATGCACAGTTGGAGTCCAGTAAGTTTTATTTGTTAGATGTAATATCCATCTGAAAATTGAGGTATAGCTACTACTCTATTTCTACATACATATCTTTGTTATGTTTTACTCGTTCTTTAATAACTGTTTTGTCAGAAGTCAGCTTTTCCTTTATATTGACTTCCTAAACTTGTTTAAATTTCCAAGTATTTTTATGGCTTTAGGAAAATTCAGACATTAAGTATATCACACAATTGTCAGCAGTTTTACTGTTTTACAAGCACAGCAAGAAAAAAACAGCAATATACTTTCTGGAAAAAGAAAAATACTCATTTTTATAATTTGTTTTTCTAATTGTAAAATATTACTGCAGTTTATTTAATCCAGGAGTAATTTGAGAAGCAAATCAATTCCTCTGAGCAGCCAAATACAGCCAAATATAGAGAACATGGCAAATTGCATAACTTTAGTGTTTAGATTGTCATGGTTTATAATATCTATAATTTATCATTTTTAATTAACTAACATAAATTTCAATCAGTGAAATATCAATAAAGTTTCCTTTCGAAATGAGGGATCTGCATTTGCTCAGCTTTAGCTGCATTGCTTTCATTTACTTAAAGTTCTATTGATATCATTTTTGGGTGTGTATTATGTATGTGGTAATTTAATGAATTAAAATTAATTACACTTTCAGGTTCTAGTTCATTTGAATCTCAGAAAATGGATCGGCCTTCCATATCAGTCACTTCTCCCATGAGTCCTGGCATGTTGAGAGATGTACCACAGTTTTTATCTGGACAACTTTCAGTATGTAAACATTTGTTGAGTGTAGTAATCCTTGGTTTTTATCAGTAAAATTTTTCTTAAATGACAATGTCAAGTATGCACTAAAATTGTTTTACCTTGATTTCTTTTTTCATTCAGTTTTTTTCTCAACACAAAGTAGTGTACAGATATTTTATGAAGTAAATGGAATATGTACATGTTAATTCTAAATTCATTGAATAGTATATGTAACAGAATTGTATCTATGTGCACCAACTATAAACCAATATTCAAGGGGAATACAATCCTCTATTGATAGAATCAGATAATTAGATGTCTGTGTACAGTAATTAGCCCACCCACACAATTTTCCTGGCAGATAGTTATATAAGGGATTGGTAGCCTTTTTTCAAGGCAATACCAGGTAACCTTGACTTGGTCTTTGATTGAAGTACCAGAAGATGCTTTTCAAAAAGTAGGCATGTCTTGATCCACAATAACATAACCTAATTAAATTGAATTAATGTGTTTACTCCCTGTGCAGTTAATCATTTCTCTTTTCTAAAATACTAAATATTAAAATAAAGTAATTTTTTGAGGAGTTCTCAGGTTCTTAGTTTGTCATAGGGCTGTTTTACTTATTTCCCTACCAGCTCTTATTTTTTCTGTTTCTTTATTTTGAAATAATAATAGTGCTTCCATTCTACAACATATCCAGACAAGAAAGACAGTAGAACAGTTTTCAACATTCTTTTAATGTGTAACAAAATTTGTACACACTTACATTGGAGATTGGGTGAGTGGGTAGTATGTACTTGTGCCATGTCTTTTCCACAGTATTAGAATCATTATAATATTTTGCACATGAATATACTGCAAAAGTATAAAAGAGATTACAATTTTACCTATATCATTATTAATCTTAGGTGGATAACTATTTAAGTCTGGGGTGATAAAGTGCCCACAGATGTCATATCTCTTTTGCTGATTGTATAGAAATCATACAAAATCACCATTCATCATTTTCATTCTTTGAAAGCTCTTTGAAAGGCTATACTTTTTGGAAAAGACATAAACAGAGCACATTTGAAATGATGAGTAGAATTTATGACACCAGGACTGGTAGCATGAAACAATTATCTAAGTGTATCATATTATTTTAGTTAGTTTAAATTCAGTCTAGTTTTCTGAGCTAACACACTGAAATATAAATTACTTTGTAGCATACTTAAGCTATGATGGAATAATTTGTAATCTAGTAGTATTCTGTGAACATACCTATTTTTGTTGAAAACTCTGCTTTTTAAGAGTTTTTGAATTAGATAGGGTCTGATTTCTTTGAAACTATGCAACAGTAGCATATTTACACTTACTTTTGATCCAACATGATGAATTGTATTTATTTATTGTATCTCTGCTCCTAAAATACTTACTGTAAAATCTCAAGATTGCAAAGCATCTTATATCAATGCTCATTGGTATAATAATGAATAATAATAAGAATAAGAAAAGAAAGCACAAAGATGTGATCTTCCTTCCCCTAGCATTATTGCTGCAAGGTTAGTGGAGATTGGTTTTATGAGGGAGGACATAGTTAAGCTGAAACAGGTTCGGAGATAGTCCTTAATATATTTCTCTTTAGACCAAGATTATAAAATTTGTATAATTTTCCATTATACAAATGTATGTATGTATGTATGTTTGTGTGTGAGTGTGTGTGTGTGTGTGTATCAATTAGAGAGAGAAAAGGGTTCCTTGTTTGGAACAATTCAAGCAAGTCCCTAAGTGTATTATTGGAGAATGCTAATCTAATCCTATAGAAAGAAAAGAGAGAATGAAAATAATGATAATAGTTTCTGCTGACTTTTCCAAATTTTATCTTGGATAAATAAGAAATTATATGGCCATATAAATTTACAGGTAGTTTTCAACTTATGACCACAAATTGATCCCAAAATTTATGTTGTTTAGACATTTGTTATGTGAGTTTTGCCCCATTTTATGAACTTTCTTGCCTCAGTTGTTAAGGGAATCACTGCAGTTCATAAGTTAGTAACCTGGTTGTTAAGTGAATCTGGCTCCCCTATTGACTTTGCTTGTCAGAAGGATGCCAAAGGTAATCATATAATCTTGGGACACAGCAATGGTCATAAATATCAACCAGTTGTCAAGTCTCTGAATTTTGACCACATGATCATGGGGATGCTGAAAAAGTCATAACTATGAGAAATGCTCATAAGTCACTTTTTTCAGTTTTATTGTAACTTTGAACAGTCACTAAAGAAACTGTTGTAAGTTGAGGACTACCTGTAATAGACTATTTAGAATTCACCAAAAATGAATTTCAACATTATGAGATGTTATTTAGTTTTGAATATTTCACGTGCACATTCCATATGTTAAGATACTCACCTATATTATTTGACATATACTTCAAGCTTTTTATAATTAGGGACACTGGTTTTGCCCGCATAGTGCAGTTCATTCTGATGCTGGATAGAAAAGTGTTTTTTTTTCTTGAGCGGGAATGGAGAAAGGATGTAGAACTTAGAAAAGTTTTTGGTAGATGTTCCCTTGTAAATCTCTCAGTGGAAAAGAATGAGACTATTCCCATTCATTGTAAGGCTCTTTATTTTCACTCTTATTTATTTTATACTGTAAAATGTATATAGCTGCCCATCTTAAATACTAATTAAATGTTACATGAAATAAATATTAAATATTAATACTGGGCAGCAAACAGTACATAAAAACCACATAAAACCATAATAAATTAAAATACTACAGTACATATGGCATTATATAACTTTCCTAAACACATAATGCTTGGGGAGAAGACTAAGAGGGAAACTTGGGAGGTTGTTTCCTTTGGCAGGGGCTGTGACGAACAAGACATATTTCCTTTTTCCCGGAAATGGCACTGTTTGATACAGGGCTGGCAGCATGATTGCTCTGTTTGATTTGATGGAATGGACAGAAACCCTTAGAGATAGATAGTCCTGCAAGTAAACTAACCCTGTGCCATGTTGTGCTTTAAACATGACAATCAACACCTTGAATTGCACCTGGAAGCCAGAGTAGCTTGTGCAGCAGTGATGTTGCATGAGTGAACTTTGAAGAGCTGGAGACTGGATGCACTGATGCAGAGTGCAACAGGGCATATTTTGCCTGTCCCACAAAAAGGTACTGTTTTTGAAGCTTTTGAGTCTTTGTGGAAGACATTGTAGTAATCTAACATGGAAGTTTCTAAGACATGAGTAACAGTGACTAGAACCTCACATTCAGGAACAGCTGCAACAGGCACATCAAATTAATCCAATGCAAAAGTCCCCCGGCTATGGTTGCCATGTATTTTTCAAGCAGGAGTCACGAGTCCAAGAGGATTCTCAGATTGTGCATCAGTTCTGTTTGGGAGAGTCCTACTCCAAGATGAAAAATCACCATATCCAGGGTGCCTAAAAACTCAAAGCCATTCAGCCTTGCTAGCCTTGAGTTGCAGCCTGTTCTTCCCCATCCAGACCCTCACAGCCTCCAGGCACTGGATGAGAACTTCAACAGTATCCCTTATATGGCCAGATATGGAAATACAAACCTTGAGTATCATCATATTGATGTTTTTTCATTTTGTACCAACAGATGGTCTCACCCAATGGTTTTATGTAGATATTAAAATAGTATGGTGAGAGGTGAGTCCTGAGGCATCCCATATAGGAACAGCCTAGGGCTAAATCTTTCTTTGACACTGAGTTGAACTGGCCCCAGAGGAAGAGAACCAATCTCTGAAGTTATTCCAGAAATATATAAATCTGTGAGAGATACAGAAGGGCAAGGAGGGATATGCTACCTCCACCACAAGCCCTCCATTCCTCAGCTGATGTTAATGTAATGGTTTTGAATAGTCTCTGATACCTTTTCTTGAAACAGCCTAGAAAGTCTGACTGCGAATATATTTTTAATTACTTCCAAGCATCGCTAACTTTTTAAACCTTTGTCTTTTCAAATAGAGAAACTGAGGATCAACAACAGCTATATGGTGGTGCTTAAAAATTTGTGAACCCTTT
The DNA here is from genome assembly GCF_964194415.1 of Vipera berus. Lineage (NCBI taxonomy): Eukaryota > Metazoa > Chordata > Lepidosauria > Squamata > Viperidae > Vipera > Vipera berus. Next base: position 194,845,983 of record NC_138204.1, read on the forward strand.
TAATTTTCAATCTTTCTGTATAAATATTACCTAAAATGTAATCTGTTTTCCACACAAGTTCTAAAACTAGATAAAGCGAACTAATTATACTTGTTTATTTATTTATTGAGGAAAATTATACATACTATACTGTATTTGTTAATGCCAAAAGTACAGTATGTGAAGGGCTTTCTTTTCAATAACTGGTGGTCAACCCTTGCAGCAATAACTGCAATTAAATGTTTCCAACAACTGCACTTTTAGCCTGTACCTTCTTACAGAACAGCTTTAACTCAGAACGTTGATGGGCTTCCTCACATGAACTGCCCATTTCAGATCCTTCCACAGCATTTCTGTAGGATTATAGTCAGGATTTGACTTGGCTATTCCAAAACATTAACTTCTACTTTAACTATTTTTTGTTCAAATGTCTTGTATGTTTTGAATTGTGATCATTATCTGTTATCTCTTAAGATTCAGTTCATGAACAAATACACTGACATTTTCCTGTAGAATTTGCTGATACTATTCAGAATTCATCATTCCACCAATAATGGCTAGTTGTTCTGGTTCAGAAGCAGCAAAGCAGGCCCAAACCATGTTATTGCCACCACCATGTTTCACAGATGAGATAGGATTCTTATGCTGGAATGCAGGGTTTGCTTTTCATCAAACATAATGCTTTTCAGGAAGTATTTAGGCTTTAGTGACATTGATCTAGCACAGATTTTTTGATGTTTCAGGAAACTGTCAGGAAATTCCTCTTTAGTTCCAGATTGAATCTCCCTCTGACAAGTTTCCCGCCATTACTTCTTGTCCTTCCCCCAGGTGTTATGGTAAATAAATCAACCCCCTCTTCTCTGTATTGGAAGATGGCCATCACGTTATTCATAAGCTTCTCTTTGTTAGGCTAAACATACCTAGTTCCCTTAGGCATTCATCATGCAGCCTCAGTATCTTTTTGTATTGTGGTGACCAGAACAGGATGGAGTATCTCAAGTGTTGCCTCACTAGTGCTGTATATAGTGGTACTGTCACTTTCTGTGATCTTCATGCTATCTCTCTGCTGATGTAGCTTAGGAGTCCATTGGCTTTTTTGGGCAATTGCAGCACACTGCTCATACTTAAGCGGTTCCTAGATTCCTCTCATAGTTACCACTGTTGAGCCAGGTACTGCCTATTCTGTATTTGTTCATTTGTTTTTTCTTACTTAAGTGCAGGACCTTACTTTTCTTACAATTGAGATGCATCTTGTTGGATAGGGCCCAAATCTGTCAAAACCTTTTTGAATCTGTCTTTTAAATTGTTAGCAGTTCTCCCCAGCTTGGTGCCATATGCAAATCTGATGAATGCCCCTTCAATCCCCTCATCCAGGTCATTTATGAAGATGTTGAAGAGTACTTGCCCAAGACAGAAACTTGAGGTACCCAACTGCATGCTTCTCTCACTTAGTTGTAGTTCCATTGAGAACCACATGCTGAGAGTAGTTGGTCAATCAATCACGACTGCGTCTAGTAGTGGTCCAGTCTATCTTATGTTGTTTACCAAGAAGTAGGCAGCTGTGAATGCTCCAACACTGGAAGTTTTTAAGAAGAGACTGGACAGCCATTTGTCTCAAATGGTAAAGGGTTTCCTGCCTGAGCAGGGTGTTGGACTAGATGACCTCCAAGGTCCCTTCCAACATCATTGTTGTTGTTGTTGTTGTTGTTGTTGTTGTTGTTGTTGTTGTTATTATTATTATTATTATTATTATTATATGCTTGAGATAAGGAGTTTTTTTTCCTGATCACTTCTATGGGGCAATTCCTTTCTGGGTCAAATGGAGACTCAGTTCAGCGTGAAGAAATTTGCTGCTTTAAAGGAGAAGACTGAACACACACTTCTTCTTCTTCTTCTTCTTCTTCTTATTATTATTATTATTATTATTGTTATTATTATTATTATTATTATTATTATTATTATTATTATTATTATTATTATTCTTACTGAAGCTGATGTAGAGTATATCCACAGCATTTCCTTGATTTACCAATTTAGTCAGTTCATCAAAGAAGGCAATAAGATTTGTTTGGCATGATCTCCTTTTAACAAATCCATGCTGGCTTCTAGTAATTACTTTGTTCATTTCTAGGTCCCCCCAAATCTGCTGCTTATTTTTTCCAGGATTTCCCCAGGTATTGATGTCAAGCTATAGTTTCCTGGATCCACTTTCCCCCCCCTTTTTGTTTGTGCCCAATCCTGATTGGTTATTTTGTTGCTATTAGTTCCTGATTGGTCCTTTGTTCATGCTAGCTTCTGATGTTACCAAAGATACCAGTCATAGTTGTTGGCAAAACACCAGGAAATGGTCTGCCATCTTGCTCATATCCTGCTGCTACTCTTATGCTGGGCTCTAGAATATGACTTCTTGTCTGTCCTGGCCCTGCAGTATGTGCAGTCCCTTGCTGTCCTCATGGACCTCTTCTTGTCCTACCATCTTCTATCTGATCTATCAACTCTCGTTATAAGCCTTGCTTCTGCTGCAAGATTCCTACTTGCTTGTTACCAACACTGCAACCTGCAATGTCCCCACTTTCTTTGTCCATTACATATCCATCTCTGCTCCAAGGTCACATTGCTGCTTTTGGCCTTAGAACCTACTGGGTTTCCTGTCTAACTGCCTTTTCTCTGGAGGAGATTTCATTTTTCTGAAAAAAAGATTGCTGTGCTATTTGAATTCAGTATGCCTTATTGACATATGTTGACAGTTCATCATGTTTTCCTACTGACTGGACCACACAATTGTAATCCCATCTACAAACAACAACAAACCAAAATAAGTGCACCATAAAATTCATTATTGGCAAATTAATAGGAGGTGTGTACATAATTATCAAGTAGGTGCATACATAATTACTTTGAAGGGGTCTACGACAACTTGCCATCACCAACTCGCTGTGGGACAACTCCCACAGAACAAGAGTTGAACTAATATCGGAGAAATAGTGGAATAAATAATTAAAGAAAGGATGCCGAAAGGAGTGACAAAATGAAATGTGAATGAGAAAAATTAAAATAATTTTTAGTTATTTTAAATAATTAAATTGAATTGTTGAATTGTCCTACAGCAAGTTGTCCAGTGGTTAGTTGGCCATGTTGAGTTGTCCCGCAGTAAGTTGGCCATAGCAAGTTGGCTGTGGTGAGTGGTCCCTTTCTGACTTTAAAGTGCAGTTACAGGACTCACTATTCTGGGGAAAACATGGCTTATATTTGGCAAGTCTTGATCATTATAACATTTTAGCTATCTTGAGATTTCCCATTCAGATGAAGCTCACTTTATCCATGCTGTATGCTGTATACAAAGTTTTTATACCTGAGGACTTTTTGCACGTTCTTTAAGCCTTTTTTAAAAAGAAATCTTGACTTCCTAGAATCCATTTAGACTTCCCATTTAGTCTAAGTCTATTAGAACGTGCAATTCTAAAATGAATTCACAATATTGATTTATGTTTAGAGACAATCTTGATCTCTGGATACTAAACCTTGGTAGTATCTTTTTAACTTTTGCTAAAGTTAACTCCAAAAGCTCATTAGTTTTTGGAAATTGTTTTAAGATGACCTTTAAGTTATTGACAAGCTTCACTTTCTATGAATCTTGTTGGAGAACCATTGCCCATTACACTTTTAGCAATATTCTTAAGAATATTTGGGACACTGATCTTCAAATCAATCTAGGTCTGGTTCTCAACTTCTTACTTGATGGTTGTTTTTTTCAAGTGGGTATGTGCCAGCGTACAACTTCTCTACCATCAATATTCTGAATTTTTTTCTGGGCTTTCAGCTTGGCCAGACTGGGCACACTGCTTTCTGCTAATGGAACATTACAAAAATATTATTAGCTATTATCAGGAACAACTCAATATAGGAAGTCCTTGGTTAATGACTATTTGTTCAGCAATTGTTTAAAGTTACAATTGTACTGAACGTGTGGTACTCATAACCAGTCCAAAAAGTTCTGGCTGTCCGAGCACCCATATGACTGCAATCTGAGTGCTTAGTAACTTGCTCACATTAAGAAAGTTTTCAGTATCCCACCATTAAGAATTTGCAAAGTTCCCTGACAACTTCCCAAAAGCAAAGTCATTGGGGAGGAACACTCTCCATCACTCTAGTAATTCTCCCCATCTCCAGCCTGGTCATGTTCCTGCTGCACCTCACCGACCACTTGGAGGCTCTCCCTCACATGGCAGCAGCACCTACCTGCATGCTTGTGAGCTGCCTGGAACTTGTAACTTCCTGCTGTCTTCTCCTTCCTCCATAGCAGAAAATTATGTGGAGGTCCTCGCTTAATGATAGCAACAGGTATGGCCGTGATTACTGTTGCTAATTGATGCAATCATGTGACATCACATTTTGTGACTGCATCACTTAGCAATGGAATTTACAATTCCCATTATCATCATTAAGCGAGAATTGCCAGTGGAATCTTTGGGCCGTAAGCTCCTTTATTACTCTCTATATAGGAAAATTCCTGAAGAGATTCCCTGACACAGTGCGAGTTCTATTTGCTATTTCTCTTGTCTTACAATTAGTTGGATATATTCTCCCGGTTTGCCCAATTGTGTTCTTCCATATGTACCATCTCACCCTCCTTGTGTTTGAAAAATTGTATTAATTTCTTATACGTATGCACAAACATGTATTTGTTTGTATTTGACTGCTGGTTTTATGGCTGTGTTTGATTTGCTTTAATTTGATTTGATCTGATTTGATGCCTGCCTACCTCTTCCCATCCCTTTAGTTCATGCATTCCCTGCTCCCTTTGTGGATCTGGGATTTGCAATTTCTCTTAATTTGACTGAAAGCTATTTAGAGAATTACAACTCAAGGATTGAAAATGAATGCCTTGCTTTTCCTTTATTTCATACCTTTATTTCATACCTTCATGCCTCAACCTATACTTCTAATTCTCCCCGCTTTCATGCTATGTCTGTTTTATATTGTTGCCAGGACACAGAATATCTCACCTTCATTATCCTGAAGCTACCATTTGCTCCTTCAAATGAAAAAGAGAAAGAAAACTGTTGCGAAGAGAGAGGCCATAGAATATGCAGAGACTTTCCCAGTGTCATTTTTGAAACTGACAATAATCTGCAAAGCAGCTTTTTCTAAAATGATCTTGAACATTAAAATAAATTGACAATGGTATAAATACATGTCTAATGGATAAATAAATAAATAGGTATCATAAGTGCCTAATGGAAGCCATAAAGATGGTGTAAATTACATAATTTGTGTAAGAAACATCACCTGCTGTATATAGAATCTGATTTGCATATACTGTATGTGTGTGATGACCTAATGACATGTATGGCATCCTCTTGTGGATGCCCAATTATAAATACCTCTGAACTATATGAAGAATTCATTTCCTTATTTTTTTCCAAGAAAAATTATAAGGAAATATATAGATAAATAGGAGATAAATATATACAGTAATATAGAAATTACAGCAAACGTGATTAAAACACTTCCTGAAATATGATTAACAATTTATTGGTTTTATCATCCTCCTAATAAGAAGGTACAAATGTATAAAGATGATCTTTTAATAACGTAGAGATTATTGAAGTGAGCTAATGAAGTGCATTTTTATAGTTTAAGCACTGACTCAGTATTATAAATAAACTGTACCACTCCTTTGAAACTATTAAAGCAAACCATATTAATTGGTAGCATGCTAAAATAAATTAGTTCATTGAAAGTGCTAGTGAGGCCCCATAATGAGTTTCACTATTAAATCATTTTAAGGGCCAGTTGTAAGGGTAAACTGAGGTATTTTCATTTATATTCCATGACATTAGGTAATATAATCCGATATACTCTAATGGGAGACCAATTGAGATTAATGGGATTTAATTTCAGTTGAGGGGTTATAACTTTGCATCATACTGTTTTTTTAAGTGGCTTTATTTTAACTTGCATTGTACATAAAGAAGTCTCTTACTAAAGGGATTGGAAAGGACCTGAATATTAAACAACTGTGAATAAGGACAAACATGTCTTCAGGACATGCCAGTCATAATGTGAAGCAAGTCAAATAAAAATTTTATTAATAGAGGAACATAACAAATGTTTACAGATTTAATACATCAGTTTTAACACTTGCTTTTAAATAAATGTGTTCTTGGTGTATGGCACTATTTAAAGTTGTGTGTCCTTGTTTTAATTTTGGTCTTTTAGTTTCTAGTGTGTTGTCTTTTTGGCTTTGTTTTACTGCTTTTTCTTTAATTTTGCTTACCAGAGCCAAAGCCTTAGTAGAAGAACAGCGCCTTTTGTTCCTAGGGTTCAGGTAAAGGCTTAATCTGCCTGACAGAAACTAAAGTTGTTTTTTTTTGGTTGTTGTTGTTTTCTTGGAAAATGGATAGTAGGAAAATGTCACAGTTGGTCCGTTTTCCCATTTTAATTTTGAATGTGTTGTTTTAGACCATCTTAACAAATATCATATTGTCTTGTGTACAGCTTGAAAAATATTGCATGGATATTAGAACCCTACATTGAAATTTAAAGAGACAACTAGCTTTTAATTTTGATTTTATCTATCCATAGACAATAGATATTAACAGTAATAATAATTTTGAAACTCTTCTGCAACTGTGTACCTTGAAATAAATAATCTGTTCTTTTGATATTTGTTCTTGTATATTAAAGTTGATGTCTCTTTAAATCATTCTCTTTTTTTGCATTTTCTAAATGACATTTCCTTGAGAAGATGGGCAAATAAATTTGTCCTCATCTAAGAAATTTGTATCTGCAGGCATTTTAAGATGTTAATTGAAATTGTGAAATAAAAATGATTATAATTTTTTGTTGTGAAGTTTAGTGTTGATTATATTTGCCTGTTTTATTCGAATACAAATTGTTTGCCCTTTCTCATTAGTTATTTCTTAAGATACTATAGATTAACCAACCTGTAGATTGTATAAGAATGTCATTATGCTTATTTTGCTTTGCTGCATGCTTTCTTTTTTATTTTGAACATGAAACATTACTCATTTTTATAATATTTGGTGATTTGGAATTTAGACATGATATGTATAGTTCAATTACTAATAAATCCAGCTTAGTTGAGCAGTTTAATTCTCCAAAAATAGTGCTTGAGAAATATAATACTGCAAGCCACTAACTTGGAGGTTATTAAAATCAGGCTACATTTGAGCAGTATATAGTACAATATCTGAGTTGAGATTAAGAAGTTAGCATGGCATATTTTGATTATCCACAAAGACATTCATTGGATCAAAACATTTTGCAATTATGACTGCATTATTCATCTGATATTAATGAAAATAACAAGTTACAGGTAGTCCTTGACTTACAATCGGTCACTTAGTGACTGGTCGAAGTTCCAACAGATCTACCTAGTTGGGTACTAACAACCTGGATTTGAAGTTCTGACAGTTGCCCCTTCCCCCCTGTTCATGTGACTGCAACTGAGCTGCATTTTTGGCCATTTGCAGCATCCTATGGTCATGTGACTGAATGTTATGACAGTTTTGCTGAAAACCAGGATTTACTTCCATTTTTTTGGCAGATGGCACCTGTAGTGAATTCTTGGTTGTCTTGACAACCATGGCAATTTGCTTAACAACTGCGGCAAAAAAGCTCCTGAAGTTGGATCAGTCACATGACCAATCTATTTTACAACCACCATGAGTTACAACCATGATAGGCAGATTTCATCACAGTCATAACTCGAAGACTATTTGTAATCCAATTAAAAGTGGCCAGACATAGTTACACTTTTCCATATAATGTAGGAAAGGACCAGCAGTCCATGAAGAAAACTTCTACTTCATTCAAAACCACCAATTATCTTAGCGGAAGAGTGATAAACTTTTTTTTCATCCTGCATTTGGTTTTAATAATTGTAGATCAGGACATATCTATATGGTCATTTGACTGTAAACATTTTTCTATTTTTCTATCTTAGCAGAAATTAGTTTGGTATGTATAATGCTTAGGCTAGAATAGCTAATTATTTGTTTACAACTTTACATGAATTTTAAGCTATTCCAAATTTGGGAACTAAAATTTAAGATAAGATTTTAGAGGAAAAGAAATCTAGAGGTATGTAAGGGATTAAATAATATTTTCAGTGTGCAGAATGGGGTGGTAAAATGATCACTATGTATTTGAAGAAAATATCTGTAAAATCATTTTACAGATAGATGATTGTATTGTATAAAGTCCATAGAGTTCACAACCGTATTTCAATGTCCAAAGCATTTAATATAGCATTTAAGCACTGTGTGCTTTAAATGGAACCTTGACTCAAACCTATCTATAAAACTCAGTGGCATACATAGGTTTATACTATCAGACAGCCAAATTAGAATATTCATTGCAATAATAATATACAGAGTAGATTAAGCATTTCATTTATCTTACATTTACTTATTTTACCTAATAATTTTTTTATTTTTTTTTTGCCTAATTCATAATTTCTCTTTACAGATAAAGTTGTGGTATGACAAAGTTGGCCATCAATTGATAGTCACAATATTGGGAGCAAAAGATCTTCCTTCAAGAGAAGATGGGAGACCAAGGAATCCCTATGTTAAGATTTACTTTCTTCCTGACAGAAGGTACCATGAACAGAAAGCTTATATGATTAGATGTGGGAATTGTTACAAATGAATTTCTGTGAATAATAGCTAATAGAATATAACTGTATAATATATAATGATACAAATCTGTTAAATATTAAAGGATTTTATCAGGGCTGATCTGTTAACAATAATGGATTGCCTTATCCCTTATTAAACCCTTAAGTCAAAGTGAGGGAGTGAATGAATGAATAAATAAAATAAATAAACACATAAATGAGACGCATTGATGTGCTTCCTCAGATTATTGTCTTTATGAATTATTCCTGTAATGTACATGTTTATCGGTGTGGACAGCGACTGGTTGAACAAGTTCCATTTCCAAAATCAGTAATACATCATGGAACACTGTCTTTGACCTGAAGGGATGCTTAATGGGAAACCTTGCTGCTTTCATTCACTGGGATCAACACATGGAAGATTCCAAACGTTGCAAAGCAGGGAGAATCTAAGAGACTATGGTATTCTTGTCCAAAGTTCAGGACAACTCAAGTATAGTAAAAAAAAATCTATAGAAGGGACTGTAAAGGGAGGGAGGGAAAAAGGAAGGAAGGAAGGAAGGAAGGAAAGAAAGAAAGAAAGAAAGAAAGAAAGAAAGAGGGGCAAAAGGATTTTTATTTCCCATATCTATTATTTCTTAAGAACAATTATACAGTTATTTTTCATAATCTTTTTATTAATTTTTAGAAATCAGTCTTACTGTACTTTCAAATGGTCATTGCCAATTTGGCCTTCTGTATTTATTTTCACCCTCAGGCCAATAAAGTGCTACTTAAATTAAAACATAATTCTTTTTCTAAGAATTCTCACTCTGTATTACATTACAGGTGTTATATTAAAATATTTTGAAATAAAATTTAAATACTACTTAAATTTAAATAGTATTTATTTAACAAAAACTTTGCATGATGTTGAAATGTTTGTTAAATGTAGCAGTTTCTCTATATTGACATTTCCCAATTTGCATTAATTGTTGCAATTACAATGATTTTAATGTTTCCATTTTGTATGTTGGTTAGGTTCTTGACGTAGGGGAGTCTCAAGGTAGAGTACTAGGGTATTAGGCGTAATAGTTAAGCTTAGACCTTTGAACATTACTAAAAATGTTAATGGCATAATATTTTTGTCATTTACAATAATATATTCTTTAGATTATTTGCTAGACATTATTCTGAAATGAACACTTTCAATACTTGCATATCTATTTTGTAAAATGTTTCAATTTATCTACTAAAATCTGTCATGTCAAAAATATTGCTGATGTTTTATAACTCTTTTGATTGAAATAGAGTATTTTTGTGGAGTGGAAGTTTTTAGTGAAATGAAAGAGGAAAAAAAATCTGCAGCAAATAGCATCTGATGCCTATTGGTAATCCATTGTTAGTATTGTTTTGATAGTTGAGTTCAACTTATTTTGGAAATATTCGTGTGCTTCAAACATTCAACCAGTGTGGTGCATAGTAGCATAGCCATAGTTTTCAGAATATTTGTAGATATTTGTGTGAAGTGAGTGAACTTTTTCAGTGCAGAAGCTGATAGCTTGTGCACTAACTACTATTCAAGGGGAGCAATTTATGAATATTCTTTATGATGCTTCCTTGACAATAAATTTCCTAAAAATATATCTCTTGATTTTGGATCAAAGTGCAGAACAGATAAAAATAATTAAATGAGAATCCTTGACCACACTGATCTTGTTTACAATATCCTATTTGTAATAATCAGGATTTTCTACAATTATTGTGGAATAAGTAACTATCTCAGAAGTCCAATTTCAGGAATTTTACAAAAGGAATCAAACTCATCCTTTCCATTAAAAATATTATTTTTACTATTCTTTGTAATATCAACATTTTTAATATGTACTTCTTAATTACAGTGATAAAAATAAAAGAAGAACAAAAACAGTAAAAAAAACATTGGAGCCCAAGTGGAATCAAACATTCATTTATTCTCCAGTTCATCGGAGAGAATTTCGAGAGCGAATGTTGGAAATTACTCTTTGGGACCAAGCTCGTGTTCGTGAGGAAGAAAGTGAATTTTTAGGAGAGGTAGTCAATGCTATTTATTGTTTACAAGGAATAAATATTTGATGTTATCCCCATAGGCACAAAGATACAGTAAATGAACAATACTGCATCACATTAAATTATCCCTTTTTCCTGTTGCAATCTTTTTCATATACTTTGTAACTATTTTTGAAGCTGTTCATTTTCCATTAACTTAACTAAATATACAAATACCACCTAGTACATATTTTATATAACAGTTATAGCGCAAATGATGTGTTTTACTTGAACAGTTCTTATTTTATTCTCTTTTTTTTAGATTCTTATTGAATTAGAGACAGCATTGCTGGATGATGAGCCTCATTGGTACAAACTTCAGACTCATGATATGTCCTCATTGCCACTTCCCCATCCTTCCCCATATTTGCCACGCCGACAGCTTCATGGGGATAGCCCCACACGAAGGTTGCAAAGTAGGTTATAGATTAGTTTGTGTTCATTCCTAATGACTAATTGAAATGCTTTCTTCTGGAGTGCAAATTTATACAATAATAATATAGTATCTCTTCTGTTTTTATAAACTAATTTATATATATTGTCCACATGTTTGAGAGTCAGGAAAAGCTAATGTGGAGAATTCATTGTATATTAAGAAATGTATTTGTTTTCTCTAGTTCTTTTTTGTTCTCTTGCCCATTTATATTATATACAGTATTACTTTCTACCATGTAGCTGTCACAATGCAGTTGTGGCCTTTACAACAATTTAAAAATACAGTTAATCCTTGATTAATGACAGTAATTTCTAACTCCATTGCTAAGTGATGTGATTATAAAACACATCACATAACCATCAATGATAGTTCTGGCAGTTCCAGTTGTGATTGTTCAGTGAATCCCAATCATTAGGTGTGGTGTCATGTAATTGCTGTTGTGACTTCCTGCTGGCTTCCCCATTGCTTGTCAGAAGTTGACAGTGAAAGTTACAAATGGTGATACATGACTTCAGGATACCGTGACTGCAGCCACTTTGAGAATGGCCATAAGTCTCCTTGTTCAGCATCATCATCCCTTCTAATAGTCGCTGAACAAATGGCTGCTAACTGAGGTACCTGTATTGGAAAAATAAATATTTATACTAAAAATTATTTGGAGGATTCAGTCATAGATTTTGAAGGAAAATAATCAAATTGTAATACATTGATTTTTTTAAAAAAAATTAAATGATTTGAAATGATTTTTTAAAAAAAATATATCTATAAGATCCATGAATATAAATCTTATATAAATTTAAAAACTTCTTTTACATTATGCTTCCCTTCCCTTCACAAATATGTCTAATATGTCTTTCCTGAAATCATTAAACTTCACAAAAATTCCTTGTAGCTACATGTCAACATGTATATAAAATATGATTATGTAAGTTAGACAGTAGATTTAAAATCCTTGAACATCACACCAAGATCAGTTGAATTCCTTGACATTTCCCCCTGGACAGAAAAAAAAAGAAATAGCAATAGCAATAACATTTAGACTTATATACCACTTCAGAATGCTTTACAGCTTTCTCAACAATTTGGGTCCTCATTTTACTGACCTTGGAAGGATAGAAGATTGAGTCAACCTTGAGCCAGTGAGATTCGAACTGCTGGCAGTTAGCAATAATCAGAATTAGCCTGCAATACTGCATTCTAACACTGCGCCACCATAGGTCTTAAAAGTTGTTTGTGCCTCTGTTTTATATCCAAGTCTTATCACCCATAGTCACAATGGAATTAGGCAGTTTATAAATTTAACAAACAAAAACAAATCTAAATTTAGTAGATTATGAATTATGAAATGCAGTTCATACAGGTGAGCAATTCTGTATGTGAAGAATGGAACGTGAGCCTTGTTCTCTAAACCAGACTGCCTCAATCTTTTACCCTGGAGGAATCCTTATAATATTTTAGGTCTCAAGGAACCCTGCATAAAAATTACAAAAAAATAAAAAATGAAAAGTTCATCATAAAATTCACTTCTAACCTACACAATTTCCATTTTATAATATTTACAACAACAGCAAAGCAGTAGGCCAGAAACTGATATGCAATATGTAAAATTCTCCACTATTTCAAGGACCTAGCATTGTGTGATGCATAACATTAAAAAAACGTTTCTCTTTTTGTTTTCAAACATGATCTCATGCTTCTTTTAATTTTTTGCTTTCTTTTGTACAATAAGTGGTTTGGGCATGTTATGCTAATGTGCTTATTTGAATAGATTCCGTATGTCAGACATGTCAAACACAAGGCCTAGGGGCCAGATCCGGCCCACAAAGTGGTTCCATGTGGCCCGCGAAGCCATCCTGGAATGGCCCCCACTGCCTTGGCCCTGGCCCAGAGACCCTCCTTCTGCCAGAGACCCTCAGATCTGTCCCACTCCTGCCCAGGCCCCCATAGGCACCCTTGATGTGAACGTTGTAGAGCTGGCCATGCCCACCCAGTAGGCCATACGCACTCTAGCCACGCCCACCCAGTAGGCCACGCCCACCCTGGCCATACCCACCTGGCCCCTTGAGGGCAACCGCAATGCTGATGCGGCCCTCAATGAAATTGAGTTTGACACCCCTGCCGTATGTGGTAACAGAACAGTAGTCCATGAAAGCTCCTTGGTGCTCTCTGAGTTTGCTTGTTTTCTTGCAGACATTTCATTACCCAAATTAGGTAACATCATCAGTGCTAGGGTAATGAAACGTCTGCAAGAAAACAAGCAAGCTCAGAGAGCACCAAAGACCTCTCATGTCAACCCTGAACTACAAATATTCTCCTTTATTAGAACAATAGTCCAGTCCAATTATTCCAGTAGTGAATAATTAGGGAATAATTCAAAATTTCCATTAGGGCTTACCATCCTAGATTTTAGAATCTTTTTCTATAATATGATTGATTTTTAGTAGGGTTGAATCATAGCTTACTGTGGTATGTCAATTAGGTAAAAACTATGTTTTCCATAAATACTTTAGATCCATGCAAAAGCACGAACACTTTGAATTGGGACTTGCCATCTGGTTTAGAGGCAAGTTATGACGGCTTTAGAGCTGCCTCATTTTAAAGCTATGGCAGAAGGAATTAGAATACAAAAAGCCGATCGTGAGAATTAAAGGTGCCTAATCCTGAATCCAAACCACAGTTGGGCATTATATATATCTTTAAGAAATAGAACAACAATGAACCCTCTCAAGTCTCATGTAGGTGGCAAAATCAAGAAAGAAGTAACAATGCAATAAAGAGTCTTTAATACTAGTTCATGATAAATGCAGATTCTTGGAAACAATAATAGGAATTTCCCAGGGGTTTTGTGTAGTGAGTTAAGGCAGACTCTCTTTGAAATTCATCAGTTCAGGATTTGGTACCATCACTGCAACTGATTTATTGCAATGTGCTCTACATGGGGCTGATCTCAAAGTCCATTGGGAAGATATAGTTGGTAGAAAATGCAGTGGTTTGCAAGCAGTAAGGGACACTTCTTATTATAATCATGTGTCACCATTAGCTGCACTATTTTCCAGTTGGCTTCCAGCTGCAATTTAAGGTGCTGGTCATTACTTCTAAACTCATAATTCATGTCTGCTCTGTCAAATAAAAATAGTGGTTACGCTTAATTATATACAACCTTTCAAATTAAGTACATTTCTGTTACATGTCAAAACCTCATTTTTTTTCTGATATCACTTCGTTTTAACATTTTCCAGATAAAGGCTCATATTCATATAATCCAGGTAACTTAAAAGCATGCCATGTATTGCTTGTGAGTTTTTTTTCTAATGCTATTGATGTGCTTCTGCATATTTGTTGCATTCCAGTTCAGTTACTTATAGGCTGTTTCGATTTTTATTCTGTTTTCAGAAATTAGCCTTTATTCTTGCATTATTTCTAATCGTACAGTAATTGCTAGTGTTATAAATAGTTGGCTAAAAAAATAGAACTGCTTTCTAACTTCATTCATTGTGTTTCTATGTAAAGGTAATATACTAATATTGATATTAATATCTTGATAGTACTTTATGAGAATTTGTGTTAAATTTAAAAATCATACTAATATACTAACTTTTTGCTTATACTGTAATTCCTTAGTGGTAGGAATTATGGATTGATTATTCTTCCTTTATTGAGTGGTATTAATCATACATTATATGTTTATGTATAGGGACGCGGTGGCTCAGTGGGTTAGGACGCTGAGCTTGTCGATCAGAAGGTCGGCAGTTTGGTGGGTTGAATCCCGAGTGCCGCATAACAGAGTGAGCGCCTGTTACTCGTCCCAGCTTCTGCCAACCTAGCAGTTCAAAATCATGTAAAAATGCAAGTAGAAAAATAGGGACCACTCTGGTGGGAAGGTAACAGCGTTCCGTGCGCCTTTGGTGTCTAGTCATGCCGGCTACATGACCACGGAGATGTCCTCGGACAAATGCTGGCTCTTCGGCTTTGAAACGGAGATGAGCACCGGCCCCTAGAGTCGGAAACGACTAGCATGCATGTGCGGGGGAACCTTTACCTTTACCTTTACCTATAAGTTTATGTATAAAAGGTCCTAACCCACTGAGCCACCGCGTCCCTTTACGTTTATGTATACACTTTTATGTATACACTTATACATATTTCCTAAATCAATTTGGCAAATAAATACATCCAATTTGCTGTTTGTATTAAAGGATCAAGTTAAATCAACCTTCCTTTAAGACCCTAAATGGCTTTGAACCTGGTTTTGTGAGAGACCACCTTCTCTTCTTTCAACTGCTTGTTTATCCAGGTTAAATTTCAGGTCCTGGCTTCAGCAGAGAGGCAAACATTTATGCAAGCATAGTGTGTATGATTATGTAGGAGGCTTGAGAAATTACTCAGGCCAAGCATATACTGTAGTGGTTCAGTAGGAGAAGCGTTGATGGGAAGTGAGGTAGAGTGCATAAACTGATGGTTGGAACAGTGCAATTATGGCAAGACTTGTGGATGCATCAGGGACTGGGCACACGATGGGTTTGGTTGCAGAAGCAGTGGGGGAAAGATGAAGTAGAGGCACGAGGAGAGTATGGGTGTGGGCATGCGGGAGTATGTGTGGAATACAAAAAAAGAGTGATGTTAGAAAAGGCAAATGAGGAATACAAAATAACAGAGTTGGAAGGGACCTTGGAGATCTTCTAGTCCAACCCCCCTCTCTCCCGCTTAAGTGGAAGACCCTATACCATTCCAGACAAAGGGCTATCCAATCTCTTCTTAAACACCTTGCCAAGAAATCTGTAGGGACTTGTTCAAAGAAGGACAAAAAAAGCTTTGAATGCTAGGTTAAGAAGAAATACAATTAAGAGTTAAGCATACGGTAAGTGTCAAAGGAGAGATCAGTAGAATGCAATAAAAGATAGCCAAGAAAATTTGCATCATAGATAAAAGGAGGAAAATAAATATATCAGGGTTATTTCTATTTCCTCAGTTATGATTGAGCATATATGATCTTGTATTTATAAAATATGTTTAGTCATTAACTATATATTTTAAAAAAGTATTTTCATATCATATATGCAGTCCCAATGAGGGTTGTGTTTTCTGTTTCTGAACAATAAAGCTCTTTTACTGTTTCACAAGTCAGTTATATTTGGTTCCTTGCAAATATTAGGATATCTCTTGTGTACAAGCAGATAAAATGGTAAGCCAGAGCCAAATATGTATTTTTTCTTATGGGGCTGGCTTTTTAGGTGCAGCAATTGACTTAGAAGATGTTTTTATTTACTTATTTCAATATGTGTTGTACTAACCATATTAATACTTGAAATAGTATTTTTCTCTGTGTATTTACAAAATGAATGTATGCAAAATTAACAATATCTATTAATGTTACTATTAAAGTTTAATAAATATGTCACTCCTTTACTGTAATAGCTATGATCAATCCTATAATTATTTGTTTGTTTTTGCAGGATCCAAAAGAATAAGTGATAGTGAAATCTCAGACTATGATTGCGATGATGGAATAGGAGTAGTGTCAGGTAAAACATTTATAGACGTATTTTTAAAATTCTGAAATATTTTTCATGATGAATTCAACCCTCTTTCTTCCACATGAAAAATTGCCATGCTTGTTTCTGCAATGTTTTAAAATAATTTGTTTGCTAATGAAAGAGTTCATATTGGTTATTTTATTTATCCGGAAGGATTTGTTTTCCAAAACATAAGTGATGCAACTACTTTGGAAAGTAATTTGGCCTGTGGTGTGAATTTCCCTATCTTTAGGAATGGGGCCAGGATTAAGTTCCCTCTTTAGGTCACTGAGTGCTTAGGCAGGTATAGTTGATAGGGGAATTGAATCCCCTAGAATAGATATTGGGATAGGTTTTTAGGGCTTTTTGGGTATAGGGGATGAATCAGTGCAAGTTTGTATACCCTGGCCTTGGAGATGGGAGTGGAGTGGCTAAAGAGTTGAGAGGGAAGGCAGGAACATCCCTACAACAATGGACAGAGGAAGGTTGGCAGGTATGAAGGCATGGTTGCATTTAGGGACATTGGTCCATTGCTTGAAAATAACCCCATTGTTGAGCCATCAACTTAATTCCTGGTTATCAAAGCCTTAGTGGCCTTGGGTTCTCGCTGTTCTGACTGCTTATTAATACTACCTTACATACTAGCTTCCTTACTAATTTTTATAATACAGTTAGCTGCTAGATAAGTAGTAGTATGATACTGACAAATGGCTGTCCTATTTTTCTTCTTATTTGTAATCTATGTTACATTGATTTCCAAATATGGGAGAACAGACTGAAATACATTTGGAGATCTTAAAATATTTAAAAATTGTTTAGGATAAGTAGTTTTCTCAGTATTAATTGGTAGACATTAATCAGCTACAAGGATATCTATAGGGCTGATGTAAGAATATTCAGTTTATCTTTCAAACAAAGCTGCTCAGATGTACTCAGTTCAACTGATTTGGTCCAGTTGAGATGTTGGAGCATGGCCTTGTGGAGTGATCTGACTTGAATTTGAGTTCGTAACACCTATTGATATGGGCAGAGTCCTTCAGATTATGAACATGGCCATTTGTTTATTAGATCCAGTTTCCTTTTGGATTGTTAAAGCTGCCTGGGAGGTGATCTGGTATTGGGTCCATGTGATGGTGACCATGTTTTTGACAGATAGAGTATGTTTCTTTAACCTTTAAAGGAGATAATAGTGCATTCCTTCCTAAAAAATTCAATTGTTTTGTTAATCATACAATTTATTTAAGAGCTTTTTTTTCTGCTTCTCCCCTCCCACAGATGTAAATCACTGTAAGTCACTGCCTCAAAAGAAAGAATGTACATTTATATTTTATATATTTTATATTTTACTAAAACTGCCCTAGGAACAACTGGAGCTATGGAGTGATAACACCCAGAAGCTATACTAGTACCACTCCTTTGGTATTAATATTAGACAGTGCTGGCAACAACATGTATGCTCCTTATTCCATCTTGATAGGAATAAGGACCAGGTCTTGATAGTTGCTTTCCTTAATGGCAACTGCAGCTTAAATGATTGGAGAAGACAATGCCTATTTTATTGTTTGTATTTACATACTTAGGGTTATACAGTCTTACTAAAGCTACCAAAAAGCAAGTATAATAAACTTTATTGACAGTTCTGATTGATTCAGAAGAATAATACTTTATAAGGATCAGGCAATTCAAGAATTCACTATTATAATATCTCTGACAGATATCCATCCAACCTCTGTTTAAACACCTCATTGCTCCCAGACCAATTCATTTCTTACTAACTAATATTTCCCTACTACTTACCTTATCACTAGTAAGTACAGTCAGCTGTTGGATAAGTGGCATTATACAGTAGTGAGAAATGGCTGTCCATTTTTTTTGCTCTTATTTTTTAATTTGCATTTTCAAAAGTAAAAGAAAATGGGAGGAACTGCATATATACTTTTAAACAAATCTTAAATACATTTATTTCTATATATGGTAGATCAGACAGAAATGCACTTAGAGATTTTCTTTGATTAAAATATTTAAAAAACATTTAGGATAAAGAGTTTTCTCAGTATTAATTGGTAGGTATTAACTTTGTAATTTATTTGCTGTAAATAACCACCTAATTTGTGTTCTATTTCTATGTGAAACTATCTCATTATGTTTTCAAGAACATTGCCAGGCTACTATTATTTCTTAGTGAGAAAAATATATATTCCAGATGTTAAATATTTCCTGGTGTAAACTACATTTACTCCCATAAATTGTGGACAGGACAGCACTATAATGATTAATGTTTTTAAGTGAAACAATTATCTTTTCAATGCTAAAATAGACCTTTCTTTTCATAAATGAAATTTCCACTTATAGAATTCTTGTCTCATGGGCAAATTATTGAAAACAATGATACAATGAATTGTACCATTGTACAGTTGTACAGTGTTAGGTACAACTATACCAAAGTCCTGCCTTGGGGATAAAAGCTAGCTAGGAGGGTTAGTCATTTTCAGCTCACCTCACCTCACAGAGTTGTTGTGGGGGAAATAAAAGCAGGAAGCAGTATTAAGTATATTCGCTGCCTTGAGTTATTTATAAAACAATGAAGTCAGTATAAAAATAAAATAAACTGCATGCTTTGTGATCTGCTTAAAATTCATAAGGGTACTTCCATGCCACAGTAATTTAGGCCAGTGTTTCTTAACATCAAAGGCCTTAAGATGTTCTGCTTCATGTTGGCTGGGGAATTCTGGGAGATGAAGTCTACACATCTTAAAGTTGCTGAGGTTGAGAAATACTGATTTAGGCACACACAATATATGCAGTTTCTCTCTAGGTTATAAATGGTATAGCAATTCTGGTTCCTAAGCTCGAGAATCCATGTCAGATTCCGTAGATCAGACAGTTCTCCTTTGCTTAGTGCCATATGATGACAATGCATGTTTTTCATGGGGACTGTGTGGTTATAATATCTTAATTATTTCTTCCTCTTGCTGCAGTTTGAATTTGGAAATTGAATAATTGAAATTTAGGGAAAAAGTAATAGAACCAAATATAATAGCAGTGCTATTGGATGAGGCATTTTAAAAGTAATAAAATCTGCATACATTCATTGATGCATTTCATTTGTAATTGAAGTGTCAAACACATGTCATTAACCTGCACCATAACAAGCTATGACAAATTATTTTTCCTTTACCCATATGCTTTTAACAATATTGTAATCAATTATTTCTCATTTGGGAATTTTGCAGTGCAAATGATACTTCTCTTAGCTATAAGACTGTACACTAAATGCAAATGCAGTCTTCCTTCTGTTTCCTCCCTCCTTTCCTCCCTCCCTCCCTTCCTCCCTCCCTCCCTCCATGCCTCATTTTTTCAAGATTAAATACTAAATTCCAAAATTTCCCTCAAAATTGATTTTCCAGGTTTGAATCTCATGGCAGGAAAAGAAACTTAGGAGAAGCAACAAGGACTAAAGGAGAGTGTCTTTCGGCACTTTTCTGTTGCAAGTTACCCCCAATCCATCTGTCATCTCACTGATTATCCGGGTTGATTTGGCTGATTTGGCTGACTGATAGGCAGACATCATCTTTTGCCCTTGCTACTCCATATTCGTCCCTCTTGAAGCTGTGCCGATCTGGCACTTGCCAAATAAAAGGCGTGTACCAAATCTTTGGTCAATGGTATAGCTCAAAGTCCAAGAATTTGGGCCATCTTCTAAATATAGTATATGTTGTGACTACCCTGCAAATAGTCTTGGTGCTTCTTTGGTTTTAGATGTTATGTTTTTCCAGTTTCAGCTTTTTTAATATATTGTGTCATGATTTTTGATGTCCTCCCTTGTGTTTTTATAATCTTACTTGTAATAAAATCAGCAGATTAATATAGGCTTGTTGACAAATTCCCCCAGCTTCCAGGTTTTTAATTAAGATACGGTAGGCTCCGTTAAAATATTTCCCTTGGGGAGCAATGAAAAGGCATAATGAACACATTATATATAAGTAGCTTATTCTGAATTAGCACTTTCTAGAGGAGAGACAGCTTTATTTAAAATATCATTCCATTTTATATACCATTCATTTTATTAATCTTTATGTTTTTAACTTGTTCAGTAAAGGTTTTCTCTATCATATAATTGAATAATTTTTGTTTAATTTTGTTGCTTACAGATGTGTACCAATGGAGAAATTATATTAGTAAGAATAAGTAGGGCATTATCTTTGTTTTGAAACATCCCTAAGGAAGGCTTACACCAGCAGTTAGTCTTTTCTACCCCACCAAGCTGTATTATCTTTAGAAATTACGATGAAAATTTTGTGATGGTAGGAAATTTTCTGTGACATTACATCTAAGGAACTAAGGAAATCAGTTTTTATGAAAGAGATTAAACTAGTTTGGGACCAAGGCTACACAAAAATACTTGCAGCAGGATCTATTCATAATGTTGAGATTGATAAACTTAGTAGGAAGAGGTCCCAAGCAAAAGAATATCTGAAAAATAAGAAGATATGATTCAGATTTCAGAAAACCTCAAAAAGATTGTTCCCCCCAAAAGAATAAGAAATAAAAGTATGCATTCCATTCAGTGTTAATAAATGTTACATAATTCATTTTTGGGGAAACAAAACTTGGTATGCAGAGCTGTCTAGGATCTGTGATGTCACCAAGCATTAAATATTGCGTGTTCTTCTTTCTATATCTATTTGGGAAAGAAATAAAACAGTAAGGAAATCTATTTCAGTTTTGGGGTTTCCAAAATTATTAGCTGGCCATTGTGGGAAATGAATGGCTTCATTAGATGGTTTTTTGGCCCTATTTGACAAAGGCTATTTTTATGAATTTCTGCGATTTGATGTGAGCAATTTGAAAAAGACATAAATAATTTTCTACTGTCTGTACCAGGGGTAGGCAACCTTGGTTCTTTATGACCTGTGGACGTCAACTCCCAGAATTCCTGAGTCATAAAAGAGCCAAGGTTGCCTATTCCTGGTCTATACTACTTGAAAAAAACAGAAAAAATAAGTCAGTAAGCCTCTGTATTTCTTTCAGCTCTACTTTTTTTTTGTAGATTACAGACATAATGGAAGAGATCTTCAAAGTTCAACATTATCAGTGCCAGAACAAGTGATGTCATCCAATCATTGCTCTCGATCAGGCTCTCCTCACCGTGGTGACAGTATAGGAAGAACTAGATCATGGTCTCCTAGTGTTCCTCCATTACAAAGGTAAATTGTAGTTGAAACTTGTAGGGGAAGCCTGGTGTTTTCTTCAATATAAAATACGCCATGATAAAACATGACTTTATACCAATAAAAAAATGAAAGATGGAAAATATCAAACTATTTCTTTACTTAAAACAAATAGTTTTGTTTATGATGATCTATTTTATTATATATGTCAGTGTTTAGTTTATTTTTTTTAGTCATTTCAATCGCTATAGTCACCCAGTTCAACCAAATGATTCTGGGCCACTTACAATTTTAAAATTGTAAAACAATTGTAGAATTATAAAGCAAAAAATATTAAAACACTAAAAATATCCACAAAATAAATGATGTAAAATAGTAATATATAACATTTGTTAATTATTCATTGATGAATTTATATAATGATAAATAAATTAGATAATGAATATTTACATACACAAAGATTATGTTATAACAGAATGACTAAAATACTTTTTTATATTAGTATAATCTATCACCATTCAGATGAATTATATTTCCAGTAGCTGGTAATCTTCCAGTTGAGTGTAGTATGATATTTTACTTTTTAAAATTTTGTTTAATATGGAAAGCTGTAAATATGAAAGAAAATTTTCTGCACACAGAAAACAAACACTTCAGGTGAGCAAAGTATACAATGATCTTGTTAGAACTGTGGTACTGATAGTAATTATTTTAAACAACCATTTTTTCTTCTGCTCACCATTTTTTCTTGGGAGATTTTAACTTATTTATTTTTAGTATGAAAATTTCATGCTGAAATATCTGTGATTCTATGCTACAGTGGCAATCTCTACACAGTACTCTTGTTCTATGAGTTGTATTCTACCTGCTTAAAATTGCAGATATTGATTATAGTAAAGGATTTCCAATAAATAAATGTGTAAGCCAGAAAATATTTTTTTAGGTTCTTGCATATTTTGATCTATATATATTATAGATAATCTTTTTCTCTTGGTAACAAAATAGTCAGGCTCACATTAATAATTAGTCAGTGGTGCACTATTTTAGTGAGACTTGTAAATTTATATGGACAACATGAAATGAGTAAATTTTAGTAAAAGTATACAAAAGCCATGTTAACATCAGAAAATACCTCAAGATACCACTTATTTATATACTATTTATATTCAAGGTTGTTTTATAACAGCTTAAGGTTAAAATCCACACAGGAGTGCTACCTAATTAAAAAATTGTGTCTATACATATGTGTCATGAGAGAGGAAGCCCTGTCTCTTTCAGTTTTCGTCAAGTAGATGAAAGCCCCACAATCTAAAAATTGGTTATGTTCATATCTTCCAAACAATGGTAAACAGGCTCTTCTAACTCTTTTAACTCTATAGTGTGTGAAATTAACTTACAAAAAAATATTCAGTGAAGCCATTATAGATATCACTCCTGATGTAATTTTTTTCAACAGTTGAGCCCTGGATACTACAGTATATGGAACATAAGTAAGAAATATCAAACTTCTGAAAAAAACAAGTGCATGGGGATAGGAAGACTAAGTGGAGAATATCAGAATTATAGTTCTCTCTAACCTCTATCTGGGAATAATAATAGTAAATATTAGTTAGCCTTACACATTAGGAATGGCCCAAGAAGAAATGATGATGCAGCCACCTTGCTGAGGTTCAGTTGTTTAGATGTTTGTAATGAGAAAAGGCAGGTTATATATGTTCATGTTTGTGTGTATGTGTGTATGTTTGTGTTGTCAAAGACACCACTCTGTTCAAAAAGGTCTGGCCAAGACTGTTTCACATCCCTGAACTTGAACAATTTTATTAAATATAGGAGGAATAAAGCATAGGGAAGAGATACTTCCAGTCCTATAACATTTAGTTACAGACTATTATCTTTCCTCTAATGCCGCTTAAGGGACAATTAACACATATTTTAAGTCTCCATTACCATAGTCATAAAATTATGAATATTTTTTAGACTTCTTCCCTAGGAGGTAACAAAAAGCAGTAGAGAAATCCAAAAGTTGTGAATGATTATAACTGACCTACATTATTTTGGTTGATCTCTCTCTCCCATCCCTCAAGAACCTGTTGCCATTCAAGAAAATATAGTAACAAAATTAAGCATACCTGGAAAAACAGGAATTCAGTAGCAATATTATCAACTGATAAAAATTTAACATTTAAGATGTTTTTTTCCAACTGAAAAAAATTAAAAGTATAAGTTGTATTAGTCAGAAAAGGACTTACCATCCTCTTGATTTTTTACTGCCATTGAGTTAATATAGGCCTCCTATAATATCCATGAAAACATATCCCTTCCTATAGTGTGTGGAAGTTTCAATTGTTTATGAAAATTACATACTTCTTTTAAAATGTCAATGTTCCTTTTAAATATCAATCACCAAATTTTCTAAAGAAAGGATCATCATGCTAAGAGTTAAATATTGTTTTTTTAAAAAATATGAAGGAAAATACTTACAGTAAATGATATTTTATAATATTCAATATATCACTATATAATGGTTGGTGCATTTGTATGTCTGGCACCTTTATTAATTAGAGAATTAATGTACATTCCCTTTTACAGCTCTGATTATAGAGTGAATTCTCCTTCCTGCCTTAACTAGAGTTAAGAACTAAATTAGAATTAATGTGAATTACTAATAAAGTTCATCATGATACCTATTTAACTAGAATTTGTTTCAATAAGTACTGGTTATTTTGCATGAATAATTTTAAATTACATGCTTACTTTGTAGTGGGTAGATTATTTAGAATTTCATTTTATTTCCAAATAAGATTTTTCAGTTGTTGGCAATCGAGTTGTATATAACAGCACGATTGTAGGCCATGGCAAAAGCAAATCTAAATATTCAGGGAACAACTTTCCCATCTTTTTGGAGGCTTAATTTTTTCAAATTTCTCTCATCAATTAAGAGGCTATGGAATTTCCATTTTACAATTATCTGATTGCAAAGATTCATACGATGCTAACGTGTTTTCCGAAAGGCTATATCACATAGCAGAATTTAAATAACCAGCAGGTATTAATGACCAGAAAAAACTGTCAGGGTGAAGAATGCAACAGCCTACATTTGATTAATAAAGATCATTTTAGAGATTAGCAAAGGGATTTGCTCATTTCCCCCTCTGTAATATTGATGGTTTTGTTTCTTCAAGGAATGTGGAACATGGGTCT
Organism: Vipera berus; assembly: GCF_964194415.1. NCBI lineage: Eukaryota > Metazoa > Chordata > Lepidosauria > Squamata > Viperidae > Vipera > Vipera berus. The sequence goes on from NC_138204.1 coordinate 194,870,997, forward strand.
CGAGGGACCCGATCTACTCCTGCACATTACAATACCATGAATCGAATGGATAGACATCGAATAATGGATGACCACAACTGTCCAGACAGAGAGAGGTAGATATTCTGAAGTAACAGAGTAAACCATGGAAAAAGAGTCTATAGACAGAGTCAATTCAGCTCTCTAGTTTACAAAATTAGGGTAGAGAAAAAGGAACTGTTCCTGTTTTTGAAATTATTATTTTGTTACAGGCATTCTGTTGTATATTATGTATTCATATTGTGCATTTTTCCTGTCAGAAAAACTAGAAGGAGGTAAGTATCTTTTAACTTGAAGACGTAGGGCTTTATTCTATGAGGTTTTTATTTTATTTTGACTATTAATTTTATATTGAATAATAATTCATTTAAGGTAAATAATAATTAGTCTGTTATTGTCTTTAGAAATAGGAATATATAATAATTTACCAATTATTGTGGCTTTGATGGGGAGGGAGGGAGAAACAGATGAATAGTTCATCTGGTTTTGGCCACCACAATGTAAAAAAGATGGATGTTGAGATTCTAGAAAGAGTACAGAGAAGAGCAACAAAGATGATTAGGGGACTGGAAGCTAAAACATATAAGGAATGGTTGCTGGAATTGGGTATGTCTAGCTTAATGAATAGAAGGACATGATAGCAGTGTTCCAATATCTCAGGGGTTGCCACAAAGAAGAGGGAATCAAGCTATTCTCCAAAGCATCTGAAGGCAGGATAAGAAGCAATGGATGGAAAGTAATCAAAGAGAGAAGCAACCTAGAACAAGGGGGAAATTTCCTGACAGTTAGAACAATTAATCAGTGGAACAACCTGCCTCCAGAAGCTGTGAAATCTCCAACACTGCAAGTTTTTAAGAAGAGACTGGACATCCATTTGTCTGAAATGGTATAGGATTTCCTGCCTGAGCAGGGGGTTGGACTAGAAGACCTCCAAGGTCCCTTCCAACTACTACTACTACTACTACTACTACTACTACTACTACTACTATTATTATTATTATTATTATTATTATTATTATTATTATTATTATTATTATTATTATTATTATTATTTGCACAGTCAGCCAGATGTTCAGACTGGATTTGGCATTTTTGTCTACCTATCGAGTCCTTACCAAGGACCTCGGATAGGCAGATGTGGATGTTTGATGGTATTACAGATATCATTGCAGGATGGAAGCAGTTCCTAGTAAGGCCTCCTTTTGCAATTGACTAATGGCAAATTTGTCAGTGCCAATGGTATTCAAGTGGTGCTCCAGTTGTTTTGGGATTGCACCCAAGGCGCCTATTACTATTGGTACTACCCTTGCTTGCCTTTGCAACAGTCTTTCTATTTCTGTTTGTAGGTCTTTGTATTTTGTCATCTTCTCCAGTTCTTTCTCCTCTATTCTGCTGTCTCTAGGCACTGCCACGTCCACTATCCAGACTTTTTTGTCTTTCTTATCGACAATTGTTAAGTCCGGGGTGTTATATTGCAGATGCTTGTCTGTTTGAATTCTGAAGTCCCAGAGCAGTTTAACTTTATCATTTTCTATGACTTTCTCTATTTTATGATCTCACCAGTTCTTGCTTACAGGCAAATGGTATTTCTTGCAGATCTTCCAATGCACCATTGTTGCTACTTTGTCATGCCGCTGCTTGTAGTCAGTCTGTGCAATCTTCTTGCAGCAGCTTACCAGGTGGTCCACTGTTTCTTCAGCTTCTTTGCATGTTGTTGTTGTTAGCTGCGAAGTCATGTCCGACCCATCGCGACCCTATGGACAACGTTCCTCCAGGCCTTCCTGTCCTCTACCATCTTCTGGAGTCCATTTAAGCTCATGCCTACTGCTTCATTGACTCCATCCAGCCACCTCATTCTCTGTCATCCCTTTCTTCTATTGCCCTCAATCTTTCCCAGCATTAGGCTCTTCTCCAGTGAGTCCTTTCTTCTCATTAGGTGGCCAAAGTATTTGAGTTTTAGCTTCAGGATCTGGCCTTCTAAAGAGCAGTCAGGGTTGACCTCCTCTAGGACTGACCGGTTTGATCGCCTTGCAGTCCAAGGGACTCACAGGAGTCTTCTCCAGCACCATAGTTGAAAGGCCTCAATTCTTTGGCGCTCAGCCTTTTCTATGGTCCAACTTTCACTGCCATACATTGCAACTGGGAACACCATAGCCTTGACTATACGCACTTTTGCTGACAGGGTGATGTCTCTGCTTTTTAGTGTGCTGTCTAGATTTGTCATGGCTTTCCTCCCCAGGAGCAAGCATCTTTTAATTTCTTGGCTACAGTCCCCATCTGCAGTGATCTTGGAGCCCAGGAAAATAAAATCTGTCACTACCTCCATTTCTTCCCCATCTATTTGCCAGGAATTGAGAGGCCAGATGCCATGATCTTGGTTTTCTTAATGTTTCAACTCAACTTTTGCACTCTCCTTCTTCACTCGTAACAAGAGGATCTTTAGTTCCTCTTCACTTTCTGCCATTAGAGTGGTATCATCTGCATATCTTAGGTTGTTGATATTTCTTCCGGCAATCTTAATTCCAATTTTTGATTCATCTAGCCCTGCCTTTCTCATGATGTGCTCCACATATAAGTTAAATAGGCAGGGCGACAGTATACAGCCTTGCCAAACTCCTTTCCCAATTTTGAACCAATCAGTGGTTCCATGTCCAGTTCTCACTGTTGCTTCTTGGCCCACATATAGGTTTCTCAAGAGACAAATAAGATGGTCTGGTACGCCCATCACTTTAAGAACTTGCCATAGTTTGTTATGATCCACACAATCAAAGGCTTTAGCATAGTCAATGAAGCAGAAGTAGATGTTTTTCTGGAATCTCTAGCTTTCTCCATGATCCAGCGTATGTTGGCAATTTGATCTCTTGTTCCTCCGCCTCTTCGAAATCCTGCCTGTACTTCTGGTAGTTCTCGATCCACATACTGCTGGAGTCTAGCTTGTAGGATTTTAAGCATAACTTTACTAGCATGAGAAATGAGGGCAATGGTGCAATAGTTTGAACATTCTTTGGCACTGCCTTTCTTTGGAATTGGAATGTAAACTGATCTTTTCCAATCCTGTGGCCACTGTTGAGTTTTCCAAATTTGCTGGCAAATTGAGTGTAGCACTTTTATTGCATCGTCTTTTAAGATATTGAATAGCTCAGCTGGAATAGTGTCACCTCCACTAGCTTTGTTGTTGCTCAGCTTTTCTAAGGCTCACTTCACTTCTCATTCTAGGATATCTGGCTCAAGGTCAGTGACCACCTCATTGTGATTATCAGGGATGTTAAGCTCATTCTTGTATAGTTCTTCTGTGTAATTTTGCCACCTCTTCTTAATCTCTTCTGCCTCTGTTAGGTCCCTGCCATTTTGGTCCTTTATCATGCCCATTTTTGCATTAAACGTTCCCTTCATCTCTCCAATTTTCTTGAAAAGATCTCTAGTCCTCCCTATTCTATTGTTTTCTTCTATTTCTTTGCACTGTTCATTTAAGAAGGCATTCTTATCTCTTCTAGCTATTCTCTGGAATTCTGCATTCAATTGGGCGTATCTTTCTTTTTCTCCCTTGCCTTTTGTTTCCCTCCTTTCGCCAGCTATTTGCAAAGCTTCCTCAGACAGCCATTTTGCTTTCTTGCATTTCTTTTTCTTTGGGATGGTTTTGGTTGCTACCTGTTGTACAATGTTGCGAACCTCTGTCCATAGTTCTTCAGGCACTCTGTCTATCAGATCTAATTCCTTAAATCTATTTGTCACCTCTACTGTATATTGAACAGGGATATGATTTAATTCATACCTGAGTGGCCTAGTGCTTTTCCCTACTTTCTTCAGTTTAAGCCTAAACTTTGCAATGAGAAGCTCATGGTCTGAGCCACAGTCAGCTCCTGATCTTGTTTTTACTGACTGTGTAGAGCTTCTCAATCTTTGGCTGCAGAGCATATAGTCAATCTGATTTCTGTGTTGACCGTCTGGTGATGTCCATGTGTAGAGCCGTCTCTTGGGTTGTTGGAAAAGAGTGTTTGCTATGACCATTGTATTCTCTTGACAAAATTCTATTAGCCTGTGCCCTGCTTCATTTTGTACTCCAAGGCCAAACCTGCCTGTTATTCTGATTATCTTTTGGCTTCCTACTTTAGCATTCCAATCCCCCATGATGATAAGGACATCATTTTTTGGTGTTAGTTCTATAAGGTGCTGTAGGGCTTCAGAGAACCGGTCAATTTCATCCTCTTCAGCACCGGTGGTTGGGGCATAGACTTGGACTACTGTGATATTGAATGGTTTGCCTTGGATTCGAACTGAGATTGTTCTGTCATTTTGAGGATTGTATCCCAGTACTGCTTTTCCTATTTTTTTATTGACTATGAAGGCTACTCCATTTCTTCTGAGGGATTCTTGCCCGCAGTAGTATACCTGATGGTCATCTGAATTAAATTCACCCATTCCTGTCCATTTTAGTTCGCTGATACCTAAGATGTCGATGTTTAGTCTTGTCATCTCTTGTTTGACCACGTCCAGCTTTCCTTGATTCATGGATCTTACATTCCAGGTTCCTATGGAGAAAAAATCTTTACAGCATTGGACTTTCCTTTTACCACCAGACACATCCACAGCTGAGCGTCCTTTCGGCTTTTGCCCAGTCACTTCATTCTTTCTGGCGCTACTAGTACTAGCCCTCTGCTCTTCCCCAGTAGCATATTGGACGCCTTCCGACCTGAGGGGCTCATCTTCCAGTGTCATATCGTTTTGCCTTTTGGTACTGTCCATAGGGTTTTCATGGCAAAGATACTGGAGTGGGTTGCCATTTCCTTCTCCAGTGGATCACGTTTTGTCAGAACTCTCTGCTATGACCTTTCCGTCTTGGGTGGCCCTGCACAGCATAGCTCATAGCTTCATTCAATTACGCAACCCCCTTCGCCACGACAAGGCAGTAATCAATGAAGGGGCTTCTTTGCATAGGCGGCACTTACTGTTTGTTGCTGTCTTCTCAATTTTGACTTTGTATGCATTTGTCCTTAAGGCTTGGTCTTGTGCAGCCAGAATTAGTCCCCCGGTCTCTTTCTTCAAGTTTCCTGCTCTTAGCTATTGCCAGGTCTTGTTATTATCTGCTTTGCCAGCTATTTTTTTTAATGTACTGGCCATGTAGTGCTTTGTCTTCCCATGCCTCTATTCTGTTCTTCATTTGGTCTTTCTTGTAGGCCAGTTTGGTCTCTCCAGTAGTCAGTAAGCCTTCCTGATATATTAATTTCAGTGCATCTTCATCATAGTCCTTCAGATATTCTTCCAGAGCCATTTTTACTTCTTCAACCATCTGGTGTACTTGCAGCATTCCACGTCCACCTATTTGCCTTGGTAGATAGAGTCTGTCAATGTCACTGCGTGGATGAAGGGCATGATTCATTGTCATTATTTTTCTGGTCTTCCTATCCACTGCTTTTAGTTCTGCTTGTGTCCAGTCCACTATTCCAGCTGTGTATCTAATGACTGGAATTGCCCAGGTGTTGATTGCCTTCACAGTATTTCCTCCATTGAGTTTGGACTTTAAGATCTCCTTCACTTCTTGATGTATTCACCTCTAATCTTTTTCTTGACTTCAGTGTGCTTGATGTTGTCAGCTTGAAGGATACCCAAATATTTGTAGTAATCTTCCTCATCCAGACTCTTAATGTTATTTTCATGGGGCATCTTTATTCCTTAGGTTTTCACTATTTTTCCTTGTTTGAGAGTAAGTGTGGCACATTTGTCCAAGCCAAAGTCCATTGCAATATCTTGTCTATATATACGGACAGTGTTCAGCAGCAATTCTATTTCAGATGATGTTTTTCCATACAGATTCAGATCATCCATGTAAAGGAGGTGGGATAGTTCTGGCAGATGTTTTTGATGTTTGATAGCCATGCCCTGAGTTATTCAGTATTGTTGACAGAGGAAATAACAAAGGACGCTGAGCTTGTCGATCAGAAGGTTGGCAGTTTGGCGGGTTGAATCCCGAGTGCTGCGTAACAGAGTGAGCGCCTCTTACTTGTCCCAGCTTCTGCCCACCTAGCAGTTCGAAAGCACGTAAAAATGCAAGTAGAAAAATAGGGACCACTACGGTGGGAAGGTAACAGTGTTCCGTGCGCCTTTGGCGTCTAGTCATGCCGGCCACATGACCACGGAGACGTCCTCGGACAAGCGCTGGCTCTTCGGCTTTGAAACGGAGATGAGCACCGGCCCCTAGAGTCGGAAACGACTAGCACGCGTGTGCGGGGGAACCTTTACCTTTACCTTTACCTAGTAGTGATAATAAATCTCCTTGAAATATTCCTCTCTTGATATTAACTTCTCCCAGTCTTTCACCATTGACCTGCAACTGTGTCTTCCATTGTGCCATTGATCTTTGCACAAATTTTCTGATGTTTCCACTGACTCCTGTTATTTCTAGGCACTTGATTATCCAGTCATGTGACAGAGAGTCAAATGCCTTTTTGTAATCAATCCATGCCACATTCAGGTTGGTCTTCCTTTTCATCCAGTTTTCCAAGATCATTTTGTCTATTAGGAATTGATATTTTGTTCCTCTGCTATTGGGACAGTTTCCTTTCTGCTCTGGTGGAAAGAGATTGTTTCCAACTAGATGCTGTTGGATTGCATCAGCTACCACACCAGTTAGCAATTTGAAAGTTGTTTGTAAGCAGGTAATTGGCCTGTAGTTGCCTGGTGTTGCCCCTTTTGCTGGATTTTTCATTATTAGGTAGGTTTTCCCAGTTGTTAGCCACTTTTCAATTTCTCCTCCTTGTAGTATATTGTTGAACTGCTTGGCAATGAGTGGGTACATAACAGTTAGATGTTTCAACCAAAACCCATGCAGTTCATTCTCAAACCTCGTCCGGAGAGCAGGAGATTCAAGCAACCGAGACGAAAGCTGAGTTTCCAAAACGGTTTAATAAGCAAAAGCAAACGATCTTCAAACGGAACAAAGCCAGCGTTGGCTGCTACCCGCATCCAACGCTGTTAAATACACATTGCATGTAGACACCCACGCCCCACCCAGCCGCACCCACTTCCGCCCATCCCCTACTTAACTCCCGTTTCTCCCAAACACCTTCCTTTGCGACACGCCCCGCCACCCGGCACCCTCTATCTCCCAGGTGAGTCTTCTCGCGAACGCTTGTCCCATCGCCGCCAGTCACCACCCCCACCCCCGTCCCTGCTCCCGGCACCTTCCCTCCTGTTGCGGACACACCTCTGCCCTGCTGCTTGGCCCCCCCTCGCAAGGCTGGCAAGCCCCCAGTCCTTTCTCGATGTGAACGGGCTCCGCTGCCGAGGGCCCCGCCCGCCAGCGCTGCAGGGGCCGAGTCACCATCTGGACTGGGCCCATGGTCCTGCGAGGCCACCGTAGCCGGCAGGGCGGAGCTGAGGCCAGGACCCTGCGAGGCCACCGTAGCCAGCAGGGCGGGGCCGGGTTGCACGATGCGCATGCGCACTGTCGAGACTTCAGCCGGCTCGGCAGTCATGCGTGGAGGCCGTTGTTGCTGCCGCAGCTGATGGGCACTCTCCCGACCCGAGCCGTTGGGCATTCTCTCGGCCCGAGCCCCAGGAGCGGAAGAAACCGGCGCCGGTGAGTGTCGCGCCTGTGGCGCCGCTGGGCGTCGAGCCCGCGGGGCGCGACATGCCGCCCCTCCTACCAGGGCCCCTCCTGCAGGGGAAGACACAAGAGGTAAGCAATCGTCCACCCTGTCCGCGGTGTTCCCCCGTCCTCCCCTCGGCTTACCAGGGTGCAACCGGTGAAATGCCCGCACCAACCAAGGAGCATGAACATTTGCATCCCCCACCCACGTCGCCTCCTCCACAGGATATCCCTTCCACCTGATTAGGTACTGGACGCCCCCCCTATAAACCCTGGAGTCAAGGATCTCTTGGACCTCATAATGGTCGCCATGGGTGGGCCCAGGCCCACCCTCCCCCACTGCCGTTGCGCCTGAGGTGGCAGGCTTCAGTAGGCTACTGTGGAACACTGGGTGAAGTTTGCCTAGGATCTTCGGTAGTCGTAGCCGTACTGTTACGGGGTTAATTACCTGTACCACCCGGAATGGTCCGATGTATTTGGGCCCTAGCTTTTTACAGGGAACCTGGCCACGTAGATACTTAGTAGACAGGTAGACCAGGTCCCCCACCTTCGGGACTGCGAACGCTTTTCACTTCTTATCAGCCTGCTCCTTATTCGTTATCGCAGCCCGCTCCAACGCTTTTTTCACTGCACCCCAGGCCCCCTCAATCTGCCTCATCCATTCCTGTGGCTGACAGGGGTCCTCGTGCCCCGGGCTGCATTTGGGGATGGGGACAAAATCGTTACCCATAACCACTTTGAAGGGGGAAAACCCCGTACTGCTATGTACAGCGTTGTTATACGCTACTTCCGCAAACGCTAAAAGATCCACCCAGTTGGTTTGCTGGTACGATACGTAGCAACGTAGATACCGCTCAACGGCAGCATTGGCTCGTTCTGCTGCGCCATTGGTGCTAGGGTGGTACGCCGTACTGAGTCCTTGGGTTGACCCGATGAATGTAACAAACTCTTTCCAGAAACGCGCCGTGAACTGTACTCCCCTGTCCGAAATGATACGGCGTGGTACCCCATGTAGACGGTAGACGTGAGTTACAAAGAGCCAAGCCAATCGACGTGCTGAGGGCAACCCTTTACAGGGAATAAAGTGGGCCTGCTTAGAAAATAAGTCCACCACTGTCCAAATAACATTATGGCCCTTACTTTCGGGTAACTCAACAATGAAGTCCATGGCTATATCCTGCCATGGACGAGTAGGGTCGGCCACCCTCTGTAGGAGGCCCAAAGGTTTTCCCACCATAGGCTTTGTGGTAGCACAAACGTGGCATCGCCGCACATAGTCCTCCACCGTTTTTGTCATGTGTGGCCACCAAAATTGCCGACGTGCCAAATGCAGGGTCTTCAGAAACCCATAGTGTCCAGCTTGCTTGGTGTCGTGACACCGATACAGCACTCGTTCCCGTAAAGGGGCTGGTACATAAATGCGGGTCCCATGCCAAGCTAAGCCATCACGCATGGCCACGAACTCTGGGTGGGCCTGTAGCCAGGTATCCCCCTGAAGGGCCTTCGTAAGGTCTTCACAGAACTCGTCCTGCGCTGCTAGAGCGGTGTCCCCCTCCTGACCTGGACCTTCGGTAGGCACAAGCGCTTGTACAACGTCCTCCCTCTTCCCTTCAAACTGCGGCATACGCGACAGCGCGTCCGCCAGGAAGTTTTTCCCCCCCGGAACATACTTCAATGTGAAGCGGAATCGACGGAAGTACAGTGCCCACCGTACATGCTTGGGGGACAGCCGTCGGGGTGTCTGCAACGCCATCAGATTCTTATGATCCGTCCACACCTCAAACGGGTGGACAGCCCCCTCCAAGTGATGTCGCCACAGCTCCAATGCCCAGCGTACCGCAAAAGCCTCCTTCTCCCATATTGCCCAGGCACGCTCTGCAGGAGACAATTTTTTAGACGCATAGGCACATGGTTGAAGTACCCCGTCGTTGTTGCGTTGAAGAAGGACGGCTCCGAGGGCAACGTCGCTTGCGTCGGCTTGGACCACGAAAGGCAGGGCAGGGTTTGGGTGTCGTAAGATCGGTTCTTTAGCAAAAAGAGCTTTTAACGTATCAAAAGCTCGTTGGCACTCTGCAGTCCACCCCACCCGTAATCCGGGACGTGGTTGCACTGTTAGCTGTCGTGTGCGAAGAAGGTCCGTAAGTGGCAGGGCTATGGCCGCAAAACAGGGTATGAATTGGCGATAAAAGTTCGCGAAGCCTAGAAACCCTTGCAACTGCCGCCGTGTCCGCGGGGCCTGCCACTGCTGGATGGCCTCCACCTTTTTTGGGTCCATTTCCACCCCCCCTGCAGAGATTCTGTACCCCAAGTAATCGAGTTGCTGCCGATGGAACTCGCACTTGGACAGTTTCACAAAGAGCCGTGCGTCCCGCAATTTAGTTAACACCCGCCTAACCAAGGCGACATGCTCCTCCATCGTCTCGGTGTAAACCAGGATGTCGTCTAGGTAAACCAAGACCCCACGATATAAGAATTCATGCAAGACCTGGTTAATCAATTGCATGAAGACGGCAGGGGCACCCTGTAGCCCAAACGGCATCACCCTAAACTGGAAACTTCCCAGAGGACAGTTGAACGCCGTCTTCCACTCGTCCCCTGCTTTGATTCGGACACGATAATAGGCCTCCCTGAGGTCCAGTTTGGTAAAGACCCGGCCTTTAGCCAGGTGGGTCAACAGGTCTTTCATTAGTGGGAGCGGGTAAAGGTGCTCAACGCACACCGCGTTCACACCGCGATAGTCCACGCACAGTCTAAGCCCACCATCCTTTTTCTCGCGGAACAGCACGGGCGCCGCCATCCTAGACCGTGCTGGCTGGATGAATCCCTGCTCCAGGTTCTTGTCGATGTACCGCCGGAGTTCCTGCATTTCTTTCGGGGACATAGCGTACATCCGGGGTTTTGGTAGCTTAGCACCCGGTTCCAGCTCAATGGCGCAATCCGTGGAGCGATGAGGTGGTAGCGTGTCGCACTCTCGTTCATCGAAGACGTCCAACAGGTCGGAGTATTCGCGGGGTACCTGAGCCTCTTGCGCTAACCCACCCGCACAGGCCCTCTCTCGTTCCCCCGTGTGTAGTGGTCCCAGAAATGCATGCTCTCGCGGAGGCTGTGGGCCCAACCCCAACCGGAGATGGCGGCAACCCCCCTCCCACCAGATCGTAGGGCCCCACCGATCCAACCATGTGAGCCCCAGAATAACTGCCTCGGTCATAGAAGGCACCACTATAAACCGCAAAGTCTCCCAGTGATCGCCCATCTCCAACCGGATTGGTTCAGTGACGTGAGTGACAGGTTCCCCCCCAAAAGAGACCCATCCACCTGCTGAAAGCGTAGAGGGCTAGTTAGCCGCCTCACCGTAACCCCCAGTCCTACTACCACCGCTTGGCTCATTAGGCACCGTGTGCTACCTGAGTCAACGAGGGCTTTATATGCTTTCCTCTGACCGGTGCGGGGACTAACCAGCACCACAGGGAATACGAAGGGACAGACCGGAGCACTTACCATTGGGTCTTCGTCTAGACCCTGTTCCTCTGGATTCTCGTACGGTGGGGGCTGTGTTTCCACCGGCGTCTCCACCCGAACAGGAGCAGTTGGTCTGGAGACATCTCCGCCTAGCTGGTGAGCGGCCCGTGTCCGCTCCATGGATCTCCGGGTTCCGGTCCCGCGTGCTGGGGAGGCAGAAGGGGCTGGCCGGGCAGGAGGCAGAGGACAATCGACTGCCCGGTGTCCTGGCTGGTCACATCTGAAACACCTCAGGACAGCCCGTGCTGGCTGGGAGGAAGGCCGTGTAGACGCCGCCACAGATGGCTCTTCCACTTTCGTCTTCTCGGCTGGCCGTCGGCTTCCAGAAGGAGGTTCGAACCGGCCTTGCACGTCCTGCAAACCCACGTCCAGCTCCACGGCTACACGGTACCACTCCTGCAGTCGCGCTGGAACGCCGCGGACCACACAAGCCCGGCGGAGAGCCCCGTCCAAGCCAGCCCTAAAATGGTGGACAAGAAGACGCTCCGGCCATGAACGCAACTTCCTGGCCACCTTACGGAACTCCCTCACGTACTCCACCGCGGCTCTGCCTCGCTACCGTAGGGAAAGGATGTCGGCTTCGGCCCGCTGCACCCGGGAAATGTACTCGAAACGAGTCCGCAACGACTCCAAAAACAGGCCAACATCCCCAAGCTCCCGAGCGTGGTCACTGTATAAATCGGCTGCCCAAGCCGCTGCTTCCCCTTGCAGGCAAGCTGTTACTGCCACTACCATAGCCCGCTGGGACACGTAAGCCTGGGCATACTGGTCCATATGTCCTATCACCTGGCCCAGGAACATCGCCAGGCGGTCAGGGTGGCCATCATAAGTAACTGACAAAGGTGGAGGTCCCCATACCACTCCGGGTCCCCACGAAGCCACTTGCGGGCCCAGCACCGGAGAAGCTCCAACTAGCCGTGTCGTCGACTGACCAGGCCTATCGTCCGTCCCTGACCACATCCCTGCAACACCTCGCCTACAGGAGCAGAACCCTCACAAGGCATGCCAAGACCAGGTTGGTTCTGGTGGGATGGCGCATCCAGAGGAGAATGGGTTGGCGCAGCCCGTCCCGCCGGAGCCCCGGCAGGGGACCATTGGCCTGGCTCTTGGCCACCAGCCTCCCCGAACCTGGTCCGCAGAATGTCCATAGTCCGGTTGCCTGGGGTGGTGGAATAACTCCACTCCTCCCCCTCTTCCTCCACAAGGCACCGCTCCCTCCACACCGACGAAGGACCCCTCAGCCGGGGTTCGTGGGCCTCCTCGTATCCTCTATGGCCCAGGGCAAGGCCCGGCCTCCTCCCTCTGCCGAGGCCCTGGCCCCCTGCCTCCCTTGGCTCCACCATGCAATCCTCGAGTAACGATGGCCGCTGCCTAGGCCGAACCGCCGGAAGCACAACCTCCCCCACATCCACTGTCCTGGAGGAGGCTACACCAGCCCCGGCCCCCATCTCAGGCCCGACCTCTTTCTCAGAAGCAGCCGCCGAGGCGGGCCCCTGCAATCCCTCCGCCATACAACTCACCCAGTTGTCGCTTGGAAGGAAAAATGAAAGGGTGGCAACGCTGGCTTTCTCTCAAACCTCGTCCGGAGAGCAGGAGATTCAAGCAACCGAGACGAAAGCTGAGTTTCCAAAACGGTTCAATAAGCAAAAGCAAACGATCTTCAAACGGAACAAAGCCAGCGTTGGCTGCTACCTGCATCCAACGCTGTTAAATACACATTGCATGTAGACACCCACGCCCCACCCAGCCGCACCCACTTCCGCCCATCCCCTACTTAACTCCCGTTTCTCCCAAACACCTTCCTTTGCGACACGCCCCGCCACCCGGCACCCTCTATCTCCCAGGTGAGTCTTCTCGCGAACACTCGTCCCATCGCCGCCAGTCACCACCCCCACCCCCGTCCCTGCTCCCGGCACCTTCCCTCCTGTTGCGGACACACCTCTGCCCTGCTGCTTGGCCCCCCCTCGCAAGGCTGGCAAGCCCCCAGTCCTTTCTCGATGTGAACGGGCTCCGCTGCCGAGGGCCCCGCCCGCCAGCGCTGCAGGGGCCGAGTCACCATCTGGACTGGGCCCATGGTCCTGCGAGGCCACCGTAGCCGGCAGGACGGAGCTGAGGCCAGGACCCTGCGAGGCCACCGTAGCCAGCAGGGCGGGGCCGGGTTGCACGACGCGCGTGCGCACTGTCGAGACTTCAGCCGGCTCGGCGGTCGTGCGTGGAGGCCGTTGTTGCTGCCGCAGCTGATGGGCACTCTCCCGACCCGAGCCGTTGGGCATTCTCTCGGCCCGAGCCCCAGGAGCGGAAGAAACCGGCGCCGGTGAGTGTCGCGCCCGTGGCGCCGCTGGGCGTCGAGCCCGCGGGGCGCGACATTCATCTTTACCTGGTGCTGACCATTTTTTGATCTTCCTTGCTCTTTTTTCTACCATTTTCGTTGTTATTACTAGTTCTTTCATTTCTACTTCTGTTTTATTTGCATCCACCTCTTTTAACAAATCCGCATCCTTGTTGTGTTTCTTTGGGTTATCCCATATCTGCTTCCAGAACTGCACTGTTTCTTCCTTGTCAGGTACTGACTGATTCATTGCAGTTTCTCCATTTATGGATTGGTAGAAACGTTTCTGATTGGATTGAAATTGGAGGTTCTGCCTATAATTTGCAATTCGAGCTTCATATCTACTGATTTTCCTGGATATAGCTGTTATTTGCTGCTTTATTATTTCCAGTGCTTCCTTGATCTTCCTTGTTTCTAAGTGGTATTTCTTGATTAGGTATTCTTTGTCTTCTTATTCTTCAGCTTCTTTTCTTTCATCTGTTCTAGTTTGCTTGCATGTGATCTTAACTTGCTGATCTTATTTTCTAGTCTAACCTTCCTTTTTTGTAGTGCACTGTTTGTTTTTCTTCTTTTCTGATTTTGCATCCCAGGTATTCAGTTATAACTGCAGCTGTGCTGTACATTAGTTGGTTTGTTTCTTGCAGTGAATTGGTGCTTATACTTGATATTGCAGTATTTGCATCTTTTAATGCTTGTGCTAGCTATTTCTTTGGAACAAGCTTCAATGCAGCCAGCCTTATTCTGTTGTTTTTATGCTGTTATGTATGCTCAGTTATTCTTTGTTTCAATTCTTTTATTTCTTTAGTTAGAGGGCTTTGTTCTTCCTGAGGAAGAGGTGCCTGGTTTCCAAATGAGAACAGTTGTATATCTCTGCTAGATTCCTTCACTGCCAACTCCCCCTGGCTTGCCTCTACATTCTGAATTACTTCTGGCAAGGCTTTGATTTCTTTGCCCTGGGTAAACCTGGGTAAACCTTTGCAGTTCGTCCAATTCTGTTTCTGTGAATACTTTATTTTGTATTATAAATTGGCGTTGATATGTTAGTCTCGGTTCTGTTATTTCTGATTCTGTATGTTGTTCTTTCCAGAACTGGTGCATTCGTTTTAGATATCCTCTTCTTGTTGGACTTGATCTGTAATAACAGATCATTATTTCTTTGATTTCAATCACTGTGTATTTGCGACGGGTAAACACCTTTTCTTCCAGTAGTTATGCAGCTGCTCGCCCTGGATGCTCAGCCAACAGTCCTGAGTCCTGTAACCCATTTTTCACCAGATATTCAGGAATTCCAACATCTAGCACGGACCTTGTTAACCCAGGCAACATCCGAGCCGGTATGGCATTCTGAAATTTATGACTCACCATATTTTTTATGGGAGAGATGGTCTTTGTCTGACTCCTCTGATGAGACCTGTCCAGTATGGTTGAACCTCTGGCATAGCTCTCATCTTCCTCAGAGTTCATCATCATCATCATCATCATCATCATCATCATCATCATCATCATCATCACTGTTGTTGTTGTTGTTGTTATTAATCATTGCACAGTCAGCCAGAAGTTCAGACTGGATTTGGCATTTTTGTCTACCTATCAAATCCTTACCAAGGACCTGGGATAGGCAGATGTGGATGTTTGATGGTATTATAGATATAGTCGCAGGATGGAAGCAGTTCCTAGTAAAGCCGGCTTTTGCAATTGACTAATTCCGAATTTGTCAATGCCAATAATGTTTAAGTATATTATTATTATTATTATTATTATTATTATTATTATTATTATTATTATTATTATTATTATTATTATTATTATTATTATTATTATCATTATCATCATCATCATCATCATCATCATCATCATTATATCATCCTATCAGAATCAGGTGGGTTTCCTGTTTGGGTGCCTTTATACATATATTCACACTCACCGGTCCAGGATTCTTGACCTATCAATGCTTTGCCAGTACTTCAGCCAACTTCAGTGTTCTTAAGTAAGGCATAGTATCTGGAATATTAATTTAAGATCCACTTCTGCTTCCTTTGTGCATGACTTGCCCAAAAAGATAGCATTGCCCACTCACTGAATAAGTTGATCCAGACCTTTCAATTAACATGTTAAGGTGCCAGTAGATTCCAACATTTTAGTAAGGTATGAAAACTCCTGCACTGCATCTTTCTAGGACCAGAGATACTAATGTTTTTTTTCTGTTTTTGTTTTCATGCTGGTAATCAAGAATGTGTTTATGTAGTGGGGGAAAATGAAAAAAAGAATCTAGCTGGATCAAACCAATGTCTCATATGTTCTAGTATGCTATTTTATATGGTGGCCTACCAGAGGAATTCTGGAAACTCATAACCACAGATAGAAAAGCAATGGCTTTGTTCTATTATTGCTCAATAGCATCTTGTACTTAAAATATGCTGCCTGGACTATGAAGACAGTATGCAGCCATAGGTAGGCCAGGCTTTTGTGAATTTGTGTTTCCTCTTAAAACCTGAAAAAGATGGCTCTCAGTATGCATTCATTGCAAAAGACAGTGAATTTGATGATTTACAAGTTTTGTGTAAAGGATTTTTTGTTTGTCAGTCCTGAATGGTCCCTCGGTTAATTTCCATGAATGTGTATGAGTTCAAACTAGGCACTCACTCTGGTTCATGTTTTCCACACCATTAATTATTTTATATATCTCTCTTTTCATACCTCTATTTTCATGCCTCTCCTTATCAAATCTCCAGCTTCAGAATATGTTCAGATGTGGTACTATTTTTCAAGTACAATAGATTCATATAACTATATTGGATGCTTCATTCTCAGTTCCATTCCTAATAAGTCATCCAAATGAATTGTCCTAGTAATTCTCTTCTAAATATTAAT
Organism: Vipera berus; assembly: GCF_964194415.1. NCBI lineage: Eukaryota > Metazoa > Chordata > Lepidosauria > Squamata > Viperidae > Vipera > Vipera berus. The sequence continues at coordinate 194,887,319 of NC_138204.1, forward strand.
TTGATCTTTTTATAGCCGTCATATATTGCTTAACATTTTCATTGAACTAGCCACAATAAGTCCATGATCAATTTCTTTAAATTAGCCATTGCAGCTCAGATTTGTTTGTCCCAATGTGCACACTTCTTATTTTATTATTTTATTTGTGATTTTGAGCCCACTTTGGAGCTATTATTATTTTACTTTCTTGAACAATTGTTAACAATTACTAATTGTCACTAGCAACTATGGGCAGACTGTTATTTACCAAATAGCACAAAGTCCAACATCAGTCCTATCCAGTCCTATTCTTTGCACATCTTTCCAGTATAAAAATTGTCATTTATTCCTTCTCTTAGGTCCCGTTTTTGAACTAGGTGCTAATTTCTGAAACCAGGTTCATTCTCTCCAGAAAATGGGTACCAGGGCTTTTTTTAAAAAAAAATCTGAAAAGCAATTTTTCCCAAGTGGGAACATAGCTTTCTTTAGCAAGAATTAGTAAAATAAAAAAGCACAAGAATTACAGCAAGTGGACTACATTTCAGTTTAAAACCAACGTAGCTCATTGGGAGTGGAGATTTTGAGTGCCCCCCCCCCCGGTTGTATGGTATACTGGAAGGGAAGGAAGCTCTTCACTGAGCCACGGTGGTGCAGTGGTTAGAATGCAGTATTGCAGGCTAACTCTGCTGACTGCCAGAAGTTTGGCAGTTCCAGTCTCACCTGCTCAAGATTGACTCAGCCTTCCATCCTTTTGAGATCAGTAAAATGAGTACCCAGATAGTTGGGGGACAATATGCTGACTCTGTAAAACCATTTAGAGCCTTGGTGGAGCAGTGGGCTAATGCCTCCTTAAGTAACACCAGCTGCCTGCAATTAGTGCAGGTTCGCATCCCACCAGGCTCAAGGTTGACTCAGCCTTCCATCCTTCCGAGGTAGGTAAAATGAGGACCCAGATTGTTGGGGGCAATTAAGCTGACTTTGTAATAATGCTGCTTGGGGGGTGTATGAAAGCCCTAATAAGCAGGCATATACATAGAATGAAGGCTACTGCTAAGCTTGTAAGCCGCCCTGAGTCTTCGGAGAAGGGCGGGATATAAATGGAATTAAAATAAATAAAAATAAAATAAAATAAATTTAGTGAAGCGGTATATAAGTCTAAGTGCTATAGCTATTACTATTTTAATATAACTGCTTCAGGTAGTTTATAAAATGGTGAACTGAACTTTTGTCAGTCTGAGAAGCAATTCTTACATGGAAACAATTTTAAATAAAAATTATTATTTCATTAGAGTATAATTTGTCACATCTGGGACTTTGACTTAGTATTTTATTGGAATATGGTAATACTGTTTAGTGATAAATCCCCTTTGTTTTAGGCTGTTAGAAAACAACAAGGATTCTTTTAACTTCAAAAGGAAAAGATACTTTTCAGAACTAATATGTGCTATTGTTCTAGAGATTTTTAAAACCTATAGTGCAAAAATTTCAAATACTGTTTTGAAGCCATCACTTTCACATTGGATGCTGTTAAGTAGAAATAACTTTAATTGATGCAGTCAGGCTTACAAAAGCTGCTTTCAATTGCTTTTGAAAGAATATACATAGTACTAAGTTATAGATTCTACCTTATGGTGCCACAAGCTTAAAAATAATGTTTGTGCACAAATCTGTTTTAAAAAAATGTAGTAAATCTGTAGATTTTTGTTACTGCAGAACATTAGGGGAAATATAAATAGGGCCAATCCATGACACATTTTTTCCTCTGTCTCCATGGAATTCAGGGTACTTGATTTCTGTCACTATTTTCTTAATAGCAACCTGGTAAGAGGGTTTAGGCTAGAGGCAGTAACTAATTCCAAGTCACTCAGAAATATTTGTGGCATAGTCAGAATACAGCCTTAGATCCTAATTCTGATTCAATATTATAAACAATGCAGCACATTAAAACAGCATTCTTGATTTTTAAGCAGTACTGTATATTTATTTGGAGTACTGTAATGGCAAGAGATTATTTTATTGACATATAAAAGTAATTTAATTAAAATTAACACTAGATGTAATAATGCTGTGCTTCCTTTAAAATGATTTGGGAAAAGTGCTTTAGAACTTGCTTCAGTGAGAGAGCAGGATCTCTATGTTGTTCACTAAAGCAGCCACATTTGCTGAGGCATAGATTGTGTTGCTTTCTTACTAATGAGGTTTAGTGATTGGATGAAAATATTAAGTTTATTTTCCCTAAATGTTTTTGGGAAGAAAGATAGTAAAAAAACCCATTTTTTCATGATGAATTCCTATTTGATATTCTCACTATATTTGAAAGGAATTATATTATATATACTCACTTTCTAGGTATACTCACTTTCTAGTGTGAGATTCATGAGCACTCAGACTTTTCACTGGAAAACCTGGTGTCACAAAGAAAAATATTACTTCATGATTTAACAATTAGAGAAGAGGGGAAGAAGTCCCTAACAGAAGAATAATCCGTATACAGGGAAAAAGTAAAATTTATTAACAAATAGTGCTGATGCTGCAAACAATCACAAAGACAAAGAATAAACATGCTCTTCATATTGTTAGCAATAAACTCCCTAACTATTCCAGCTAGGTCTCTGCAGGGGAATAAATCTCTCTAATTGGGCAGAGATCAAGTCAATTGGGCAGTTATAGAAACATTGGGTTGTTAGTTGGTCAATCTCTTGCTGATTGAATATAAAAATTGGCATATTTGCTGGTTAGGCTTTCTAAAAGCTCTTCCTGTCCTTCTGCTCAAAGGACTCAAGAAATGGAGCTGAGATAACAATCCTCCTTGCAACTTGCCTTGATATGAAATTTGCTCTTTTGTTAAACGATGTAATTTGGGGGTTGTGGCCTTGCAGCTACTAGGAAAAGTGAGGAGCAGAAACAAAGTAGAATCCAGTTGACTAGAATATTCTGCCAAGTTTTAACCCAACAGGTCTGTGGTACAGACTACTAGGCCAGACTAATGGTCTGTTAGTAATTTCTACCATTAAAATTCAGTTATAAGACTATCTAAGATTCTTTTGAGCTTTAAGTCTGTGAAAATGGTAGTTTTCACAGAATTGATCACAGTAATTCAATCTGGAATAAACAGTGTCAGAGGCACTATTACGTCCTATTTGGAAATTAGCACTGGAGCTTAGGCCACTTAGCTGATATTACTTCCCTTAATTAGTAACCCATCTAGACTGTTTTCTAAGATAGCTTGGTGGTCCCTGTGAAAGTCAGATCACCCTGGTCTCCACAACATAGGGATGCTTATCTATGATAGGCTTTTTCTTTAGGGGTAATATATAGTTAGGCTTCTCCAATTTCTAAGGGTTTCTTCAAAGGACTTGAAGTTTTCCCCTGGGATTACAAATGTTGACTCTGATGGTGCTTAGAAGACTGCAGCAGGTCCTTGCATATTGTTGCTCCAGTAGCTTACCAAATTCAGTGGGCATTCAGGTTTGCCACTTTATCCTATACCATCACTTAAAGATAGTAATTGGGATTAGAATTTCTATCACTAAGCAATGTGATTGCAAAATGCAATGTCATATGACTATCATTCAGCGATGGAAATTCCGGTACTTCCAGTTGCTCTCATTAAGTAAATCCCATGCTGTTAAGTGCAACATCATATGTCACATTTGCAACTTCCTGCCAACTTGCTTGTAGGAAATTGGCAAAGAAAGTTCCAAATGGCAATCAAATGGCCTCAGAACACTGCAGTATCATAATTGTGAGCCAGTAACTGAGAACCTGGCTCATGACCACCTGACTGGACTGCAGGGATGTTTCAACTCTGTGTGAGAATCAGTCATAAGTACCTCTTGTTCAGCACCACTGTAAGTTTGAATGGTCAGTGGGAGGATCACCTGTATCAACTATTCTGGGATTGTTCTATCAAAAAAGACTTATTCCAGTTCAAGTGTTGAGCCAAAAACTGACAATTATTTACATAGCCTGCTACTGAGTGCATCCCTGGTGTTGCTTCTTGACATACTAATTGTTTGTGAGTGGTGAGATAAAATCTTCACTCTTGTTTTCAATTTTATGATGAATTTGTGAAAATTATTCAGTGGGTGCTCCAGTGAAACAGCAGACTAGCCCATTTAACAGCTGGCCCAGATAGCACACTGTGTGAGCCAACAATGTGAGGACTCATATAAAAATTGTACTGTGCCAGAAATGCTGGGAGTCAGTCTAGGGATCTATCAAATTTCTTTCAATTGGTTTCAGGACATTTGTAATGTGAAAATGTTATAGTTGCACAATGTAAATACTAAGTGAGCTGACAAAGTTTTTCTGAGTTTTTTCTGCAAGCAAAAGTTTCAATTTGGTTGCAAAAACAGAAAGGAACAATGTTGTGTATGTAAATAGTTATTAATAAGGAATTAGCTGATTGCAGAATAGCAGGGTTTTTGAGCGGGAGATCCAGGTGCAATCATTGGTTGCAATAACCTAGGAGCGGGAAAATAAGCTCCATTGATTGGTTACAGTTCTAACACTTTCCCTATAAAAGACTGCAACAATTGACAGTTGACAGTTGACCTTGTGTATTCAATAAACTTGTTCGTTGTTAAACCACTCTGAGTCCTCGTCTGTCAGAACCTAACAATTGGCGACGAGGATGGGATAGACAGAAGACCAGAGATTCGGTGGAATTGTCGCGGGAAGGCGGCAAATTCAGAACGAGTAATAGTCAACCGAGCGGCCGCGGCAGAATAAAAAAAAAAAAAAAATTCTCCGAATGGCGCAAATCGGGTCATTGAAGGAATTCGACCCAAACTTCCCCGAGGATTGGGAAGAATACATCGGACAAGTCGAAGGGTTCCTGTTAGTGAACGGGATCACAGACGACCGTAAAAAAGCGGCTGCATTATTGACGATTTGCGGCACGCCGGTCTACCGAATCGCTGTCGGACTGTGTCAACCGCAACCGGTCTCAAGCGTGCCATACGCCGACCTTCTAGCCAAACTTAAGGTCCACTTTACACCTAGAAGATCTGAACTCTTCTGGAGGCGCATTTTCGAGAAGAGGAACCAGAGGCCGGGAGAGTCAATGCAGAAGTTTGTCGCTGCTGTCAGGGAAGCCGCAGTACGTTGCAAATACGATAATTTAGAAATAAGAATTAGGGACCGAGTGGTACTGGGCTTGCGTGACGAGCAGCTACAGAACAGAATAATCGCCAAACCCACTGGCGATCTACAGGAAGTTATTGACGAACTTTTAACTTACGAGTCCACTGGGTATCGCGACCCCCCCCGCAACAGCATGGCACCGGCGTCCGAGATCAACCAAGAGGGCTATGTGGACTGCGGGGAGGTGGACCAGCAGTGGGAAGAAGATATCGCTGAAGTTTCCAGGCGATTTGGAAAATTGGCGCCAAGACAACCCAGAAGTGAGGGGCTTGAACCTGCTCGCCGGCAACAACCCGCAACTTCGCAAAGACAGGCGTCGGGGACGCAACGACCATGGCGGGACACCGCAACCAGACCACGCGACGCGGACAACCAGAAACGGTGCGGTAGCTGCGGAGGCAACCATCCCCGCACCTCGTGTCGATTCCGTACCGCAAAGTGCAGGGCATGCGGCAAGACCGGCCACATCCAGGCCATCTGCAGGAGCCGTGTTCGCGACAACCGCGTTCAAGAAGTCGATGCGTGGGCCGAGGGTAAGGTAGCCCCTTGTTCCAGTGGCAAGGAGACCCCTAAACCCTGGGTTAAAATTCCACATCTAGGGGAGGTGGCGCGTGTCAGCCGGAGGAGACAAGGAAAGGGTTACAATTTTCCTGGAGGAAAATTAAAAATCACAGTCTATCTGCAAGGGGTCCCTTGCAGAATGGAAATAGACTCCGGGGCTTCAGTGTCGATAATTTCCACTGAAACCCTTGAGAGGATCGAACAAATAAGTGGAAGGAAAATTCCACTTAATTCAACAAATATCCAATTAACGGATTTCCAAAAAAGCCCCATAAAAATAAAAGGAAAGATCAGCCTTAGCGTTAAATTTAAGGGATTTAAGGGAGTCTTAGAACTAATAGTTACGGAGGGACATAGGACTAGCTTAATTGGGGTTAACTGGTTCCCTGCCCTGGGCATTTGGATTGGGGGGATAAATTCAGTAATTAAAAATAAGACCCTCGAATCAGTCTGCAATGAATTTGCAGACGTATTCGACGGATCTCTGGGTAGGTACAAAGGACCCCCAATTAAATTTAACCTAGACCCCTCTGTAAAACCAATCAGGCTTAAGGCCCGAAGGGTACCTTTCGCCCTAAAGGGAAAAATCGAGGCCGAGCTCGACAGGCTTGTAGGCCAAGGGGTATTAGAACCTGTTGAGGGTGGCCTATGGGAAACGCCGATTGTCACACCCCTCAAACCCAATGGGGATGTGAGAATCTGCGCGGACTATAAGGCCACCCTGAACATTGGAATGAAAAAGCATGCTTACCCGGTCCCGACGGTGAAGCAGGTCCTCGCCACGATCCAGGACGGCGCCATGTTTGCCAAGTTAGACTTGGCGCATGCGTACTTACAGTTGACTGTTTCTGAGGAGGCTGCAGAGGCACAGAAAATTGTTACCCACAAGGGGGCGTTCCGGGTCCACAGACTGCAATTTGGTATTGCAGCAGCTCCAGGCATCTTCCAAGAAGTGATGGAGAGGACCTTAAAGGGCATACCAGGAGTATGCCCTTACTTTGATGATGTCCTGATAGCTGGAAAAGATGAGGAAATGTTAGTAGAGCGTCTGGAACAGGTACTGGGTAGATTTAGGAGGGCTGGACTGAAACTAAAAAGGGAAAAATGTAGCATAGGGGTTAAATCCACTGATTTTTTGGGGTTTAGGATTGACAAAAATGGAATCCACCCTACCCCTGACAAGATTAAAGCAATTAAATGGGCCCCAGAACCAAGGAATAAGGCGGAACTGCAGGCCTTCCTTGGCCTGGTAAACTTTTACCACACATTTGTGCCTCACAAAGCTGCCATTGCAGAACCCCTCCACAGGCTCTTAGACAAGAAGACCCCTTGGCAATGGCTGAACAAACACAGAGTAAGTTTCCAAACTCTAAAGGACATTCTGTCCAGTAAATCAACTGTAACACACTTTATAGAAAACAAACCAATCTACCTGGCGTGTGATGCTTCGCCTTACGGTGTTGGGGCTGTAATCAGCCACTTAGACAAACAAGGTATACAAAGACCAATTGCATATTATTCACGCACACTAACCAAAGCAGAGCGGAATTACGCTCAGATAGACAGGGAGGCATTAGCAATAGTGGCAGGAGTAAAAAAGTTCCATGACTACCTTTACGGTAGGAACTTTACTATACTGACTGACCATAAGCCCCTGTTGGGACTGTTTACCACGGATAAACAGACTCCCCAAATAATGTCGCCTAGAATGCTGAGGTGGTCCATTTTTCTCTCAGCCTACTCATTCTCCCTCCAATACAGACCGGGCAAGGACATGGGACATGCTGACGCCCTTAGCAGATTGCCCCTAAACTTAACAGAGGAAGACCCTGCACCTGTGGGACAAATAATGTCCCTACAGGATATTCCGGATTGGCCCTTAACTGCTAAAGACATAGCTGAGGCAACAAATAAGGACCACATTTTAAAGAGAGTAATGGCCTGGGTCTTGAGTGGGTGGCCAAACGCCAACCCGGATGAAAAATACATTCCCTATTTTAGAAGGAAAGATGAACTGTCAGTTCATCTGGGATGTTTACTCTGGGGAAATCGTGTAGTCATTCCAGGAATCTACAAATCAGCCATTTTGCCAGAATTACATGAAGGACACCCTGGAATTGTGCGGATGAAGGCGTTGGCTAGGAGTCACTTGTGGTGGCCAGGTCTGGACAGGGACATTGAGGAATGTGTTGCCAATTGCCATCTGTGCCAACGTTCTAGGCCTGAACAACAACACATCCGTACGCATAAGTGGGAGTTAGCTAGAAATCCTTGGTCCAGGATTCATATTGACTTTGCTGGACCTTTCCAAGGGTTAACATTTCTGGTAGTGGTTGACAGTTTCTCTAGATGGCTGGAGGTAGTACCAGTCAGTTCAGCAACCTCAGGTAGAACCATACAGGCATTAAGGGGCCTCTTTGCCACTCATGGGTTGCCGGATTTAATTGTGTCTGATAACGGGCCACAATTCACATCTATTGAATTCCAGGATTTCCTCAAGGCCAACTCGATTAAGCACAGGACTTCAGCACCCTTCCACCCATCTACCAACGGCTTGGCTGAACGGAATGTGAGGACCACGAAGGACGCCTTAAAAAGAATCATTCGAGGCGACTGGCATCAGAGACTGGCCGAGTTCTTGTTGGCCCAACATACGACCCCATGTTCTGCTACAGGGAAAAGTCCAGCTGAAATGAGGTGGGGTAGGAGACTAACCACCAAATTGGACAGATTACACCCTGACAGACTTCTTCCAAGCGCTGAATTGGACATTCCTGACAGAACATTCAAAGTGGGGGATTTGATTTGGGACAGGAATTACGCCCAAGGGGACAAATGGATTCCTGGGGTGGTGACTGAAATTTTAGGGCCCCTGTCGTACACTATTGAGGGGGAAGGGAATAGGATCTGTAAAAGACACACAGATCAGCTGAGGAAGAGAGCTAGCGGGTGCTTGCCAGTAGAGGGGGGCCAAAGCATATTTGGGGAAAACAGTACATCCAGGGTCAGTAATGACAACATACCAGAGAGCGGGGTAGAGGAACGGCAAAACATCTCCTTCCCTGGTACCCCACAACAACAACAACAATTTAGTCAAATAGACTGGGAGGTACCCCTGCGAGGTAGGCCAGCGAGCACTGAGTGTCAAACTCAAACCAATGCACAAAATAGCAACAGGGAAAATTCAGAGTCTAGTAACCCAGAGCCGGGGTCCAACACAGACAAGCAGCCAAGCCGTCATTCAGGAAAGGGGGTCCCTAGCTGCCAGAGTAATAGATACCCTTCTAGAATACATAGGCCACCAAGATATTTGAAGGACTTTGTAAAGAAATGACAACAACTGGGGGGTAAGGGGTGTTGTGTATGTAAATAGTTATTAATAAGGAATTAGCTGATTGCAGAATAGCAGGGTTTTTGAGCGGGAGATCCAGGTGCAATCATTGGTTGCAATAACCTAGGAGCGGGAAAATAAGCTCCATTGATTGGTTACAGTTCTAACACTTTCCCTATAAAAGACTGCAACAATTGACAGTTGACAGTTGACCTTGTGTATTCAATAAACTTGTTCGTTGTTAAACCACTCTGAGTCCTCGTCTGTCAGAACCTAACAAACAAGTATCTCTATTTTAATGTTAGAATCAAACTGTACTTTTCTAGAGTCAGCAGTCACACAGTACCAGGTTTGAAATTGGATCAATGATGAGGCTTTAGTAATAAACCCTCCGAAGACAGGTAGAATGCCCAGCTGAACAGTTACACACAAGTTCCAGAGTAAATATAGGAAATGTGAGTTGTTTCTGTACAATTAGGATGCTCCAGTATGAATTGATCCAGATACATATCAACAGAGTCCAATTTAAGATCATGGTTAAAAGAAAAAAGCTAGTGCACCTACAGCACCCACATCAGATAAACTGGATGTGACAATGGCAGAGAAATTAGTTATCTGTATCAGAGGTTCAGACACAGAATTTCACAGCTGGTTTGAGACTTCAAGCCAAGAGCAGAGCAAAGAGCCAGAATAATAGGATCACAGATCCAATATTGCCAGTCACTTGACTGAAGTGTTGTTAACCTCTGTTGCTGAGAAATCTTTGTTCTGTCATTTAAAATACTGGCTCATTGTGGGTCTAGGCACTCTGCCAAGATCTGGCCTCTTATTATATCTGAATCACCTGCTCATTCTCATTAGGTCCCTGATCTATTCCAAGTGATTAGAGCTCCTGAGCCTTACTGTTTGCCAGATCAGGCTATTCAGCCTCTGATTCTGATGAGTTAGAGTAGACCATAACAAGGAGGCAGGTGTTATGAGCTGCTACTGATGTGTGGTGCAATCTGGGTGAGCCATCCCTTAATTTTTTGTGTTTGTCTATCTGTGTTGAAGGGAAAGTATTGATCCCATAGAAATTCTTCAATGAGATTGATGTCCCTTCTGTTAAAGAAACTGTCTGCCAGTAAATGCTGTTTTCTCTTCTGCAGCCAAAGTACAAATAGTCACAGAGGCCTGCAGATGGAAGGAAGTGGACAATCCTGCAGGAAGCAAAGTGAAGCCTGGCAGGCCACCGATCTCTCTTAGGATCTTCTTTCTAGTCACAGTATTCCCATACAGGAATCTCAGACTCTTTTTAAAAAAATTATGCTTTTATTGTAAGACAGAAAAAAGAAAGAAAAAAGGTTAAAAGGAATACATTAAGAATATACAAAATATAAAAATTACACAACTATTTACAATATATTAAAAAAGGAAAAACACTGCATTGTTTCTGCAAAGAATCCTGAATTGAAACAGATATAAAGAAAATACTTTATCACAATCCTTTAAAACTAATATTAGAACCAAACTACACATTGACGAAAGTAGCCAATGTTATAAGATTTAGTCAAATTCATAATACAATAATTAGCAAGAATTTCTAATAATCTGAAGCAATACCTTTGTGGATTATCAGATAGAATCTAGTGATTCCTTTTTTTTTAGCAAGTCAGTCTTTGTACCCTCTTTCTTCTCTGTGCCCTCTTTCTTCTAGCTCTGAGTGTTTATTCTGCCAAACAGTTGAATTCTAGGAAAAGACTGCTTCCATCTTTATGAACTTTTTAATTAATCACGCTTATGGTGAAATCAGTACAATGTAATATCCTCAACATCTGACATGCCATGATAGTTCTGTGAATTTATTCTGGAATACTCCTAAATATCTGTAAATATCTTGCAACCTATTGCTTAAGTCTTTTGTAAATATGATAGTTATGTGGCAGCCACCTTCATTAATCAAAGCAGTAGTACTTTGATTTGATTTGCACATCATCCACATTTCAGGTGTGCGGGGGACAGGAATTAATGGCTTATAGTAGTATTGCATCAGAAGCACATTAATATATGGATCCCTTTTATGAAGTTATTTTTCTGTATAAAAATTCCACCTTTATAGTGTCTTTGTGCTTGTGTTGTCAGGCCTTCATATTTTATGATATATATCTATATATCTATATATGACACTATCTTAATTTTATTGTCTTACATTTTATTTTTGTTTCTGCTATGCTTTCAGTCATTATCTCACTCTGCCTTGGTCCCATCACACGCAATCCATTGACTACCATCACAGAGATGCCAGGTATCTGCTTTCCTGTGTGTGACTCTGTGTATAAATGCATGCTTTTACTTGAACTTATATTTTTTGCTTCCTACTAGTTAAGTCACTGAATGGCTTAATAACAAATCTTTTCCAAATATTAATACTTGACTTTAAAAAAAGTACTACCTTACATTCATAGTTTGTCTAATCAATAGAGAGCATGTTATACAACAGCATTTTTTGCATTGTTCTTGAACAGTTATCATTCTTTGTCCATGAAGTTCTAGATGTTAGATTCTTCTCAGTATTGCTATACCTTTTCCACTCATACCATTGTAAACCATTATTCCATTCCATTATCATCCACAATATCAAGCTGCTATTCATAATCCTAGCACTGCTACCAGATAAAATTGTTATACAATGTTGAAGAATTGAAGTGGATGTTGTATAGTAGCTGAAGGTGTTGGTTGTGTTCCAGAAGAGGAGTGGACTCATCTCATTTATGATCTCACTAGGTATTTTTAAGTGACCCTGTCCCTTGAAGCCCCACCTGTATCATGACAATAATGCTGATCTGCCTTACTAAATGATAAGGATTGCTGCAGTTATGTAAATGTTTTGAATTTCCAAAATATTCTATAATAGTAGTTCTTCCCAGGATCCTGGATACATTTGCAGCCATTCTGAACCAAATATTTGCTTGTCTGTCTGTCATCTATCTATCTATCTATCTATCTATCTATCTATCTATCTATCTATCTATCTATCTATCTATCATCTATCTATCTATCTATCTATCTATCTATCTATCTATCTATCTATCTATCTATCTATCTATCTATCTATCTATCTATCTATCATCAGAAATCTTAGGTGTTCCTGTCAGTGCCTTCCCAATTGCATAATATTTAATAAAATAGGATCTGAATACCGAAATAACAATATAGCTGGAATTAGCCAGCTGTTAATTTTTTGCCTTCTACAACAACTAGCTAATGTCTTTAAAAAATACATTGTTTTTATGTGGGGACAAATATAAGATTTAGTATGCTGGATTAAAGCTATTTTGAATTTATGCTAGTAAGAAGAATGCTTTTTTCCTATTATGCAGGAGCTAGTGACTGTATATTCACAGTATCTGTAATTTAATGCAATCAAATGGTTTTTTTTAAAAAAAATAGCCTATCACTTGTCAGATTTTTAAATCATAAGACATTTGGGGATGTCATTTGAGATCACCAAGGATTTCATATAAATGCAGAAAATCTCAGGAATTAATGATGACCAAACCTTGTCAGAATTTCTGTTTAATGTTTTGCAGTCTGTATCATGATATGTGATCCCATATCTGCATAAAAAGATTGCCAACATCTGAACTAGGCAGTTATATTACGATAGCTATAATTTCACAAATTTAAAATTATGCCCAAAAGTTTGGAGAACCTGTCTTAACAAGTGGTTCTCCTATACTGTAGCTGTTGATTAAGGGAGAAGTCATTCAGACTTCAGCCATGCCTTTCTTTCTTCCTACTAGTATTTAGCATTAATATTATGGATTATGTCTGGGAAAAATGAGTTTTAGCTGAAGATATATATTTTCTTATCACTGGAAATCAACTCTTGTACGATTGGGAAAAATTATATCAGATTTACCATAACGATACTATTGAAGAGCCACTTACGTAGTTGGCTAGGATTTTTGCCATATTGATTGCCTATTAATTATATTTGAAGGTAACTTTACTTTCCTCCTACAAATTTCATTGGATAATCAATAAAGTTTCTTGTAGCTGTCTCTTGGGCTTTTTCACATAAAATTCAGAAGTGCTCCAATATACCCTCCTTTTTAAATGTTCTGTTCAAAACATGTTGATGCTTAAATTCTTAATTTGATCCACACTATCTATAAATTAAACTACATGAATTAATGAACATATTTTTCATACCCATTTTATTTCCTTCTATCATTCATGTATACTTTCATGCCTAAATGCTATTCATTAATCTGTTTCTTACTTTAGTTTCATGTTTCACTGCTTATATTTTGGCAGCAAGAATCATTCATTGTATCCTAACTTTTGTGAAGATGCAGTCAGATTGCTTCAATCGCATAGGATGTGCCGTACCTATTCTGAGGGTGCTTACTATGAGTTTGAGAGGTATAACCTATACAAAGTATCATTAGTTTACGACATTCAGCATAAAAACATAATATACTGATGATGTGTAAAAAGCTGTCACTCCTATTTTGAATGAGAGGTGGAATTAAGTGAATGTGAGTTCCACAAAGTGAAGAGCAAATATTATTTTATACAATGCATCTAAAGCAAACTTTTGAGGGTGAATATTTGTAGAATTCACTGCACACTATTAACAATTCAATATCAAAAATAATATTTTGGGTTTTGAATTCCCCTTGCCTGGGAACTAGAGATTCTATATCTTTGGTTCTGAATGGGATTGCACTCTCCTACTGAGACAGTGGCCATTGTAACCATGTTGTGTGCAAGTTGTACCTGTTCCTGGATCAAGGGGTCTTCATTTCTGTCACATGTCCTAGTCATTTCCCAGCTGGACTACTTCAACTTGGCTATGTGGGTTGCTGTTGAAGACTATCCAGAAGCTATAATAAATCTAGAATGCCGCAGCACAGGAAGTCATGGGCACATCAATATATGCTCATGTAACTAACCTACTTTCCGAGCTGCACTGGCTTCCTTGTTAGCTTCTGGGTGCAATTAAAAATGCAAGTTATCACATATAAAGCCCTACATGGAACAGGACTGTATTGTAAGTGAAACTGCTTCTCCCAATTGATATCTGCCTGTCTCTAGAATGGGCACACTTCATGTTATCTGATGCAATCAGGAGAAGTGTCTTTTCTGTTGCAGTACCTGTTGTTGGAATGATCCTCCATGAGATAGGACTAGCACTTACCCTGATGGCCTTCAGAAAGCCAACTGTAGATATAGAGCGGGAATGAACATACTGCAGCCCTTGAATGCAAACTTTCTCAGGGTAATGGGTCCCTGCCCGGTTTGATAGGAGAAATAAAAATTGAATGTAAGCTTCAATGGTATTCCCACACAAAAAAATGAAGTCTAATTTATTATACATATAAAAATACTTTCTCTATAATAAATACTTTCTCTAGCGGCGGTTGTTGTAATTCCAGTGTTGATCAGAAATTATCTATAAATTGAAAATAAAGAAGTCAACTTTTTGATAGCTTGGATACAATCTTTTTAAGGATTTATGCAACTAAATCAGCATCTTGGATCTGCTCAGAAACAAAGCATTTAATGGTTTTACAACTAATAGTACATGACCTAAAAGAGCAGCACAGATAAAGGTCTACTTGGAGTATTTGCATTAGCTGAACTTACTAAATATTTTTAAGGCCAGTTCCATATAGAGTGACTTCTGTAATCTAAATTAGAAATCATTAAATTATAAATTATCATGGCATTATTTTTGCCATAAGTAAGAATTTAACTTGAACAACACTCAGCTTATACTGAAAGAACATTCTGTTGGCTATTATACCTATTACCCATCATCACAGAATATTTTGAAAAAGGTATCCACACTCCCCTTTGTGCTATAACACATTCTGTTTTGGTCAATTGTATTACTTAATTTGAAAAAAAATCCATAACATCCCTAACAGGTAATATTGAATATTATGTGTAGTAGCATTTTAATGTTGCCGTTACCCCATCCTCTCGCATAGCTCCTCAAGGTTGACTGAGTTAATAGCTAAGCATAAAAGCGAACTAAGCTAAACATTTTAGTGAGATGCTTGGAGCCAGAACACATTACTTGAATTGTTGGGAATGAATAATTCATTTTCCCAAACCTTTAAAAGTTTACAAAAAAATGGCTTACCTTGGTGAATCTACCACCAATCTACATTCAGAGATAAATGTTCATGTTTACCTCATGTCCTAATTTCACTATGTTGGATATTTTCTACTATACACACTGCAACATTGACTGTTCACATGCTTCAGTAATAGGCCAGTTCACATGAGTGAATTTATGGGCTGAAAGTCTTGCCATAATTGCTTTTGTTAAGTTAAAGCATAGACTGTCTTAACATAGTTGTTGAATATAAGGTCATCACAGGCATATGAATCTTGTTTGAATATGGAATTATTTAGAAAATAGCTGTTTTCAGGTTACGAGTTATTTTTACTTTGCATTGTGCTAAAAGTTGCTTGATATTTGGCGGACATTATCATGCATCAGCAGAAGTATGCAAGGCCATTCTAAAATACCTTTACTGTTTATTTTATGTTCAGGAGGAGTAGGAAGGAGGGAAGAGAGCCTAATGCATATGTTGATGACACGTTTATTTCTCCTGCTCTCGAAAGGTATTTACTTATAGACAGATAGATATATAAAGAATATATTTAAGAATTTGCAGTGTAGAATTTTGAGGGAGATAATAGACATGGACTTACAGTGTGTTGATTATCAACTTCAGACCCCTCAAAGATGATGGGAATCTTAATTTGGTTTAACATACTACAGATGTGGTAGAAGAGCATACAGTAGTTTTGGCTTTCAGTATGATTAAGGCTCATCAGAAGTGTGCAAAATGTTTTGCATTAAAACCAATTTGAGCTAAAAACAGGCTGCTTTGACTTTTGAATAAGTTTGTAACCATTTCAAATGTAGCTGATCTTGAAATGCTTTTATGTGAGTGGAATACTTTCTGTCAAGATTGGAACACTTCTGGTGAAGTTAGTCTATATAATGCTCAAGGTGGCTAAATTTGAACTGTTTGCTCATTTTTAAGACTAATATAATTCATTACATTGGGTGGTCTTACAAATGGCTAAGGATGCTGTATAAAGGCTACCTCTCATATAATATAGTATGTTTAATATCTGTACTAACTGTTTCACTACTGTTGTATAATTTATTTCTTATACAGATGTTTGGCAATTTTATAACTTCACTATTCTTGTTCCTGCTATTATTTATATAGTGTGCGTATCACTATCAGATTTATTGAGCAAATTTTGTTTAATAAATAAATTTACCTAGACAAAATATAAAGTCTGTATCTAGAGTTGTTCTGTTGATGGAAAGACTTTATTTTATTTTCAGGAATAGATACCATATAGGTGAAGTATTACATAGACTCCATGAATAGATTTCTCCCATCTCCCTTGCCTTTGCAGAGTTCTTGTGCCAGCTATATTCACAATCAGATACAAAATAAGATTGTGATGATTGTTAGGCTGTGCAGCTTGTACCTGAAAAGAAACTGAGAGTTCTTTGGACCAAGTGCTGTGTCAAATAAATATAGTTGCATATAATATTTCTATCAAGACCTGATATATTTATTTATTTACTTACAAAATTTCTCATGCTGCAAAGTGACTCTAGGTGACTTACAATTAACATAACAAATATTAAAATATTAAAAGCAATATTATATTTATTATATTAATTATATTTATTATATCATATCATATTAGACTACTGTAATGCTCTCTACATGGGGCTGCCCTTGAGGTCCACCCGGAGACTCCAGCTGGTGTAGAATGCAGCCGCGCGAGTTGTCTTGGGAGTTTCCCGATACTCCCATGTTACACCTTTGCTCCGCGAGTTGCATTGGCTACCGGTTGCTCTCCGGGTGAGGTTCAAAGTGTTAGTGATGACTTACAAAGCCCTTCATGGCATGGGGCCGGGTTACCTACGGCAACACCTGCGACCGGCATCAACTTCCCTCTGTCCAGTGCGCTCCCACAGAGAGGGCCTCCTCAGGGTGCCGCCGATCAAAGAATGCCGATTGGTGACCCCCAGGGGGAGAGCGTTCTCTGTGGGCGCGCCAGACCTTTGGAACCGCTTACCGGTTGAGCTCCGGATGGCCCCCGACCTTCGCTCCTTCCGGCGCGATCTCAAAACTTTCTTTTTCGAACAAGCTGGCCTGGTCTGATGGGATGGGGTTGGGTTTTTATAAATAGTTTTAATTTTAATATGTATTAATTTTATGGGCATAATTGTTTAATGGCTTTTTAATTTTTGTATTCTATTTTTATTGTGTATTGCCCTGTTCACCGCCCTGAGTCCTTCGGGAGAAGGGCGGTATACAAATTAAATTATTAAATTATTAAATTAAATATTATAACAATTAATCATTAAGTATTAGTTAAATGCCCTGACCAAAAGGTAATAGTTATAAATAGTTATAAAGAATAAAGATTAATTCCCCAAATGTATTTATAGTGAAAAGAATTAAGGAGAATTCCTTGCCTGATTACTGAGATAAAAATATATCTCATGAGAAAAATTGTTTGGAATATAACTTCATACTTATAACTTGTCTTTATTTTAACTGCATTGCAAAGGTATTACAATGGTGCAAGTTCATGGGCAGATCATGTAGTCAATGGTACAGCTGAAAATTACAGGTGAGTAAAGTGTAAAGTATTATGATTCTGTAATGTAGGATTGTATTTATAATTTAAATAGAGCATTATTTTAGTTTATACTTTATTTCTTCCCTTTTGAAACCAATTCTATGAGCATTAGATTTTAGTAATATTTTTTAAAATCCAGTTATTCTTCAGATATAGATACCCTACATCAGGGGTGTCAAACTGCCGGAAGCTGCACTGGCAATGGCAAAACAGTCTCGATACGTCTTGTGACATCATGTGATGTGACGGGTTTGACATGTCTGCCCTACATGCACAGGGATGCATGCAATCCTCAGGTTCCCTTTAGCAGCCCGGTTATGATTATTGACAAATAATTACATAGTTTCCTGCTATTAAAAAGTAGGAAACTAATGAAATCTATAATGTAAATCCTAATTAGTATAATGGCATTGAAAAAAATCCTTAACCATTCAAATTTTCCATGGAAGTGTTAAAAATATTTTCATGATTTGAGAAAGAGATTTGCTATGCATTTTTATTCTTCTATAAGAAAGAATAAAAAATCTTAGTGGCTTAGATTAAAACAGTGGAAAGAACATTGGGTCACAAGCTTACAATCTAAAAAAAAAATTGAGAAGGAAAAAAAATTCTGGTATCATTTCATGAAGTGAAGTAAATAGAGACCTTCCAAACATTTCTCAACTTCATGGACAAACCTAATGGCAACAAATAGCTTGCTGCTGAAGCATTTAAATGATTTATTTACCTCCCAATCTAATCTGCAGCCCTTGTGTTTGTTAATAGAGCCCACCTATCAATGCCTCTTATGAGAGTGATGTGTTGAAAATACCTCAAATAGGGGTACATAAAATTAGGTGACACTTTAGACATAAGACATGCCAACAACATAATTACTTCACTGACTTATTGTAAATAGAAAGAATGAAAGAAAAACTTGAAAAATTACATAAAAATGAATCAGAAGAAGTGCTTCAAAACTTACATAACTATAGTTTAAAAAAAGGAAGAGTTTTTTATTGAATAGTATACAAACAGTGTGCCTGCACCACTTCTGAGTACAGGACCATTCTTCAACAACCAATCAAACCTATGACAGTGCTGAACAAATGGTGGTTACAATCAGTCCTTCAAGTTCAGGCTGTCCCATCACACACACCTTATGGTCATATGATTGTGATTTGGGGACTTGACAACTGGTTTTTCACTTACAACTGGTGGCAATAGTGTACGATTACCTGATTGCCATTTGCAACCTTCCCTGCTACCTTACTCAGAAAGTAAATGTTGAAGCCAGGAGGGAAGGCTATAAAGTGCTGGGCTTAATCTCACCCACCAACCCATGGTCCCCCACCTCTTCTTTGCTTCCACCGCACCACACCCTCCCTGACCAGTGCTATGCCTCTCACCCATTTGCACCCCCTCCCCAATATGTGCTGCGCCCCTCATGGAACTCTGAAATCCTGTGCACTCAATCTGTGCTGCATTACCCTTGTATCTCCTTGACCCTTTCTCCCACCCTGCACACTCTCCTCACTTCCTGCTCCACCTGGCATTGCCTGTCTGCTCATCTGGGACTTGCAACTTTCTGCCAGCTTCCTATTGACTTTGGTTATGGAAAGCCGGCAGGAAGTTGCCTTGCCTAATGGTAATGGAGTTTGGTTAATGATTGCTGCAGAGACTGCAGGGATTGCCATCCCTAAGTGACACATTGCTTAACAATGGAAATTATGGTCCCAGTTGCCATTGTAAGTCAAGGACTACCTGTACTTACAAAATATTTTTGAAACATGCTGAGATAACTGCAGGGAGCAGTCCAAGCAGTCATGAGGTTTTCAAACAGACTCAAAGGGCACCAACCTTCCCCCCAAACCCCCCCCCCCAGGTCTGTAAAATCGAGTTTAAGTAGTTTTTTAATAGAAGTTTTGTACTTCTATAATCTTGTCTTCAAATGGTCCCCATTTTGGTTCCATTTTTTTGGTACTGAGATATAAATAAAGCCAATTGTGTTTACTTACCAAGACCCAAAACTGCATGTACTTTGTGCAGAAACTAATGATGGTGAAAAACACATTTTTGGACAAAGTAAATCATGTTATTACTGTATATAGATGGCAATTTCCTATTTCATTTTAGTTTTTGTAGATGCTACAGACTATATATGAGTGTAGTTGAACACTCATTATAATATACTGTTATTATATTATTTTAGGTGCCTTGCATACTATGCTCATCTAACTATAGCATTACATAAAGAATATAAAATTATGTAAAGAGATCTGATGTCAGGATGTATCAGATTTTTTTTAAAAAAATCTAATTGAGTAAGATTAAATTAAATGTTGAAGTGCTTGTTAATGTAAATTTTCAAAGATTCTAAAATCTAGATTTTGATTTTTCTCTCTCTAGATTCCTAACAGACTATATTAATTTGCTACAAAGTTGCTTTAAAGGGAAATATTTTTGTAATTGTTATTTGCTTCAAATTCATATTTTTTGCAGCATATTTTGAAAGGGAATTTCTTGCTTTCTTCAATATTTGCTTAAGATCCCTCATATAGGCATGGCGGTAGAGACAGAATCCTCTGCAGGTGCAGTGAAGTTCTGTAGCAACATACATAGTTTGATGTATTATCATTCATATATATGGCAGAAATTACTGTATATATAAGTATTTTTTGTGACATTTGTGTTCAGATATTTCACCAGATTTTAAAATAAGTAAATAAGCGCTTTCTCTCTCTCTCTCTCCCTCCCTCCCTCCCTCCCTCTCTCTCTCTCTCTTTCCCTCCCTCCCTCTGTCCCTCCCTCCCTCCCTCCCCCCCCTCTCTCTTGTGTGTGTGTGTGTAAATTTTGGGTGTTTGAACCAGTAGTATAAACTTTAATTGGTAACTATTATTTTAAAAGTAATTCAGCCAAGTTATACAATATTATATTATTTTAACTTTGTTTCTGAGCCATGGTAGTGCAGAGATTAGAATGCAGTATTTCAGGCAAATTCTGCCCACTGCCAGAAGTTCAGTCCTGACTGGCTGAAGGTTGACTCAACCTTCCATCCTTCTGAGGTCGGTAAAATGAGGACTCAGATTGTTGGGGGCAATATGCTGGCATTTGTAAACAGCTCAGAGAATGCTCTAAAGCAGTATGGAGCCATATATAGGTCTAAGTGCTATTGCTATTGTAGCTGAACAGTTTTTTAACATTAGAAATTTGTTCATAACAGTAGTTATTAAAAATGTGCTAACAGGTTATTTTATATCTGTGATCAAACAGCAAAATTCCAATAGCTAATACAAGAATAGCATGTCCAAGGATTGAAATCCAACAGCCTTCCACAGATACTGACAGGTATTCCCAGTAAAAAGTATTTGGCTTAGATTAAGCTTCTGACTCCTAGGCATAATTTGTGTGATTTTTCTTGTAGTGCTTCTATTGTCTCTAGAAATAGAGAACGCTGTATGTGATCAGTCAAATGCACCATAATTTGCTGCATTTTAATGTTTTTATTTGATATTCATTGCTTTCATTGTTTAATCTGAACATTAGATATCATGCACAGAAAATAAAATGCAGTGCAAAAAAGGCAGAAAAATATTTTTGAAAAGCAATGAATTGTTCCTATTGTTTTATCTTTGTGCTTCCTGTTTGTTTAGTTTAAGAGTCTATACTTTAAAAACTTTGGCCTTGATGAATTCAACTTCATTGTACTTAGTCTTTTGTGCCTGCAATCTTCTACTTATGTAAACATAATATAAATAATGTAAAGCTCAAGATAATCTCCATTGTTTTATTTCAGCATTAGCAAAGTAATTTTGCAAATTCATTTCTTTGCATGAGACATTTTAGCTAAAAATATATTTTTAAGTAATTTCATTTAATTCTTTTGAAGGACTTGGCGAATGACCAAATCCTAGGTTCCAAATGACTTTTAGTCTATTAAAACTATACATATTTTATATGCTCAGTTAAAAAGTATTGATATGTAGAGTACTATTTTCCTGTTATTATATAGATCTTCAACCAGCTGACAAGAAAATTGAATGTGTAAACAATGTTCATAATGCAAAAAAATTAATTGTGACTACTTTATGTTTTTATTCTTACATAGCTTTTAGTCATTAGTCAAACTAAATTATGAATAAATTGATAGGATTTAAATTCTATTTATATTGTTGGAAAGCATTTCTTTTATTCCCCTGGGACTCCATTCTTCTGTGCTAACTTATACAAAGAGGGACCCAACCTAACGTTAAAATCTCCTAGTAGAACCACTATGAACTGAGGGTACAATGCATATATATCGTCTAGGATAACTTCCAGACCCGTCCAGAATTCGAAGTTGTAACACCAGGATGTATTTGGAGGAATACATTTACCAGTATTAACTCGAACTCTTTATATCCAAATTTAACAGCTAGAAAATACGAATACTTGTCTTCGTTGTATAATTTATCTCCCTGCCATTGCAATTCTTGCTTTATAAGAATGCATAACCCACCAGAGGGTCTCCCTTTGTTTTTTGTTTTTTGGGCTGAGGAAGTCCATTCCTGGAAGCCTGGCAGTTCTACTGGTTCATCCATTTCGGTTAACCAGGTTTCCTGAAAAGCTATTACATCAAATCTAGAGAGGAAATTCATTAGACCACCATCAACCATCCCTTTCCAGCCAGCCACATTCCAAGTCAGCATCTTGTATGGGTTTCCCTGGGGCAAAGTGGTCTGGCTTGGTTGATTGGCTAGGTGGTAGAAATGCCGGATGTCAACTTGACGTTGGAGCTGGGTCGATATCAACTATACTTCCCATATAAACACAGTTATTGTGAGGTTCGATATTTTTCCTTGTGGGTTGCAGAGCTTTTTGCAGAAATTAGAATGCCTGCATTCAGGGAACTGTGCCAGTTGGCAACCTGCTGCCGGTAGCCTTGCTTAGATCTGGAACTGAGTAGAGTTGGTCTAGTGGTGAAGGCACCAGGTTAGTGCAATAGTCTAGTACAGCCTTAGGAATAAAAGTTGGCTAGGTAATTTTGGGCCAGTCACTCTCTCTCAGTCCATCTTGCTTCATAGCCTTGTTGTTGGGGGAGAATAAAAGAGGAGAGAATATTAGGTAAGCTTGAGTTATTTTATAAAAATCATAAAGGCAGGATAAAAATAAATAAATTATAATTAAATATATTCCCTTCTCCCATGTTAAGGAAATGTTCAAAATTCTTTTATAGTGTTCTCCTGTGCTAGTTGTGGGGGTACCTATCCTTCCTATGCACCTCTGATATTGGCATGTCAAGAGCTACTGTATATAATTTAATTCATGCAGTTTAGTGTGCTTAAGCTATTTTATGAATATAGGGATTCAGAACATAGGCATTCCGAATCTTTTACCAATAAAACTCCCCATCACTTTATTGGTAGGAAGGTAATCTGTTGTTAGACTGAAATCTGTCTTTAAAAGGCTGATTCTAGATAAACTGCCTCCCTGATACTTAGCCCTTCCTTGCTGGTCATATGATCAAATGTGTCTGCCTGTTTGGAGCATAAAGTGAAACTATTGTTTTGATTTTTTTCCGTGAGGCTTTCATGTACAATCAAATGGAAGGAACATTAATCAGTTGTTGATTTGGATTTGCAAAGAGATAGATTGAAGGTGTTGAACTTTTGCAATAGAGAGCTCTTGTGTGTAGCTTTATTTATAGCTATGTTATCTATATCAGTATCAATATCTGTTCTTCATAGGAAGACCTTTACTTTAATGAGGTTTGATGTCTTATTTTCTAAAATACTTGAAGGAAGACACAGTGCTCCTGGCATATTACTGCGCTGTCCTTTTTACTATATCTAGTACTCCTAATAATACCTCTTTACTGACTGTTTTAGTAGGCCTTAAGATGAAGTATAGGTAGTCCTCGACTTGTGATCACAAATGGAACCAGAATTTCTGTTGCTAGCAAGATAGTTCTTAAGTGAAAAGTTAGCCGAAATCAAGAACACATGACTGTGGGGATACTATGGCATTTGTAAGTGAGAGGACCAATTGTAAATCACTATTTCCAGTGCCATTCAAATGGTCACTAAAGGAATGGTTGTAAGTCAAGGACTACTTGTAATATATTTTTATCACGGGATCAGTTCACTAATATCTTCATGAAAATAGCTACATTTCGTTGTGTTGAAATTTGCATCAGCAAGCAAGAATTTGATGCTAGAGTCTCTTCTATATTATTTTATCGTGTTTTTTTAAATGAATGTGTATCACTTCTGTATATATTCAACTCTCACTTTTTTCTTTATAAATAAATAAGCAATAACATTGTAGCACATTTTTCAGTTGCTTAAAAAAACCTAAACAAACTTTATTTATTGAATGAGGTACCACCACCACCTGCATTGAGTTTCCCTAGATGATGCTTTATTGAAAAAAAGCAAGTTATGCAAAATTCAAATCAATGCTATACTAAAGGATAACTTTAGAAACACATTTTGCAATTTTATAACCTCTTTGTAATACAACTATCTAGTGTTCTTTTGCTCTCCTTAATACTTAAGTTAAACTTGGTTTTCTGTATAGGTAAAACTCTAAATCCTCAGTTGAAGCTACGTTCATGAACCAAAATAAATATATGACAGTATTTATGTTATCTTTACTGTATTGAGGGAAAACTTTACAGACTTTAAGGATCTATGTACACACTATACACACTGTAAAAATCCTACTATCTTATAGAACCAGTATGGACCCATTACCTAAAATTAATTTCTCCCACAGCAATTTTGAATAATTGTTTGAAAATTCTTCATATATTTCCATGTGGTTTCTTGGATGTCCTTGAATCTGATGTGTTTGATCTTTTTTGCACAAAAGTACAGCTTATGCCATATGTGCATATATATCACAAATGCATTTGTTCTCATTTAAAATTGTTTGATTCTTGCTACAGTTATACCTGACAGTTAAACTAATACACAGTAAATGAGAAATGTTATTTAGGATTTTTAAAATCCTTTGTTCATATTTAGTGATTCTGTTGAAATGAGCCAGCATAAATAACTGCTGACAGACAGCAATTATATGGAAAAATGATTTTTTAAAAATATTAATCTGTTTAATATTTATAGAGAATTGCACCTTTTCTTTTGAATTCTGAATTATCCCAAAATAGTAATGCAATTTAATGCAAAATTATTAGATTTTATTCCACTGCGTAAACGGTCTAAATTATTTTCTTCACATAACCATTTTAAGGAAGTATACTTCTTTATACCCACTTAATATTAGCAAGAAGAAAACTTTAAAAAGTTATTTAAAAAGTTATTAAAATTAGTTTATGTTGGATAGCTCCAAAATCCAATGTGCTGCAGCGTAATGCATAACCATAGATAAAAGTCAATTGAGCTGCTTTTTGACTAACATTACAGGAATTGGGAACCTAGACTACCATATCAAAGATCCAGATCAACAGAACAGCGTCCAGTACTAGAGCGGCCCAGCCCCCGCTCCCGATCCACTGAGCGTCCTGAGTCAAACCTCATGAGATCGATGCCTTCATTAATGACCGGAAGATCTGCCCCTCCCTCACCTGCATTATCGAGGTGAAACAGATGGATTAATCCTGCCCCACCAGCTCACTTTTTTATTTTCCAAAAACTTCAATAATATTTCCTTTCATCATTGGCTGATCACTAGTAGTTGTAGATACTAACCCTGCCAACATCAATACACTACTTATATTCCATTGGGATATAATGGTGTAGCTGCCATTGTAATTTGTTTACTAACAATAATTAATAACAATTACTTACATTTGTTTGTGATTTCTCATTTATTAGGAATCCTGTGTGATTTCTTACTCTCAAACACTTCATAATTATCATGTATTTCTCTTACAGAAGAAGTAATTAAATGTGATCATCAGACATCGCTTATGGAATAATAATCATAACATCAAATGATACTTTAAAAGTTTCTTAAATTTGTACTAATTTGATTTATTAATCACTGTTTTCTCTTATTTGCTGTGTGCATGTTTTTGCATTTTGTCTTGTTTTGGTGATGTATTTTATTCATGATTAAACAGTATTGATTTATTTAGGTTTGTTTTTTGTTTTGTTTTTGTTTTTGTTTTTTTACAAATAGTGGAATGAAGTTGGAGAAGATACGTCCAAATCAGATTATTGTCTGGCTTGTTTGCTTTTCTATTGTGAATTATAACAATCAGTAACAATAATATTATTTCATTTCACTCATTGAAATATACTTTTGATTTATTGCCTGTCATCATCTCACTGTTAGTTGGAATTTGAAATGTTTGTTAGTTGAACGTGGAAATAAGTCATATTTATACATATACCGTACTTCTTTTTTATTTTATTTCAGTATGTCTCAGTATGCATATACCTCTTCATATATTTCTTTATATGGTTAACAGATGAAGTTACAAAACATATTTTGTGCCATCTTTTCAATATTGTTCCCTTTAGTTTCCAGATAAACCTATCTTACTGGTAACTATGCTTTTTAAAATCTTTAAGGTTGAACGGTCATCATTTCAATTAAAGTTCAACATGCAGAAAAGCCATTAATCATTCCTCTGTTGTCAAACTACATAAGAATAAATATGTGTTGTAATTGTTGGTTTCTCTTGATGTGTGTCCTGTAGGTCACATGCTCATTCGGGGTCAGTCCAAACAAGCCCATCAAGTACTCCGGTGGCAGGACGCAGGGGTAGACAGTTGCCACAACTCCCACCAAAAGGGACCCTGGAGAGAAGTAAGTGAGCATTTTAAATTAGAAGAACTTATAAGAAGTTAAAAAAGAGAATAGTTTTAAATTTTAAAATCATTTGAATTTTAATTCGTCTTATTTCCAGAGCTCTGAAAATGTAGGTTAGAATTTTACTTTAAAATAGCATTACTACAGTGTTTTAGAGGGTTGCAAATGCTTATTGATTTTATTCAATTCATAGGAATTTGGATTATGCAGGGTTGTTGTACTATAGGAGCCATATAAATATTCTAAGTGAAAATAACATATGAATAATGTATGTATATATCATGGCTAAAATTTATGAAGCAGGTTTTGATACTCTACTTTTAATGGACCACATGTGCAGTGGTGGGATTCAGATATGTGAACAATCGGTCCTCTGTGTGGATGCCGCTTCTGGAAGTCCATTCTGGGCCTGGGCAACAAAAAATTAGCTACTGGTTTTGCTGAAGTGGTGTGAACTGGCTGAATCCCACCACTACACATGTGTGAATCAGTTATGGATGGCAACATAAATTAAGCTACAGATTCTAAAAATATATTAATTATTCAGAAGTCTCTGGAATAGAGGTTGTATGTAAATGTTGGAGAAAAATGATTGTTCAATGCTACTATGAACAGGCAAAGAATGCTATATCCAAACTTGGTTGTTTCGCCTAGTTAAAAATAAATAAATAACCCACATTATAAGCTGCTGGCTAGGTAACATCACATTTCTAGCCTAAGTCACTTTCTCAGAACCACAAATGTAGCTGAGTAAAAGAGTGACAAACCAATGTTATTCACATTTTATTTAGAATATGCTCTTAACTAAATGGAAAAAGGATTGAGGATCTGGCTGCTAAACAGTCTTAAACTGATTCTGGATATAAAACAAACTTTTACAAAGTTTTAAGTTCAGTGAATGTTTTAAAAACTTCTTCAACTGAAGAACACTATTCCTATGTCGTAGCAGTGTAAGAAGTACAATTTATCCCTGAAAGAGAGCTTCCAGCTATCTTAGATACAAGTTTATCCCTCAACATAAACTTTTAATCTCTTAATTTAAAAAAAAGTGGTTTCCACATTCTTATAGACTCTATCATAATACAGACTCTGTCTATAAAGATATTTTAAAAACCTACTTAAAAATCACATGGAGCCAATGTGTATATCACAAAAGAACATAGAACCATAGAGCCGAAAGGAGCCTCCAAGGTCTTCTAGTTTAACTCCCTGCTCAAGGCAGGATTATACTCTCCTGGTCAAATGGTCGTCCAATTATTAACCTGGATTATTTCCCATGCATTTTATGAGATGTTTCATTTGTTTTGTATATTACAGTGGTATAATTTAATTCCCTGCAATAGATAAATTCAGAGAACCATTAATCTCACTTTGCATTTTACTTTGTCTTTTTTGTTTGAAAATGTATTGATAACTGTTAAATGTTATGTCATATCAAATATAAATATTTCCATTAGAAATAAATAATTATAAGAAAATTACATTTTTAATTTATTAAAAAAAGTAAAGTATACGTTCCTTTGTAAATAAGAATGTTATAATGGCATCATGGCTATAACACAGGTAGCATTATCTACCTTTATCCTCGATTTACAACCACAATTAAGCCCAAAATTTCCATTGCTAAGCAGCACAGTTGTTAAGTTAGTTTTGCCCCATTTTATGATCATTTCTTGCCATTAAGTGAGTCACTGCACTTGTTAAGTTAGTAACATGGTTGTTTAATTAATCTGATTTCCGTATTGACTTTGCCTACCAAAGGGTCGCAAAAGGTGATCACGTGACTCCAAGACATTGCAACCATCATAAATACATGCCAGTTGCCAAGTGTCCAAACTTTGATCACATGACCATGGGGTTGTTGCAATGGTTGTAAGTGTGAAAAATGGTCATAAGTTACTTATTCAGTGCTTTTGTGACTTCGAACAGTCAGTAAATGAATGGATGTAAGTCGAGGACTCCCTGAATACACAGAATTTCTTAAAAGATGGTTATCAGAATCCCTTTCAATCAGGATTCAGGCTTATTTATTCAATTTATATGGGCACCCATCTCAAATCTTTTACTCTACATGGTTAACATGGAATAAAAATAAAATAAGAACATCATAGCACAATGATAAATAATAAATGTAGAGTAAGAGCCAAGATAAAATCAGCAATGTACACAACATATTCATAATACAGTCTCAATTATATGCCACAGGTTTTAAAACCAGGTTTTAAGAGCCTTACGGAAAGCCAACAGGGTCAGGGCAAGTATAGTCCGCAGAGGAAAAACATTCCAGAGGGTGAGCACCATGGTACAAAAAGCTCTCCTTCGGGGATTAGTCAGATGACATTTATAGATGTGACCTGGAGCATCTCTCTAGGTGTCCTAGATGTCCTCCTAGGTGTCACAGGACAAGTAGATACAATTTGGGTGAGATGCTCCCATAAGTAGGGCTTTATAGGTCACAACCTGCTACTTGAATTGAACCCAGAAACATACAGAAAAGAGATGTCACAGGTGCTAAACGAAAAGCGTCCACAACTGTCTTTGCTGCTGTATTTTGCACCAGCTATATATGGTCTATAAGGGCAGCCCCATCCATTGCAGTAGTCCAATTGGAAGTTGATCACAACAGGAGTGACTGTGAGCGGAGCCCGGTCTAGGAACAATCAGTGCACAACATATAGCTGTGCCAAAGCTCTCCTAGCCATTGCTGACATTGCTTTTTGAAAAGGAGCTTCAAATCCAAGAGTACTCCAAATTACACATAGGTTCTCTCTGGGGTAGTGCAGCCCCCATCCAGAACAAGAAGTGAAATTACTCCAGAATCCAGAGGTACTAAAACCCAATGCCACTTGAGTTGAAACCTGTTCTTCCCTATCCAAACCCCCACACCCTCCAGACAAAGACAGGATGTCCACATCATCATTAGATGGCCCAGGGTGGAGATATCCTCACCCAAACCATCAGATGACATTACCCAGCAGCTTAAATGTTAAAAATGTTAAATACGAGAGGAGAGTGTATCAATGCTTGCAGCACCTCACTAAACAGAGTCGGTGGGCTAGATCAGTATAAGTGCTTAGATATCAGTTCCAGTCTGTAGTTATAGAAGTCAGCTTGGGGGTTCCTCACCTTTTAAGTACCATAAGGCTTGATTTTACCTCACACATTGTACATCATGTGAAAGAAGCTACTAGGCCACCAAGTAAGATCAAGACCAGACTGAGAGAGAAACAGAGCAGAGACACTGTAAAAATAGTTGGTTACTGTCATTTTATTGAACTAGTTATCCTGTACAACTATGCCAGCATTACTCTCACTCTAGCATGCATTGTTGTCAAGTACACAAAATTTGGTTATAAATGCATGCATTAGTTGGAAAATTATTTTTTAATTACCATTGTATGTGCATGCATTTACTAACCAAGGTAATCACTAAATAGGAGTGGGTGTACTGCAGTGTGGTCTATTTGAAACTGAAAACTACTTGGAAACTACAATTTGCACAAAATGCAGCTGTCTGTTTAGAAAGTGGGCATTATGTAGCAGCTATATTTCACACCTCTGCTACAGATTGTTCACTTATTGCCAATAAGTTTCTAGATGCATGTAAAATTCTAGCTTTGGTCTATAAGTCCCTACATATAGCTTGCTGCTTAGAAGGTTGCAGGGCTGCCTTTTTCAACCAGAATTTGCCTGTTAGCACGCTCATCTCAGGCCAAGTGCAAATAAATGGAAGCAAATAAAGGTAGAGCATTTTGGGAGGGTGTCCAATAATTAATACCTGATATCATGTTTACTAATTTTATTACTTTTTAATAATGACTTCTATAAGAATTATTTTTTATTATTTCATTATGATGTGATTTTAGAATGATTTTGGATTATCATAGAGGTTCGAATGGCTTTTGTTAATATTTTTCATAAGTGCTTTAAAGGTTGATTTACAATTATAAATATATGGATCTCTGGCAGATATGGTGATTTACTAAAGGAATAAATAAAGTATATATTTCATCCACATACTTGCTACGACACAAAAGCTGATAACAAAGGTTTCCCAATCCATTGGAGAGATATTTGGGAAAATTAAGGGGGTTGCTAGGAGCCATTCATCTGCTTCTAACATTTTTCTTTGTGCAACCTATTTTAATGAAGACATGTTTCTTGCATAGTCTATGTTGCATTATAAATGATAAATACATAAAGTAATATTAGCAACACTGTTAAAAATCACTACTGAAATTCAGTGATAACTTAATTAGCTAGTTCATTTTCTTATTTTGAAAATTAAAATTGTAGAATGCTATTGAAAATGTAAAAAAATGGATACTGTTTGTGATATACTAATGAATAGAAAAGTCTAAACTATTAATTAAGTGTTGATTTTATCTCTGGCTAAAACATAATTTTAATTTGAAATAAAATACTATAACTAGTGATGTATCAAACTGATGGCACTCTGTGATAATGCTTGGAAAAGCTGTTTGTTTTTCCATTTAGGGACAATCAGTGAAAACTGGAATTTTGTGATATATTTAACAAATTACCATAAAGATGTTGCCTTTGCTTTAGTGAGTCAGAATTTGTAGAGGTCTAATCTGATCAAGCTCCACTGATTAATAGCCATCTCTTTGAGGATATATATTGTCTTCTTGCAACATTATGTGTGTGTGTGTGTGTGTGTGTGTGTGTGTGTGTGTGTGTATGTATATGTATGTATATAGTGCTGTCACAATCAGATTATATACAATAATGGAGACCAGCACCAACATGCCTTTATGCCATGCCATCTTTATAGGTATTGTAGAAACATTTGAATGGATACTGTTGAAAATAGAATTTGGTTAAATGGATTTTGATTGTAGATAAATTGGTTGTTTGTATGCGTGATGATTTTCTCTTTTTTCAGTATGATTTTATCTTACTTTAGCTGCTATTTATATGCAGAAAGCATATTCCAGATTTTTGCCTGTTAGTTGCTATGCTATTAGCTTTTTAGCTTTGCTCTGTTCTAGCATATATGTCCATTTATATCATTATATATGCATACAATCTTAAAAAATAGGTCTTATTAATAATGAAAAAAATTAGCAGCATATTCATGTAAAGAAAATTGAGGAGAACATTGTGGAAGAGATACAGTGCTTTCTTTCATAAAAGACAACATACTTTTTCTAAACTTCAATATGAAATATAATTTTCTGCTATCGGTTGGCACTAATTCAGGTGATTATATACAAATAAGACTGTAATCAAAGCAGTGGCGTACCTAGCATTTTTTATATCCAGAGCAGATTAGTTTTTAACATCTCCGTTCCTTAGTTGCTGCTGTGCTGCCAGATACTGCTTTTCCTCATTGCTTACATCCAGAGTCAGTCGTTCCTGCTGCTCTGCCCTTGGTATTCCACTGAATCAAAGAGTATCCATTGAGAAGCAGTATCAAATATACTAGCATATAGTATGCTTGAAAGTCAAGATTTGTGCAAACTCTCTCTGTAAAAGAGACATCTTTGTTAAACCAGTTATATAGGGGTGAAATTAAGTCAATGAGTGGGATATTGAAGATGAATAGTGAATTCATCTATCTGAGCATGGTGTACAGGTGGGCATTGTTATTTGCAGGGCTTACATTCAGTGTACAGCTATGTGCAATTAGATTTTAGCTCTGGAGCCCTGGAAACTGACCAAAAAATGAATCACACACACAAAAATCAGCCTCTAAAAAAATAATAATCACCCACTCACTCCCAATATAAGGAAAAAGAAAATATGAGGCTGTTATATCTTTGCCACCCCAGAATCTTTGCATCTCTACTCTTGGATAAAGAATACATAAATGTTGCAGATTGCTGAGAAAATGAATTGAATGCAGATGCAGTTTTTTGTCTGTGTGCAGACAAAATATTTCAAAACCACATGCCATAACCTGCAAACACAGTATATGAAACTATTTACCATGATAATGCAAATAGGTTATATTTAGCAAAAGTGAATAATGAGATTGTGAATAAGAAGGTCTCTTTTCTGTTGGAATTCTGAATAAATGGATTCTTGTTGGAGATGTGAAGATGCACTGCAACATTTTGCTGCAAGGATAGTATCTATTGTATCTGCAGTTTTTATTAAGCTTTATTACTTTTTTATGCAAGGCAGTTTTATTAGCTATTCATCTATACAAGATAGATATCAATATTTTTTGTTTTGCTCTTTTTATATTCAGTGTATTTATAGGACAATAATAGGTATCTGTCTGTCAAATTATAATCAGCTATATTTTTTATAAAATATCTAAAACAAAAACCTTTGCAAAAATACCTAAATATCTTTATTTTATTAAGGTATTTGTTAAACCAAAACATCTTCCTCTGGCCAACATTTTTTTTCCTGCTGTATCTTTATTGCTTAGTGCAGTGGTTCTCAAACTTTTCTTTACCGTGGACCCCCTTTAAATGCCTTTTGAGGCCATGGACACAAGATTTAAATCATAACATTTCTTCAAGACTTTGCAGATCCCAGTGATAACATCGTGCCCCTCCCCCAGGGGCTGTGGTTGAGAACCACTGGCTTAGTGCTTACTATATTTGTTTATGTAAGTAGAGCTATTACTAGAGGAAGCTATTAGTAGAGGGAGTCATTCTCAGAATTTCTTCTTTTCTCAAAATTTCATCATAGATTTGCTAATGCCCAATACTTTTCTAGGACACTATTTATCAATCATGAAAAGTTAGAAAATATACCAACTAAAGAACAAAGAAGTGTGTTAAATGCAAAAGATATTTCTACCTAAATTTAAGTTTAGCTTTGTAGCAAATGCAAGGGAAAAGTGTGGCCTCTTAAAGCTGTTCACTACAATTACTTTGTTAAATCTTTAAATCTAATATGTTGCTTATAAAAGAGGTAGTTCAATTGCTATATTTGTTTATGTAAGTAGAGCTATTACTAGAGGAAGCTATTAGTAGAGGGAGTCATTCTCAGAATTTCTTCTTTTCTCAAAATTTCATCATAGATTTGCTAATGCCCAATACTTTTCTAGGACACTATTTATCAATCATGAAAAGTTAGAAAATATACCAACTAAAGAACAAAGAAGTGTGTTAAATGCAAAAGATATTTCTACCTAAATTTAAGTTTAGCTTTGTAGCAAATGCAAGGGAAAAGTGTGGCCTCTTAAAGCTGTTCACTACAATTACTTTGTTAAATCTTTAAATCTAATATGTTGCTTATAAAAGAGGTAGTTCAATTGCTATACTACTATTAGGATTAAAATTCTAAGCCTGGAGCACATTGCTCTAAGGATACCTGTAGCTGGCAATCACTCATTGGTACTGTACTTTTCTATATTTGATGTATTTGTTTAGAAGTGAAGTATAGCAGCTCATATAATTCAATATACTGCATTTTAAGAAAAAAAGAACATAATAATTTCAGTACACAGATGAAATCCTAACTGAGAGCCAGCATGGTTAGTGATTCAAGTGTTGGATTGGCCCTAGAGCAGGCATGTCAAACTTGCGATGTCATGTGACTTTCCCCCCCATTGCCAGCAATGGGGTGGGCGCGGTTTTGGTGTGACGCATTTGGCCCATGGGCTGGCAGTTTGACATGGCTGCCCTACAGAAAGATAAGTTTTAATCTATAGAGGTCACCAGGTGACTTTGGGCCAGTTACTGTCTATTGGTTCAAACTACAGGAAATATTTATTTGAAAAACAGGAGAGAATACTATGCATATCAACTCTAATATTAGATATAACTCTAATAAATAAATAAAATTATATCCTGAGTTACATTTGCTAAATTTTTAAAATCAGATTAATAGATACTCTGATGTTTTTCATTCCTAATATCCCAGGTGAGCTTTTGGATGGTACCAGAATAATATCAGTATTGCTACTTGCTAAATGTAGCATAGTATTGAAGTATTATGCATATGAACCATGCAAAGCACATTAAAAGATACAACAAACTCTGTCCACAGCCTGGAGTTCAATCCTGACTGACCTCAAAGTTCACTGAGCCTTCCATATTTCTGAGATCGGTCTGTGGGGACAATATGCAAATAATGCTTACATTGTAAATGGCCTAATCATCTAGAGCAGGGGTCAGCAACCTGAAACAGTAAAAGAGCCACTCGGAACCGGTTCCCTCACAAAAGGAAAAACTGGGAGCCACAAGAAATGTGTGCACATGCGCATACATGCGTGCATGCGCAGAACAGGGTTTGACTGAAGAGTGGAGCCAAGGCGAGATATGCACCTACCCTGCATATTTGAATTGATTGGTTGAACTTTTTTAGTCCCACTTTTTTTTTTTGGACTGCACATGGCAGAGGACTGGGAGCCGCAGGAGACGGCTGAAAGAGCCGCATGCGGCTCTGGAGCCGCGGGTTGCAGACCTGTGATCTAGAGAGTGCTGTAAAGCGTTCGGGGGTGATATATGGCCTAAATTCTAATGCTATGCTACTATTAAGAAAACACAACAAAATTCTCTTTTTTCCAAATAACAGATCTCTTTGGTAATATCAAACTTTTGTCAAACAAAGTTCAGTCCTTTGTTTCTTGTTGATTCTATTATTCATGAGCACAAAAAGGGTTCATAGGGAGGCCCCAAGTAAGTATGCATCATTCTGTGTTCAATTTTGCAGTCACATTACCTTTGAAACCCCTCATTTTAATGTCAAACTTGTAAAAAAATACTGCTAATAATACTGTTTTCCTATTTATAGATTTTATTAAAGGCCTGGTATTATGAATTTTGAAGCAAAGCATGTATTCTTAATTGTTTCTTCTTGACATTTCAGAAAGTCTGTGTTGAATGGTACTGGTTTTGCAGAATTGGAAATGTATGCTACTGCTGAAACATTTTATAGCAAAATGTCACAAAATGTGTGGTTGCTATGAGCAAAAAGAAAATTCTGTGTTGCAAATCATCTGGGAAGAAAATAAGAAAACTTATAGCATGATAAACTCTTTCTATAAATGGTTAATGAGTATTTGGAATACTGTCAAAAAACGTAGTTAATAAAAATGCATAAAAGAAAAAAATAATACGGACTGAAGCAACTCAGTGAGAAAGGTCAGAAAAACAGTGTGAATAAAGGAGAATGTGACAGAAGTATCTAAAATTATGGATTGCCCATAGAAAGGTTCCTTCAAAATAATAGAATTCAGAATAATCAGTGAAGCAAAATGGGAGGAGTTTCATAACAGATGAAAGAAAATATTTGCTAATGAGCATATATTTAATACAGCTTGTTATATATTAGTGTGTACTTAATGTGTCCTGTTTTCAGATCTGTATATTCATTAAGCGATTTTAACATCACTGAATTTGTTGAAGTACCTTAACCAGGTTTTGATAATTATAAGTATGAAAGAGAAGTATGTATTATTATATAATAAATAGATTATTGATGATTAATTAGTATATTATAAATATAAATCATTATATAATAAATTAATATACAATAAATAGTCTCATGGAAAATGATAGATTATTGCATGGCAATTTAAATGGTCTCATTAATTTGTAATATTATTTTCTAAAACATGGATCATAACATACAAGGTTTTTTGTTAATTACATTTTTTATATTATTGAAAAACAAAATGTTCTGGTCATTTTTTAAAAAATAAAAATCAATGAAGTATTAGAATACTCATAAAATAACATTAAAATGTTGAAAGCATGATTATTATATTGTAAAATAACTTTTAATTACTAACTGGAAGTACATTAACTTTTTACAATATGTGTCATCTTTTTTATTTGGGAGTAGTAGGAAACAATTTAATTAAACCTGTGCTATGTAAGCTGATTTAACTGCCAATGAAGTGTATGGATTGTCTACATTTTTATTTCAGCCTCCAATTTCTGTTCCTTTCTTTGTTCACTTTCTTCTGTCAAATTTAAACTTGTAATCTCTTCTGATAAGGATGGATCAGCAAAGAGTAAAAATGCTAGAATCTATTAATTTGAAAGGCTGTTTTTCAAAAACAATATTATTTATATCATACATAGAGTATTCATGTAGGGTATGTGTGTAATAATAAATTCCAAGCTAAATGTGCTTAAGTCTTTGCAAATACCATATAATAAATGAATAAAGACCAGAACATAAATTTGATCCTACCAGTGATTATGTACTATTCAATAATAAAGTTCATCAAATAATGACAGGTATCTTGTAGAAATTGCTTAATCTTTCTGACAAGCTCTGGTTTCTTTTGATTTACGCTAGAAGTTACATGGGAAGACCAGCAGAAAAAGGTGAATGATACAGTAACTGATGAGAAATCATTTCTGACAAAGAAACATCATACCCCGCCAGGTTTGTCAGGGTTTGGAAACCATCTGAAAGCATGATACTATAAAATTGTTGCATTTCATGCTTTTGTAATCAGTGTGTGTGTAATTTTTTTCTAAATTTGTGATTCATTTGTTTATTTTTTAGTATGTAGATTTAGATTACTCATGTGGCACAGTTTCTTTTTAGAGTAGCAGAAATTTTGTGTTAGAATGCAGATCAAATAGAAAAAGTGCTTGGCATAAATTAGATATTGAGCTCATTCCTTTTTGTCATCACATGTGCGCCTGAAAATCAGAATTCAAATGTGTGGAAGGTTCTTGAATGATCAAAGCCATTCTGGAAGGATTGACTGGTACATTTTCACATTGGGAAAAGGGAATATAGTATGGTTATTTGACAGCGATAGAAGAAGACAATCAGAGTGGTGGAAGGGAAAATTAAATGCAAGGTTTTGAGGGAGGAGTAATTAAGAGAAGATGAAAGAAATAAGTAGATTACGAGATTCATCTAGAAGATTTGTCTTTAACAAGAAAGGAAAATAACAAAGCAAAAAACAACACATTAGAATTGGATCCCTAGAAAACTGCCAAGTGTTGAACTTGAAAGTTGAATTTTGAGTATCCTAGGAGCACATGCAAAGAGAGGTACTGATAGAAACAGTAAGTTATATGTCTTATTTTCCCTGCTAAGGAAGTGGATCCTAAATTTCTTAATAGATCAGTGAAGAGAAAGTACTTTCTCTACTTTCAAATTATATTTTATCAATGAAGAGGAAATTGTTCTTTCCAGAAAGTATTCTAATTGGGAAGCAGTATTTTCTCTCAATTCCTTGCTTACTTTTTCACCTCTAGAACTTCTCTTCCTCCTCACTATCTATAACATGTCTAAAACAATGCATGGGAAGTTGTAGGTGGAACTTCTTTTCTTTTAAGGGAGCACTAAATGATTTTTGTTTTTCTTTATCCCAGATATTTATATAAATAAAATTATTATTATTATTATTATTATATGTTTTTCTATGCATTACTGATGTGTTTGAGATAGAAGATAAAAATAAAAGAAATATTACATTTATATAACATACTTTCCTCCTTTGTGGGATGATTATTTCTAAGTCTACACTGGGCCATCTTCTAATTAAAAATGGATCTTGATATTTTTGTGGTTAATAACCTCTTGAAGAGTTCCAATGACTGAGGATGATTTTAAAGATGAAAGTAGAGTCTTTTCTGTATTTTCTTTATCTTCAGTTTGAATATCCAGAAAGGGCTGATACATAGCATCTATAAGAATATAGATAATATTTTGTTCATTTGTGACTTTGATACTCAGAAATTGTTCCATGGAAAGAGTTGTGGTTTCTTTCATAGTTTTTATGACTTTTTAAAAAACTTTGATATGTTATCTTCAATTGCTTGTGGTCAGGTGGCTTATAAACTAATTAAATAAATAAATGAGAAGCCAGTTGGTTTTTATGAATAGTATTTTACTAAAGCTTTACTACGTTTAAAGTTTGGTAAGAATATGTTACACTGTCATAATTAAAATGATGAGTGTATCTTTAAAAGTTGTACATTTTAATAATACTGAATGAAAAAGACATTGTCATGTTTTACTGGCAGTAATCCCACTGAACCCAGTGGGATTTATTACAAAGGATGCTTTGTCCTTTTATAAATGCAAGCTTGCACCTTGAACATCATATTTCCTTGGGTGACATATTGGACATGCTTACTTTCTTATTTATCTATTTTTACTTATTTAATTACTTATATTTTACCCACTATGCTCAGAAACTCTAAAATGGATACAATCCATAAAGTATATAAGGTGAAATAAAATAAAATAAAATCACTTATTTTACTGTAATATTTTAATACTTTAAACAGCAGAGACCACAGTATAATAATAGAGTAGCAGTTTGCATTTAATGAGTATTTGTAACACATAGCATCAATTCCTGTTTAGTGAAGGTGTAATTTATTTCAGGTTTCTCTATCCCTAGATTGAGGGAAGATGTTTCTAGTATTTTTCAGTATTATAGTGCTTCCTATAATCTGGATTCCTAGTGCCAGAATTTACTTTCATATTACAGACAATCTAGTCCACCAGTGAAACTTCACTGTGTCCAATGGAGATTCATTTACTCAGGGCTTTTTTTGTCATAGAATGCTCAGAACGTAGTTCCAGCACCTTTTTTGGATGGAACCTTGTAGGGTAGGCAAGGCAGGTTGTGTGACATGTGTGAGTTCCGGCACCTTTTTCTTTTACAAAAAAAGCACTGCATTTACTTCAGGAAGTGTTAGTCTATATAGGAAAGTTATGAATTAGAATGAATTCAGAGCTGATGAGTTCTGCTAAGAAATTTGTAGACTCCGATAAAAGGAACTGAAAATGTTCCCTGAGAAACCATATTGCTTTTTAAGTACATAGACTTGAAGGATAAATTTTAATGTAATGTTTCTCACAGTTACTCTGCTTAAATTTGCTTCTGTTAATTACTTGATCATTAAATGAGATATAAAATACTTAAGTGAGGTACTACAATGTTCTGAAAAAAGTATTAAGTTGGATGCCATGAGTTCATTATCAGTGTAAAACCCAACTCAAGTCAAACCAGTCACTTTTAATACATCTTATACTGCAATCTCACTTACACATTTATTTACAAAAGTTCACTATAGTGGGCCATCTAGAAAGAATTATTTTTGTTTGTCTTACACTAAACTTATTTAAAAACTTTAGAGTAATTAATACAGCAGTATCATGGTTTTCCTGTTTAACTTTAACTCAAAATGTTTAAGCTAAATATCCTTGAGCAAAACAAAATTTTCTAGAAAATGCTTCTTGTTTTTCAAGGCAATTAGAACATAGAATGGTTAGACAGATGAAACATTTTTTTAAAAAGATCACTAACTTATTTTTCTGATCCTTTTTTGATCCTTTTTTGTTCAAATGGATAAATTATTCCTTTTAGTACTTGCTATCTTTTCTTTTTCCCATTGACTGACTATGCACTACAGGTTTCTTTCTCAAACAATTGTGGCCCTTTCCCTCAGTGTCAGTCTTTACCTTCTGAGTACATCCACTCACATCCATCTTCTTTGTGTCTCTGTCTGTCCATTGCACGATGTGGTAACAGAAGAAGTGGACTCATCACGGAGAAGAAACCCAGGTCTGTCTCTTCTACTGTTCTATTTTGTTTTTAATTTGTCTGGTGATCTCTGTCAATACATTTCTCATGTTCATTGATAGTAACACCTGTACACCTTCTTCCCTCCCTCCCTTATTTTGTCAATAGTGCATTAATATAGTCACCAATCCCCCCCCAAATTTGTATATTTTAATGTTGAACATCAAAATTTGTATGCTTCAGTATACCATCAAAACATTATACTTCATCCTACAAATTTATATTAATAACCTTCCATGGATTAAAATTTATCTGTATTTAATAGGCTAACATTATTATTGCAGATTTATTGCTGCATTACAGTGATAGAGAATTAAGAAGGTGCAATTCAGATATAATGTTTGATTGCAAGATATGTATGTATGTATGTATGTATGTATGTATGTATGTATGTACAGTATGTATGTATGTAAGACCTTGGGCCAGTCACACTCAGCCCAACCCTCACAGTTTTATTGGGGGGAAATCGGAGGAGTAAGGTACATTGAATATGTTCTCCACTTTGAGTTATTTGTAAAAATAATAAAGATGGAATATACATTACATTACACTACACTACACTACACTACACTACACTACACTACACTACACTATACTACACTACACTACACTACACTGTACTATATTACATTACATTACATTACATTACATTACATTACAAATGTTAGTGAAGACTTTATGATGTGGCCCTGTATTTTAAATCGAATACTCATACTCTAGACCAGTATACTTATCTGTGCCATTTTGAATGTAACTAAAAGAGGAAAGAATGTCAGTAAAAATAAAATAGCATAATAAGAAGCACTTTGCTTCATGTCATTGACAATATAAATGTTTGTACTTTTTATATACAATTGCCAAAGTGTAGGGTAGGGACAACTGCTTTACAAAAAGATTTAAAAAATAATAAAAAAAACCTCTGGTTCAATATTAGTTTTTCAAAAAGTAGATCCACCAAACGCTCTTCCAAACTTATTCTAAATTAGTGATAACAATGTCACTTGTATGACAAGCTGCTTTTTCTCCTTCCAATCTCATGCATCCCTCAAACTGTCCCCTCCCTAGAAACTCCATCCCATTTGTATTGGAAAGATACATTTTTTCCCTAATAATGCAAGAAAATATCTCCTTTTATGGTCAGTCATGCTAGATAAAAGTTTTCCCCCCCAACATTGTTAGTGTAAATCTATATGCTATTAGCATGAATTGGACCTAGCTATAATAGAATCTAACTAGGAAAATGGGATTAGCAACATAAACAATTTATCTTGATAACTGATTTTTTAAAGGTTAAAGTATTTTATGAGATGTGTATCATTCAAGTGCTGGGGTTTATGGCCACATTTTCCCTATTAAGATAAATATCTTTAGTCCTAGACAAGTCCTATGAATGTAAATATTTTTGAGAAACTCTGTCCAGATTATAGCAGATGGTAGAACATACTTGATTTTAAATGATT
This sequence comes from Vipera berus, assembly GCF_964194415.1. Classification (NCBI taxonomy): domain Eukaryota; kingdom Metazoa; phylum Chordata; class Lepidosauria; order Squamata; family Viperidae; genus Vipera; species Vipera berus. Next base: position 194,928,720 of record NC_138204.1, read on the forward strand.
TCAAAATGTTAAGCAGAGTCAGACCTAATAAATACAGTAGATGGATGTCAGACCAAAAGGAAATTTCAGGGCTATAGAGTAAACTGGGAATAAAAAAAATATCCAGCAGTTAATACCAACCTTTTTCATATTGTTGCCAAGAAATTAACGTCAATTCAATTTAGCTTTATTGTAAAAAGAGTCAGAAAGGGATTAATGTTTATCTGATGTAATATCCATACCATTCGGGATTTATTTTATTTATGGTATCACCAGTTTCATTGTAGATTTGTTTACTTGGCTCTGATAAATAAATTAGGAAAATCTTCTTTTGTAATCGCTGGGAGGCCTAACAAAATGGTTGTTACACTGGGTTGCCAATGATGAAATGGTATACATGGAAGTGAAACTGTTAACTGGGGCCTAGCTATATGATTCAGTCATGCCATGTGAACATTCCCAGAATGTTTCCCTAAAAACTATAAATTCAGAGTTAAAAATTCCTAAGTTAGACTTTGTTTCATTTATTTTGGTTTATCTTAAAATATTAAGTCAGGTAAAATTAGAACATGTTATACTGCAAACTTTTGACAAATTAGAGAGTAATTTGTACTTAAGCTAAAATGTTCTGCAACCAAATTTGCAGTATTACTATCACTTGATAAGAAAGCTAATCCCCATCCAATATTGCTAGAAGAGTATATACACTAATCTTTGTTTCAATTTCTACAATGTTTGCCTTTTTCAAATATTTCTGTTCTGTTTCATTCACATTTTCCCCTTTAAAACTGCATAAACATTCATATAGAATTTATACGCAAATACATTGTGAGACATTTTTCTTCAGTCTATGTCATGTACATATTTTCTCTAATGTATACATTTTATGTATAAATTTCAATGATATATTCGTATTTATTTTCTGTTTGATCTGAAAATTGCACAGAAATATTTTCAGAAGCTCAAATGCCAAAGGATATTTGTGCTTTGGTTGTCCCAAAGTCATTGTGCTTTGGTTTTTATATTAGTTCAGATTACATCAGTTTATATTAAAATGCCAATATTATTATTTTAGGTAAAACTGGCTTTTTCCCCAGAGCTGGAAAATAGAACATTGTTTTCCTAATAATCAGAAAGACAAAGCAATAGAATTCATAATTAGCTCACAATATTTCTTCTTGACATTACCATAGATTTCTGTGATAAATATTCTGAGTATGACGGAAGATTGGGAAGTCCAAAACTGTATTATCAAATAGGAGGAAAGGAGTTGAATTCACAATAGAACACTGCATAATACTTTATTTCTTAGTTCAGCAGAATGTAGAGGGGTAGCACAAAATGTATAGGTATAGCTTCTGCATATGGAACCATAGGTTGGGTTAAAGACTCCATTGGAGTTGGGTGGCTTACGTCTGCTCTGTGTACCCATGGACAAGGGAGTTCCAAATCATGATTGACTTGATTGCTCATAATGAAACCTAGAATTACTGAAAATTACAGAAGAGATGAAAGATTATGAAAGTAGAGCTATTTTTTCATAGCATCAAGAATACATCTTAGGAATGAATATGGGAAAAAAGGAACCTAAAGTAGATCAATGATGAGAAAAGAAATTACAAGTGTTATATGAAAAACATTAAAAGAATGATTAATTTTTTAACAGAATGAACGGAGAGTGAATATAATGAAAAGGGTATGGAAACTGAAAGAATGTTATGGAATGACACAGAAGTATCTTAAGTTATTCTAATTGGAAGCATTAAAATGATGGTGCAATTCTAAAGTGAAAAGGCTGTAGATGAAAAAAAAATGCATATAAAATTGTTGATAAAATGATAAAACGTACTAATGTATAGGTGGAAAAGGTAATTGCATAAAATGTAGTTCAAAGAGAGCAAAGGAATGACTAAGATAAAAAGAAGCAGAGAAAAAGTTGATTGAAAAGGGATAACTGGGAAGCCTCATGGAAAATGAATATGTTTAAAAGTAAAAGTGCTAAAATTATTGGACTGAAGCTGAAGTGAGAGAAATCTGGCAGGAATATTTTAGAGATTTGCATGGGAATGATGATAATGATACGTTAATAACTGTCATTGAAAGGAATGCTATAAGTTATAAATTCTGTAACATGGTTAAAAAATGCTTGTATGAATGCTTTAGCTGGGGAAATGCTTAAATACTGCAGTGGTTTGCTTCTGGATTTCTTTAACTTTCCTAAATCCATTACTATGTATTGGAAGAATGCTATACCTCTTCCATAAATCAAAGGAAAAGATAAATTGCAGAGGGATTCATTTATTATGCAGTCTTGGGAAATGTTTGTCGGAATTCTAAAGTTTGGAAATAAATAGAATGCATAGCAAATGTTAACACTGAGCAGGGAACAAGAGCAGTTTGTTTGATTCTCTGTGGTTGCATAACATTTATTGATAAATGTATTAAAAAGGTCATAGGATATGGGTTGGGGATGTAAATGTATATATACTATTGTGGGCAGACAATGTATAAATTCATGAATGGTGGTTCACAACTAGAGAAATGTATGTTTAGTGAATAGATTTCTTTTTAATTCTTTTAAGAGATTTGATATTTTTTGCTCACAACTCACTTTTCTGTTATTCCCTGAAAGGGAACAGAGTGCTTGATAGGTACTGTATGTAAGCAACTAGAACCTGAGGTGAATGACTGAGTGGTTAAAATTTCAAAGAATCTTTATTATTTCTTATATTTTTGATTTAAAAAGTAGAAGATTGGTTGTAAGTGACCATTAGTACCTTAAATACTAACTTGAATGTAGAGAAGAAGCAATTGACAATTAGGCTATAGAAATATTGGTGACAATTCTGCTTACTAAAACAGATAGAGTGCTCAATGGAAAGCACAAGCATTAGCCAAATGCTGCAACTTTCTGTCACCCAGGACATTGGCCAGGTGACATTTTATGTATGTAGTAAGTCTCTCAAAAAGCATTCACTACCTCCAAAGTGCTCCTGTATCATAACTTCTATAATTTCAGTATTCATTTACTGCCAGAATGACTGTTATTAACATTCCCGTCTTTATATTTTAGTGCGAATTGGTGTTAATTTTTGTTCAGTTTATAACCATTTATTAGGTTAAAATAAATTAGCCTATTGATGATAATCTAATGTTATTTTGGTAATTCTCTATGGAGTTTATTTTCTGTTTGATGTTATTATTAACTGATGATTTGCAGTGTGAGTCCAGCATTTTAATCTGCCTAGAGTTTCTGTGGATAGTTATAAATTGTCTGGATAAATAATTGTTAGGTAATTTTCATTAGGTCTCAGACATATCCACATTTATGCATTTTATAATACTTTAATTTCATAAATAATTTTATTTCAATGTTATGTTTTAATCTACCGGTACTTTAAAGTTACAGTGCTATTTTGTACTGACTGTTATGCATAGTTCTTGCAGTCTTTTCTACAAAATCTTTCTGGTTTTCTAGATTTTTAAGAAAAAAAAACACTTCTTGATTTTCCTGGGAATATAATAGTCAGCCATCACTGCACTGATTGAAGATTCTGCATTGGTTTGTGCATCTAACAACCCAGGATGGCATACATCACACTGCAGTCTCAGGAAGGAAGTGTGTTTAGTTACATTTTCTTTTCAATGCAACAATATAAAGGACCTCTTTATGGTACTTCAGCTGTCTGCGTATAAAAAATACACACGGTATGAAAGCAATAATCAAGACCAGGTTGACTGATAACAAAGTATTCTTTTTAATCAAATTGGTGCTTCTTTCTTTGAATGTAAGTAATAGAACAATGATAGCAAACCTTTTGGACTTAATGTGTCAAAAATTTTTAAAAAAATGTCTAATTTGATTCTCCTGGCTTGTCACACCTTCTGCCGCCTGAACAAATGAGAAAATATTATTTATTTATTTATTCATTTAATTTAAAAAAAGATCCACCACTTACCTTCTGGTAGAGATCTGTTTCTGTTGACAGACCCTTGCAGCCTACCAAAGGCAGGAGACCTTCATTCTTGAAGTGGCTTTGAAGAATGGTGTTTCACACACTCCGAATACTGTACAAAAGCATGCCCATTCTTATGTGATTTTCAGAAGGTCCTGAAGCTAGGCAGGAGCACACCCTGAGATTAAATTATAGAAATTTAAACCATTGGATTGCTTTCACATTAGAATATGCTTTATCTTTCACCTCATTAGGATGGAGACTTTTTTGTTTCTTTCAACTCATGGATTTTCTATTCATTTTCCAGAAAACTGTATGTGTCTGTCAATGTTTTCCCAACCTTTTTCAGAATCTTTATCAAGCTGTGAACCTACTGTTACAGAACTAGAAGCAAAACTGTCCATCTTCCAGCTTATCAGGGAAGATGAAGATGAAGAATTCTTGATTTGGATACAGGAAGCACTTGGAGAACATCAAAGCTACCAAAAGACCTCTGAAAACGTGTCATAAAATCAACTGGAGGGAGCAGAGAGATGGAAAAATGTGTCATAAAGGCAAAAATTATCAAAATTCACTGTCAAAAGGAGCTGCAGAATAGATTCCAGGGCAACATTATTTATGAACTTTTATATTCCTGAATGAAAAGCAGCTTCACAGATTAGGGAAGAAGACTTTACAAGTTCTACAAAGGGGAAAGATTCCTCCCTTTGCCCTGAAGAAAAGGAAGTGATAATGATCGGAAACTCTTACTAAGAGGGACTCAATCAATAATCTTTTTGGTATGTGAGAAATATGCTATTTTTCTTGGGCAAATATTTGGGATGTCATGGAAAGATACCCAACACTCTTAAAGCCCACTGACAATTAACCCTATTTTCATGAAGGACAAAAAACAAATTTGAAGACACTTCAAGGGACTATGAGGCTCTAAGAGTCTGGAAGCTCTGGGATGTTTTCTTCACTAATTGCTTTCTGTCAACAATATGGCCCAGAAGGAGAAATAATACAGAAAGTATCTATTGACTACACATATGATGTCAACAAGAATGGTGGTTTGAATTCTTTAAGAATAAGATGCAAGATTCCTGTGAAGACATAGATTGCACCTCAGAGTAAATGAAGGGACTATATTTGGACCCTGCAAGGAAGAATTAATGCTGTAAAAAATCTCACTTTAAGACTTATACACATTTTGAGAGCATATCTGTGTTGATTACATTTAAATATTTCAGCAGATAAGTTAATGGCTATTTTTTTATGGAAGGAACAAAATGTCAGAATTTCTTTGTTAAAGTTACATTTCTCTTTTGATTATGGTGATTTTAAACAAATATCATTGTACTTATTTCTTAACCTGGATCATGTATTCCAATGGAAATAATATTAAATGCATACCATTGTGGGTTCAGTTTGAGCGTTGTTATTTAGTACTCTTGCAATCTTGATAAGCACTGGTTACTAATTAGAATAGGAATTTGGTTACTTTCTAGCATTATTTGAAAATGGCTGGTAAAATCTGTTGTTGTTTTTTGTGGAGGGGAAATATGAGTTCATAAAGGAATTACTATCTCTGATGAACTATTAAGTAACAATACATTTAAAACATCTGCAATTCCACAAAAGGAATGCATAACTAACCTAGAAAGGCTAAATGGCAAGATATACTGTTAAAACACTTAGTATCTACATTGTTTGGGCCTCATGTCTTGCAATCTCAGTTACAATTCAAATTTTAAAGTTGTTAATGACTTTTATGGAAATGAAATTATTTATTATTATCAAAAAATTAAGATGTTATAAATACATTTGTGTCATATTCACTCAACTTGTAATATAAAGAGTACTTGCTTAGTGATGCCTTGGAGAACAATTATTTGTTGTTATGATGAAAAGGAGACTTAGTGGTCATATTTAAGATCTTTATGGTACTGTAAAACAAAGAAAAGTGAAGTAAGATTATAAGCACAGTCACAGACATGTGATTTTTCACTTAGTGACTGCTTCATTTAATGACCGAGTTGCTCATTCTAATTCTGGGCATCTGTTGGACCTCTCAGTGCATCATTAAATAAAATTGGGTTTTTGCTAGAAGTGTAATAAATTTGACAGAACCTTAGTATATATGCTATGGAGCGTTTTGTCATTGCCTTCTTCCAAGAGCTGTGAGAAACTTACTGACCCAAGACCATTCAGTTGTTTTGTGCCTAAGGCAGGATTAAACTCACAATCTTCCAGTTTCTAGCCTGATATCTTACCCAAACTGGCTGATTCCATGTTAGTTAGATATTATTGTTATGGTGAACCAGATGCTTCAAAAAGTTAAAAGCTACATATGTCAGCATTTGATTGAAATATAACTCTCTCTCTGTCTCTCTCTCTCTCTCTCTCTGTCTCTCTCTCTCTCTCTCTCTCTCTCTTCTATCTGTCTGTCTGTCTGTCCGTCCGTCCATCTACCTACCTACCTACCTACCTACCTACCTACCTACCTACCTACCTACCTACCTATCTATCTATCTATCTATCTATCTATCTATCTATCTATCTATCTATCTATCTATCTATCTATCTATCTATCTATCTATCTATCTATCTAAAACCTTTGTATAGCTAGCCATTTTTCAGACAATTCAGGGCAGCTCCAATAAACTCATGGATATCAATAAAATATTTCACCTTATGAAAAACATCAGATAGGTTGGGTTTGGAGTGTTGCAAAAAAGATGATTATGTAATCAAAAATGTTATATCCCCTGGTTGCTAAATGTCAGCTTAACGAAATTAGTCAGCTCTCCTTCTTTGAATTACTGTAAGGTCCCACCTCAGCTAACCACCCAAGAAAGTAGAACTCTTGAAACAGGCATTGTCTCAAAAGGAACTTTTATTAGGGGTTAGTGACAGTAGGGAAGTCAAGGCGAGATCTGGGGGAAGTCCCGCTTAAATGGTATAGTTAAACAAGCAATCTTCCTCCTTCCACCAAAGTCATAGTGTCCATTTGAAATCCAGCCAATCCACAGGTGGCATGATGTTTGGGTAACTGGCACAGTTGGCACGTATCTCAAGGTCTTCTCCAGTTTCGTTTCTCTGTTTCTCCGTAACTGTTTTCCTGATAAGTGAGGCACACTGTTTTCTCAAGTGGAGAGAGGCAGGAGAGGAAAAGTAGAAAGTGAAAGTTATCCCAAGTGAAAGTAAATCCCCCCCCTCCCAGCAGAATGGCAGGCCCCAAACAAGAGTCAATATGCAGGGAAAACAAAAAGGATTGGGGGATCTGACAATTACTTTTGTATTGACAAAGAGGCAAGACTGGACAATATGTATTGTCTGTGTTTAATTAATGTTTTAGAAATCAATCTGTCTTTGAGTGGGCTTTTATATATATAAACACATATTTAGAAAACATAAGGTGGATGTGTGTTTGCTCTTTTAATTTTAATTTTAATTTTAATTTAGTGTAGGGTTTTTTCCCCACTTTTGAAGGAGATTTTTTGGGGGAGGAGGTTGTTTTTTATGTGGTTGGTTGTTTATTCACAAAGTTGTGTCTGATTCTTCGTGATTCCATGGACTGTAGCATGCCAAGCCCCCCCCTGTTCTCCACTGTCTCCTGGAGTTTGCCCAAATTCATGTTCATTGTGTCAATGACACTATCTAACCATCTCATCCTCTGCTGTCTCCTTCTCCTTTTGCTTTCATTCTTTCCCAACATCAGGATCTTTTCCAATGAATCCTCTCTTCTCATTTGGTGGCCAAAATATTTGATCTTCAGCTTCAGTGTCAGGGTTGATTGCCTTTAGGATTGACTGATTTCATCTCCTTGCATTCCAAGGGATTCTGAGGAGTCTTCTCCAACACCACAATTCGAAAGCATTAATTCTTCGGTGCTCAGTCTTCCTTTATGGTCCAGTCCTAAATTACTATTGGGAAAATTATGGCTTTGACTATGCAGACCTTTGTTGTTGTTGTTGTTAGCTGCAAAGTCGTGTCCGACCCATCGCGACCCTATGGACAACATTCCTCCAGGCCTTCCTGTCCTCTACCATCTTCTGGAGTCCATTTAAGCTCACGCCTACTGCTTCAGTGACTCCATCCAGCCACCTCATTCTCTGTCGTCCCCTTCTTCTCTTGCCCTCGATCTTTCCCAGCATTAGGCTCTTCTCCAGTGAGTCCTTCCTTCTCATTAGGTGGCCAAAGTATTTGAGTTTCAGCTTCAGGATCTGGCCTTCTAAAGAGCAGTCAGGATTGATCTCCTCTAGGACTGACCGGTTTGATCGCCTTGCAGTCCAAGGGACTCGCAGGAGTCTTCTCCAGCACCATAGTTCAAAGGCCTCAATTCTTTGGCGCTCAGCCTTTCTTATGGTCCAACTTTCACTGCCATACATTGCAACTGGGAAGACCATAGCCTTGACTATACACACTTTTGTTGACAGGGTGATGTCTCTGCTTTTTAGTGTGCTGTCTAGATTTGCCATGGCTTTCCTCCCCAGGAGCAAGCGTCTTTTAATTTCTTTTAGTTCTATAAGGTGCTGTAGGGCTTCATAGAACCGGTCAATTTCATCCTCTTCAGCACTGGTGGTTGGGGCATAGACTTGGACTACTGTGATACTGACTACTGCAGACCTTTGTAGGCAAGGCCATATCTCTGCTTTTTAGTATGCTCTCTAGGTTTGCCATAGCTTTCCTCCCAAGGAGCAAGCATCTTTTAATTTCATGGCTGCAGTTGCCGTCTACAGTGATCTTGGTGCCTAAGAAAATAAAATCTGTCATTTCTTTCATTTCTTCTCCTTTTATTTACCAGGAAGTGATGGGACCGATGCCATGATCTTAGTTTTCTTAATGTTTGAAGCCAACTTTTGCAATCTCCTCTTTCACCCTCATCAAGAGACTTTTTAGTTCGTCTTCACTTTTTGCCATTAGAGTGGTTAATTTCACATATCTAAGGTTGTTGATATTCTAAGACACATTGGTGATGTCCTTGAAAAGCCATCTCCCAATACAGGGAATGTGGCAACATAGAAATAAGAATTAATAAATATTAATAATTACTTCATTTATAGTGGTAAGTGGGTTAGTCGAATAAATAAATAAATATGGGCCTTAATATTTTCCTAAGGACTGATAACATACTTGCATTTATATAAAATGAATTTAAATTATCTACTTGTATCCAAAGAGAAATTGATAGATATTAAAGGATTTATTTGACCCGTATATATTTTTTAACTTGAATTAATTCCTATTAGTTTGGCACTATATCAGTAACTTGGCCTGTCAGGAATATGTAGCATTGAAGTGGAGATTTTTTTTATTAGGATGGGTGTGCCTCTTATTTAAGTAACAGAACAACTGAATTAGGGTAGGTATGCTGATGTCCTGTATTTTACATCTCATCTAATATTGCCTGCATCATACAGAAATTCAGAATGTGATTCAAAAATGCATGTGCTACATGGGATTCTGGTAAGAAGCCAGCTTACTGAAATATAGTTGGGATCTTATACACACCCACATGCACTCTCGTGCACACACACACATACACAGAAAGAGAGAGAGAGGGGAAAAAACACCACACACATAGTGAAGAATTAATTGCTTGATGATGTGCTCTCATGTCAGTGTTGACTCCTAGCAGCCACATAGGTAGATTTTCTCCATGAGGATTTGTCCTAACCTTCCAACGATGCATTCATCACATCTGAGTCCATCCTCTTTGCTGGTTGTATTCTTCTCTTTCTTGCTACCATTCCCAGCATTAGAGCCTTCTCTAGAAAGCTAGTATACACATGGTGTGTCCAAAGTAGGATAATTTAAGCCTGGTTATTTGTGCCTGTCGTGAAAACTCTGGATTGATTTGTTTGATGATTCATTTGTTTCTTTTCTTGTCTGTCCACATGTGCTACCCAACTAATTACTGCAATATCACGGCTGGCTAGGCAGTTGTATTTAACCAATAATCTATTCTTTTCACTCAGCATTTTGTTAAGTCTTCCAAAGCACTGTCTTTCTCAGTGTTCATTTAGCCAGTTTCTAATAAGCCAATATTCAGGACATTTCATTCTGTTTTGTTTTGTTTTGTTTATAGTTAACAGCATTTAGATACTACAAATTCTAACAACAATATATGGAGCTACAGATAGTGTCCCCATTTGCTGATGATGCCAATTTTTAGGGTAATTAAAAGTATAACAAACTCTGCCAAAATAATTTCCCTAGATTAGAGGAGTGGATTTCAGATGGCAAACATGATTCACTGTAAATAAGTTCCTAAAGATATGCACCAAGGGGCATGGGGGGAGGGTAATCAAATAACAATTTATACAAAACATTAATAATTCATTTCTAAAGATTAAGAAAGTTATCAGTTGATGCACTGAGATCCTCAAAAGTTTATGTGATAATAAATAAATTAGTAATCAAGGTGCCATTAAATGCTCTCATTGGTTTTGATACCGTTGCTCTTCTAAAATAAAATAATTGCTCTATAAGCACTGCTGAGTTTGAATGAGTGATGATGCACAAGAAAGTTAATCCACCATTAAAGTGATAGAGTTTAATGAAGTAATGGCTTCATTAAGTTTCTTTAAACCAGGAAAAGATGGGGGGTTATTAAAGGAAGAATTGAAACTGCCAATATTCTAATGCCTTTTTACAAATCTGTTATGATCAAATATAGAATATAATATACCTTTAAAAGTGTATTGTATAAGTAGAAAAGGTAAAGAGAAAGGCAGCTAAGGTAATAATTCGCTAGAGCAAGAACTGTGTAAATCATCCGTGATCTCTAAAAACCATAATGTCACTGTTTTAATTATCTGTCTGTAATGTCAGGAAAGACGTTTTCCAATGTTTATTTTAGTCTGAGGAAAAAAAAATCAGTTTATATCTTACAATCATATAATTTACCTCTAAAAGTTAATATTACACCTGAAAACTTTGACCTCATTCTGTGTCCTGTTTATTAATGTATGCACGTATATTTTTTAAAACATTGTGCTGAGCTCAGTTGTGATTGATATGCAAATTACATGTGTAGTTCTCTTAATTACAATTACTGAATGCTGGGTGTAATTCAGCATTTCCTATATTTATTTAATGGTTTAGAAAAAAAGGAAATAGAAAAACACCCTCATCTGTTTGTTCTCTCTTGCTTCTCACAGATTGCAATTTTGATGTTGTTTATACAGTTCACAAAGCCTGTTGCGGTTTTCTTTCTCTATGCTACCACGAAGTAGAAGTCAGAGCAAATACTCTGTAGTGTTGTTTCTTTAGTCTAGACTACTACTAGCTCATTGTATGATATGGCTTAAGTAGCCATTTTGTTGGCATCCTTTGTTAGCATTTCCTTCAAAATGTTATCTTTCATCTGCTTTTGTCTGACATTTGATCTCAAATATTACTTATTTGCCGAAGGGGGAAAAAAACAATTTTCTGCTTAGAGGTTTCTTCTTTCAAGATGTAGTCCTAGAAAATTAAAGTCAACCTATTTTTCAAGATTTGCAAATAGTACATGTATAATTCATAATATATTAGCATGTTCCAAATCAGGAACTGGCAAACCTTTCAGATACTGGGCACAAAAAATTAAAATAAAAAAATTACAAATATTAAAAAAAAACCTCACATAGAATCCAGCCAAATTTTCCAGCATTTCAGCTGTTACCCTTCAGAGCTTGTCCAATGCATGAATAATAGAATCCAATGCATTTAAAATAATAGAAATACCTGCTCATATTACAGTTAAGCTAGCCAGGCCTATGTTATTGCTATATGATTTTAAAAGGATATAGATGAATAGTAGAAGTTACTCCTTTCAAACTTTTCTGTTTTCAGTGCGTTGTTTTTTTGTAAAAAGGCATTGATTTCCCCCCACCTGTTTGATAATTTATGTGCAATCTTAACCTTAAATTAAAACATTATAACTTACTGGTTGAAATTAAAGTAGCTACATTCATAATGGTCTTTTGATATTTGCCAATTAAGCTGTTTTACTCATCAAAACAAAATCATAGATTTAACTTTTAAGTTATATTTGAATAAATCTTAAATGTTCTCCGTTTTGCTTAAGAATGCTGAACCTGGTTTTATTTTGAACTTGACAGGTACTCTGGATATTGAAGAGAGAAATCGTCAAATGAATATGAACAAGTACAAACATGTAGCAGGATCAGATTCCAGGCTGGAGCAAGATTATCATTCCAAGGCAAGGGCATTTTGTTTTAAAAAACAACAAAATATGTAATTGTCTAACTTGATGAGGCAGTAAGATGCTAGTCATTGTTTCATGGGTAGCATATTTAATTAAGAATGAAATGTTGATATGCATGTTTATTGGGAAATAAATTAGACTACAATAATTCTTTTCAGCTCCTACTTTTTCTCTTACCTAAGCTTCTAGAAAAGCCCTTACGAAGGGCAAAGCTTTTAAGAGTATTAAGAGGATGGTCTCAGGAGCACTATGGTTTTGTTGTCTGACAGAAACATCATTTTCCTTCTATGCACTCAAAAAGTGCTCTCTGCAAAAGTATAAAAGGCAAGACAGTCTATAGCAGTACTATTTACTCCCATAGGAGTAAATTAGGTAAAGGTAAAGGTTCTCCCGCACATGCGTGCTAGTCGTTTCCAACTCTAGGGGCCGGTGCTCATCTCCGTTTCAAAGCCGAAGAGCCAGCGCTTGTCCGAGGACGTCTCCGTGGTCATGTGGCCGGCATGACTAGACGCCAAAGGCGCACGGAACGCTGTTACCTTCCCACCGGAGTGGTCCCTATTTTTCTACTTGCATTTTTACGTGCTTTCGAACTGCTAGGTGGGCAGAAGCTGGGACGAGTAACAGGCGCTCACTCTGTTACGCAGCACTCGGGATTTGATCCGCCAAACTGCCGACCTTCTGATCGACAAGCTCAGTGTCCCAACCCACTGAGCCACTGCGTCCCTTTTAGCTAGGGCTAAAAGATTCTGGATCATTTTCAAATCAATAATTGTGCCAAATTCATTGTAATTCTATCTGAATAGGAACTAGTTTACTAAGATTAGAAATTACCAGGGATGTTAAACAAATGTCCATTTTAAAAGTATTAAATGTCAGATTAATTTTGTGATGTGCAGTAATCAGCCATGATTTTGGTAGCCCCATAAATGATGATGAAATAAATATCTGAAGTTAACCCTATACTCCATTCTTTACCCTTGTGTGTAAAAATATCTTAGACCCTTCTTTTTGTAATTTAACATTGAGGGCTTCAAGATTCAGTTCTCTATGTTATATATTGGACCATACTATTACGGATATGCGTATATGATTACTATCTGGCACATAAATGTGAGGTTGCTCTGATGCATATGGATTTGCTTTGACATCCAGTAAAATAAATGCAGAGGAATTCAATTCAATTCCTTAGCTCTTTGGAAGAGCTACATTTTTTCCCAGGAAGCCTATAACTGTCCTGTGCAACTGCCTCACAATTCTAGGAAAAGGCATACTTTCTTGAAGGAGTTGCAAACAGCTGCTACATTTGTGCCTCTTACATTCTACAGCACCATTTTGTAATTCAGTCCAAAGCTCTGTACAACCCTCCAGATAATTTTTATTGAATTCTGTATAGAATGATAGGCTGATAGTATTATCCTTGCTGTTGGAATACAAAACCTAATCCTGAATAAACATTAGTCAAACGAAGTTACGCTATGTCTTGCTTATTCATCTAATTCGATAAAAAGACTGATACACTCTTAGTAAATTAGTATGCTATTTGACTGTTCATCATGTGGTTTATGAGCAAATGTTTTCCTTATATTCGTTATAATCTTAGAAATATTGATAAAAATGATTTGTAGCTGACATTATATGTACGGTGTTTGCTTAAAGGACTACATGTCATGAAACATGCAATTATTTTATGAAGTATGATTACTAGCATCAATAATATGGTGTGGTTTTGTTTTTGAGATTACACCCTCCAATATGTTTTCACCGTGGGTTACTTTGGATTACATTGTCAATAGTCTTCAGAGAGCCTTTTCAGGGGATAATAGTGCTGTTGCCAGAGGGAGGAGTTGATAACTAGAAAATGGTGGTTTTTCTGATGGAATGTACTGAAGAAGTGGATCCCCAGGAGGAAAGGGGTGCATTCCAGAGGAGTAAGAGTCTACTTGGCCCAGTTATTATGTGAGAGAGAAAGAGAGTGAAGAGAGACGCTCCCTAATAGTTTACATATTGTAGATGCGGATAGTAGAGTCTTCTCAGTCTGGCAAGATTTTGTCCATAGGTGTGAAACAATAAAAATCTCCCCTTGGAAGAATTGGCAAGTGTCATTCTTGATTTGGGGCCTGACAGTGTTAGCCTTCTTTTAAGATGGCCAGTGGACTTCCACAAAATGCTTTTTTTGTTACATTAAGGTTGTGGTCGCATTAAGATTATTGAAGTCTTCTAAATTCAATTAATAATATCAAAATGAAAAAGCAGTTTGTGTGGATTCCAGTTTTATATTTGGCTATGTAGGATATCTTGGATGATTAAATATTTGAACATTGGCTGATCAACTAATTACATTGCATATATATGAAAGTTTCAAGCTTCAGTATAATATCTGATATTCTGCTGTGTGCACACTCACATGCATATCTCTTATAGAACTTAACCCTCAGACATTATGAAAGTGTTTTAACTCACAACTCACATAAGTGTAAGCACAAACAAATTATACATCTTTTTGAGATACACACATTTTCTACATAAAAAATAAAGTAGTAATAATTCACTCTTTGCAATGGATGAAGCTAATTCCACTTCTATCACTTTGAGAAAGATCCTATCATAGATGGCTGCTATGCACTATGACAATGAAAAAATGAAAATATAATGTCATAAATCCTATCCCTTTCATATTTACATCCTGACATCACAACATATTTTTTATTCCATTCCCACCTCCATGGGCCAGATGTCACTCAGAGATTATCAGAGATTCCAAGTTCTATTATACCCTGTGGCACTGCCAGACATTTGTTCATTATAAATGCCATGATGGAATATATGTGAAGCTGATGTATTGATCAAACATATATAGAATGAATCATTACTGATCTGACATTTATGGACTGAATCATTATCCCAACCTATAGGATACGTTGTTTACACTGTACTTGTTTGCTGGGCCTGAAGTTGCTTCTTCTGTAGGCAAGTCAGATATCCAAGCTGTTTAGGAACACATTTGAAAAAAAAGTGTGTGGATATTTAATTTAACAAATTAAATCAATTGATTTAAATTAGTCAAATTTTGAAGGCATATCTGAATCAAAATTAATGATTCCATTGAATTAACATGAAGGATGTTAAGTTCTTTACTTGTACATGAAGTGAAGACTGTATATAAAGTAATATTTCAGGATTACATTTATTTTAGCAAAAGGAAAATCTGGTGGCTGGTGTATTACTAAGACAGCAATTCTGCTGACTTTTATGTGAAAGTAAAAGAATAGAATGGGATATATCATGGAGGAGCTACAGTTCTTAAAAGAACTAAGAGATATCTAGAGCGCTGCTAGAGGAAAACAAGGGATGAATCCAACTGGACATGACTTAGAGCTGCTATTAAGCCCTACTTCGTGGCAGTAAGAGCAGCAAAACACCACTATTATTTCACTTGTATTATGTCTGCAAAGTGCTGCCCAGTGCCCCTGTTCAGGATCACCCAGACCCTCCTGGGACAGGAGGTTTCAGATGTTCATATCCAGGGCCATGCAGAGGAATTTAAACACTCAATGGACAAGGTTGCTTGGATTCATTCTCAGCTGGAACCCATGCATGGTGCAGATCCATTTGAGATGCCTGGAAAAATCTTATCTGGTTATCATGGAATAATTTGACCTATTGAACCTGATGAAATGGACAGGGTCTTTGATGCTGTCAGTGCAACCACCTATCAATTAGATCTCTGTCCTTCCTGGTTGGTGAAAGTCAAGGATGGTGACAATCAGGCAGGTTCAGGCAGTGACAAATTCTTCATTACCAGAGAGGATGTTTCTGGGACTTTTTAAAGATGCCCTGGTTTGCCCCTCCTCAAAAAAGCATTTCTTGTTCCCATCTACCTGGATAATTTCCATCCAGCCTCCCACCTTTCCATTGTAGGGAAGATGGTAGAGAAAGTAGTTGTATGGTAGGTTAAGAAGGTCCTGGATGAAAGGGATAGGTTTCATGCCCAGTTATGGGACAGAAACAGCATTGGTTGCACTTGATGATCTCTAGCGAGAGTGATATGGGATAATGGATCCATCCTTGTTCTCCTTGACTTCTCAGCAGCCTTTGATAATATTAACTATGGAATCCTTTGGGGCTGCTTGTGGATTGTGGGGTTGGATTGTACAGTCTTGTGCTAGTTTGACTCCTTTTTTGGTCACAGTCAGTGTTGATAGAGAATGAGAATTCCAGTCCCTGCCCACTCCTTTGTGGAGGAGGAGGACTGCAGGACTTCATACCCCCTCCACTCCTTTTTAACATGCACATCAAGTCACTGGGCAAGATCAATCCTCATCCTGGCATGAGGTTCCATCAGTAAGCTTATTATATTCAAGTTTACATCTCCATCCCGGATGACCCAAGTGATGCTGTTGTTGCCCTCTCACAATGTCTACAGGGTGGTAGGGGTCTGCATGGGGGACAACAGACTTTGGCTGAACCCTGGTAAGACTGAGTGGCTTTGGGTGTGTGGAGCACATTCAGTTCCGGATGGGGTTGCACTATCCCAGATAGATTTGGTGCACAATTTGGAGGTTCTCCTGGATTCACAACTCCTCTTTGATGGACACGTAGCAGTCATGGCTAGGAAAGCTTTTGTGCAACTTTGTGTTGTCCCCCAGCTGCACCCTCTTCTGGATTGGGAGTCCATGCACTCAATCACTCAAGCCCTGGTCATCTCACATTTGGACTACTGCAATATGCTTTATATGGAGCTACTCTTGAAGAGAATCCAGAAGCTTCTGTTGGTGCAAAACACAGCTGTATAGGCAGTTCTTGAGGCTCCTAGGATGGATGGCCCATGTTACACTGCTGTTCTATGAGCTGTATTGGTTGCCAGTAGGCTTCCAGGTCCAATTCAAAGTATCTGTGGGTCTAGGCTCTAGGCCAGGGGTGTCAAACTCAATTTCATTGAGGGCTGCATCAGCATTGCGGTTGCCCTCAGGGGGCCAGGTGGGTATGGCCAGGGTGGGCATGGCCTACTGGGTGGGCGTGGCTAGAGTGCATATGGCCTACTGGGTGGGCATGGCCAGCTCTACATCATTCGCATCAAGGGTGCCTATGAGGGCCTGGGCAGGAGTGGGACAGATCTGAGGGTTTCTGGCAGGAGGAGGGTCTCTGGGCCAGGGCCAAGGCAGTGGGGGCCGTTCCCTCACTGTTTCCAGGATGGCTTCGCGGGCCACATGAAACCACTTCGCGGGCCGGATGCGGCCCCCGGGCCTTGTGTTTGACATGTCTGCTCTAGGCTATCTGAGGAACTGGCTCGCCATAATGGGACTAGCCTATCCTCGCCAGCAGAAGGGTTATGCTGTGGGCCCTATTGGTCAATGAATTTCAGCTGGCAGGGTCCAGAAGAAGAGCCTTTTCTGCCATGGCTCTTGCCCTCTGGAACATCATGTCTCCTGAGGTAAGATCTACCCTATTGGCCTTCCAAGAAGGATTGAAACATGGCTGTGCCAACTAGCCTCAGGCCCCAATGTGTGAATTTTGGAGGTGTCTAAAAATAACACCCCACCTTCTCCCCACTTTGCTTCCTTCCTCTCCATCTAGGTCAATATTACTGTATTTTAACTGACTTTTAAATTTAAGATCTCTTATTATTTTTTAAATGTTTTATATTACATGTAAACTGATGGGAAGCCATCTAGACTCACCTGCAGCAAGATGGGTAACATATAAGTGTAATACATAAATAATGAACAATTAATCAGTGGAATGGCTTGCCTCTGGAAGTTGTGGGTATGCCATCATTGTTTGTGACTGGACATTCATTTGTCCAGAATGGTACAGGATCTCCTGCCATGGGCAGGGGATTGTACTGGAGGAACTCCAATGTCTCTTCTAACCCTATTATTTTATATTCTACATTCCAATAAATAATTCTAAGCAAAAAATAGGTTTTTTGAGCTAAAAAATAGTACAAAATAGGTTTCTACTGTAAAAATCGCCAAATCTGTCTGCAAACTCCCACTGATTTGTGAAGGTTATGGTTCTTTGCATTTCTACTCACACAACAAATTTAATGAATAAAATTGCCCTTTCAGAAAAGATAGTCAGTTGCAGCCCTCATCTGCATAGAAATGCTGAATATAGATTTCTTGGCAATAATGCAAAAATAACTTACCTTTACCTTCTTCCAAGATGTGTTTTTTAGTTTCCAGCCTTGGAATTTCTGAGTCATCTATTGTCCAATTCCTAATCAGATTTCAGCCATGAATTGGAGTACAGCTGAGTAATTCATACATTCTAAAAGCTCTTTAACAGGCACAGATTGTGATTTAAGGCATGGAAGATTTCATATAAGTGTTATTTGATAATTGGTCATTACAGTTTCTATAAAAGGATATTAGAAATTTTGTTCTATTTTGTAAAGTTTTTTCTTCTATTTCATTTCTATGAACATTGGAAATTATTGTTTCATAAAATGAAAAGCAGAAAATTTCCACTTGTTATAAATGGAATCAGCTAATATCCTAAAATTGTTATAAGCAGAATTTTAGGCTGAACTGGCTGATCAAAATTAGTTTTGGGAAAACTACAGATATAGAAGTTATCGACCAAGGGAAAAAGGGATTACAAAACTGGCATTCACTTAAAGCTTCTCTTCAGACAACTGTACAGTAGCTATATGGGAAGAAATTAAACTAAAGCACATTCGTGCTTTATGATCTTTATTCAGCATCTTAATCCCTTAGAAGCTTATCTAAGAAGCTTCTTAAGTTCTGAAGAAGTTGAACTGAAGAGCTTCTTGGATGAGAAGTTAAACATTTTCAAGAAAAAAACCAAGAACGTCTAGTTGCCTTTTTAAAAAAGCACCCTTGGGACAACCATGACCTGGATGATTGAGAATCTCCATAGACATTCAGCATCTCAATTTACTTCTCATTCTCTGGATCAATTACATTACAATAAAGTGGTATTAATGTGCATTTTATTGAATGTCATTTTAGTTTTGTAAAAAATATTTGTGTTAGAAAATCTGATAAGGACTTCCGGTTTGCCATCACGGCTGCCGCAGACACTGGAAGACGAGCTCCATCTTCCACGTTCGATTTCGTTCCGCTGAGGGACCCTGGAAAAGATTGAAAGTCGCCCTGTAGGGGCGATGAGCAAGGAGGGGACCCCCACTTGATTGCAGGAGGGCAGCAGCCCTTTCTCTTGATCTGGGATAGCCCTCCAAACCAACAGAGGAAATACCGACCATAGCAATATGGCTCGTCACTAAGCTACAGACAGCCAAAGTCAAACTTACCATGAAGCACTTCTAAAGCAACGCAGATGAAACAGGGTGAGATCTGATCTTCTCTTTAAGATCTTAAGTATTTTCTTTTCCTGTAAAAGCTGCCCAAAGTATCTTTGTTTTTATCTACAAAAAAGAAATAAAACTGGAAAAAGGATTATAAAAATTTTGGACTTAAAAAACTTTAAATGGCATCAGTGATATCTTGTGGTGAAGTTTGGTATTACAACTTGTTATTGCATAAAAGAGACTTGGCTTGTAGCCCAGACTTCAGATAAAACTCTTTTGATCTACATAGATATCACCTGTGAGAAACTCAGCTGTAAAGAGAATTTTTGCGTGGCATAACTGGCTTGCTTGAACTATGAATGTAAACCTTTACTGACTTTCAGAGCTATATTTGGGGACTTGCTTTCCTATTTCTTTATCTGAGGAACATTGGTTATTACATGAGATGATGAAATACCTTAGACTATAAAATCTTACTTGACAAGCGACTTCTGCTATAAAGACCACCTATAATACGTGAAATAGAGGTCCCATACCTAGTTATAAAATTATTTTTAACATCTGATTTTAAAATCTTCAACTTAACACACTATTAAGAGAATATGGATGAAGACAAGGAAAAGATCCTTTCCATGTTGAAAGCAATACATGAAACCATTCTTTCAGCTTGTGACAAAATAAGATGCAACATAAAAGAACAAGATGCCAGCTTAGATATACAAACCCAAATTTTGACTACAACCAAAGAACTAACAATGCAGAAGATAACAGAAGAAGTGGAACAATCAAATGCTAAGACAGAGGACTCAGTTGACCAACAAATACAGTTAATGGAAAATCCAGAAAAGGGAGTGACAACACTGAAAATGGAAAAGACATTCTATATAAATCAGAAGAAATTTGAGGAGAAAGAAGAAGAGATTGAATGGAAGATAAACGTATCAGGACAATCATGAGAAATTGGAATACTAGGGAGACGATCTAATAAACACAAATGGGCTAGCCCTTCCATTAAAATGGCAACTAAATGGTCTCTCTTATTTCAAATAATTTATATAATAATAGAGGGAGATCTAATTGAAGATTTAAAAGTACTGACATAGAAGACTAGTTGGTAAAGGAGGAAAGCCAGAATAAGGTTGAAGAAAATTGGGGTTTTGATTTATTAGAGGGGATTTCATATCACTAATTAGAGGGTTAAAAGGAGAAGTTGAGATAAGGGGAATTTTGGTCATTAAATTTAAAGTATTTGGAAATTAGTTGAAAATAAGGGTTCTATTTGTTAATATTTAAAAATTAGACCCAAAAGGAAAAAAAATATGAATATGCTTGATTTATTGATTAACCCAGTTAATATATATATAGATAAGATGTGTATTTTGAATATTAGATTCTGTTATGAATTGAGATAAGGGAAACTTTGGTTACCTAAAGCCTGGAAATTATAAATATCAAATGTTAAATTTGAATATTGATAGGAAACTAAAAATTGGGGAAAAACTAATAACGGGACATTGATTGTCTATAAAGATCAAATGTAAAAGTAATTAAGATAGGTATAAGTTAAAAATTTATTGATAAATGTAATAATGTTTTTACTTAGTTAATATAATAACAACTGTATTAGCTTAAATACGAGATAGTAGATATTAAGGGAAAAAGAGAGGAAATATTTGATGTTGTAACTTGAGATTTGTACTAAAGATTTTTATATCTTATTGAACTATTAACCCAGCCACCAGGCTGCTTTTTAAGTGCCTAAATGTAAAATTATAAAACTAATAAATTATTATTAAAAAAAGAAAATCTGATAAGGATTCCTTCAATTCAAGTCATTAATAAAACATTGAAGAGGGTAGAGTGGAACCTTGCAGAACCCACTTAATTGTTGATGGGTATTTAGTATTTTTTTGTGTATTTCTACAACATGTTGGTATTTGTGTATTCCAACGTTTTTAATGTTGTAATCTGACATTAAATCTATTTTGATTCAGCAGCCGTACAAATATAATACATTATTATTAAATTATTATTATCTCATTTGTTAATTTCCTTTGGCTTGATGAGGAATCACTGATGACTATGATTTTTGAGCCAGCTACATATCAACTTAATAGTCAGGTCATCCTATCCATAATGTAGGTATCTGGCTAACGAGAATATTATGGAATATTTTGGAATATTTAATTCTTTGGTAAAACTGAGAAATATTGTGTCTCCAGAATTTTCATTTTTGATGATAGAGACAACCTTTTCTTGTTCCTGATGATATTTTAATAGTTCTCCAGGATTTCTCAAAGGTAATATATAATGTGAAAATTTAACTAATATGTTCTCCAGCATACATATTTCATAATAGGTAACTAGTTGCAGCTGTCTTTTCAGTGCTATCATAAAAATCTAGAGGAAGGCAATAGAGGGTCAACTGCCAGCCCCCCAGGGTTGGAAACTAAAAACAGGCAATCTGATGCTACTTTTATTATAAGGTCACAGGAACAGAATCTTGCATGTCTGAATGCACTTTCCTCCTTTCTCCCTTTATGAAACTAGGGATAGTCATGTCTGATACACTCTCAAATTATATTTCTGCCTCCTAGTGAGAATTTTTTTATCTAGCTATTTTCTGCCTATAACATCAACAGAGAATTGTCATTATAAAGAATGTGTTATTAATGACAACTAATATTTGGTCAAGATACTAGAAGGCAGACAGGATACCTAATCAGAGAAGCGTGAATGAAAATTTGACTATACTAGAAGACTTAAGTAATTTAGATATCTTAGGGATAGATATGGTCATACATGCCAATTTAATAGAGATTCAAGAAAGATTTTGTGTTTCTAGAATTTTTCTCAGCTTTTGTCATTATTAAACTAAATATACTCTCGAACTTATCTTATTTCTTTATCCTTGAAAAATAAGTACAGTTAGTCCTCTACTAATGACCACAATGGAGCACAGAATTTATGTTGCTAAGTGAGAAATTTATTGACTTTTGCTCCATTTTATGACTTTTCTTGATTCATTTGTTAAGTGAATCGTTACAGTTGTTAACATAGTTGTTAAGTGAATATTAACAAGTTTGCTTGTCAGATGGTCCAAAAGATGATCACATGACCCCAGGACACTGCAACTATCATAAATATGAACCAGTTGTTAAGCATCTGAATCTAAATCACGTGACCAAGGGAATGCTGCAACAGTTGTTAAGTGTGAAATATGATTGTCAGACACTATTTTTTAGTGCCGTTGTAACTTTGAATGGTCATTAAACAACTGTAGTAAATCAAGTACTACCTGTGTAGGATATGGACAAATATTGTTTTGCTCTGCAAATCTGAAATTTTACTTACAGGTTTTTAATGAAACAGCAAATGATTAATAAAGCGCAAAAATCAAGGGTAGCAAAACATGATTTTCTGGTAAACCAGGACTGAGGAAGTTCATCCATACTTACAAAGTTTATTGGGTCATACCAGCTATGGCTGGAAATAGGAAAAGAACTTTGCTGAATTTTTGAGCTAAATAGATTTGTTTTCTTGAAATAAAGAGTTGGGTGATGAATTATGCTAGCTGAATCCTGGGGGTATTTGTGAAGCCTCGCAAAGGCCCTTTCCTAGGAAGCACAATGCTATTTATCCAGGAGATGCCTCTACATTTTTTTTTCAGAGTAGTTGAGGCTCCAACAGCAGATGCTTGAACGCTAGGATTTCACTAATTTCAGGGTACATATTTTGTCTAAAACTATAGTAATGTAAACATATCTTATATAGTTTACAATTCTCTGCTGCTTATTTACGTTATCATATTTTTAAAACCTATGACCATAAATCAAACATTTTATATCAGCAGTTTTCTTCTTTGACAATTAATGATAAGAAACTGATATAAACTTATCTACATTTCAGACCTGAAAAACCTATTTGCACTTGTATAGAAGTATAGTTTGTTTCACTAGATTTGTACAATATTTTGGAAATTTTCAGGGCTCAGGTTTGAAAAAAATGTGAAACACAGGTACGTTTTTGTTATAGACTATATTTTTTGTGAAAAGAAATGTGTTAATGCCAGTGTGATATGTAGATATAAAAACAACTGCCAGAAGTTAATAACCACAAAAATGAACTTGACATAGGCACAATGTGTTATACAGAGGTATACTTGCACGTGTTTGTCAATTTTGTCAAAGGAACAGCTATTCACATAGATAAAGCTTAAAAAATATATTTTAAGGTTTCTTTTTCTATGTTTAATATTATTTGTTTCCAGCTGCATTGAGTGATAGTTCCAGCAAAGACATTTTTTTCTGTTACTTTAGAAACTTGTCATGAAAATAAAATTTATTTTATGCTTCTATTAAAGAAGGAACAATAATTTCTGGCAGCATTTTTTGAATGTCATGAAAAGTGAGGAGAATATGTTTACTTATTTAATATGTCACTTAATTCTATGGTAAAGTATGAATAGAAGTGTTTATGGAATCTTCTGTTTCAAGTGTTAAAATAAATTAATTGGCATCGGTGAAATAAATAGGCAGCATAATTTCCTGATCAGTCTCTAGCAGCAGCAAAATGTCTTGAGCCAGGCTAAATGCTACTTTTTTGAACTGTAGAATAATTTCAAATTTGGGTAGGATTGCTGGGAAGAATGATATACTATACTAATTACATAACATAATGAATCTCAAGATTGGTCATTTGAAGCATTTTTTAGAAATCTGTACAGAAAATCTGATAATTCAAATTATGCTTCCAAAGAATGCTTATCATTATAGAGATACTTTTGTATAAAGGACAATTTTACTGAGCCCAAAATTGCTGTTGCTAAGCAAGACAGTTGTTAAGTGAATTTTGCCCCATTTTACGACCTTTCTTGCCACAGTTGCTAAGTGAATCACTGCAGTTATTAAGTTAGTAACACAGTTGTTAAGTGAATCCAGCTTCTCCATTGTCTTTGCTTGTCAGAAGGTCACACAAGGTAATCACATGACTTCAGGACACTGCAACCATCATAAATATGAGCCAGTTGCCAGTTGTCAGAATTCTGATCATGTGACCATGGGGGATGCTGCAGTGGTCATAAATGGTGAAAAACGGTCATAATTCGCTTTTTCAGGGCTGTTGTAACTTTGAATGATCACTAAACAAACTCTTGTAAATCAAGAACTATCTGTATTAGTTTTACAATACTGAAACTCAGTTAGTGTAGAAGGATACTGGGTCATTAAAAACTCTGATGTGATTATTGCCTGACCATCTACCTCTAATATTATTGAAATATTGATATAGTCATAAGCATGTTAGCAAAGGAAGTAGGAGTTACTAGAAAAAAATCTAAATAATTTCTACTTCCATATCATATGATGGAGGAGAGATAGAAGTGCTAATTTAGAAAATGATATAGTAAAGAGTACATCAGGGTACTTGTCAGCTGTACCAATTTTTTACTTCAAGACTAGTACTATAATATGTTCAATTTAGAATCCTGATAGATTAAAAAGCATCAGTTGCTTGTAGATTTCTAATCTGAATATATCACATCTAACCTTCAGCATCTATAATATCTTCCTTTTATATTCAGAATTTTGTTCATATGAAAGGCTTGATTAAAGTACAAGACCACTGGATAATAAAAAAGACACCAAGAATCTAAATTAAATAGCAATTTTATTTAAGCAAATTAGAATTTTAAACTTCCAGTCTTCATTAGCATGCTTAATCAGAGCTATCCATTGAATTGTAAATTTATACAATTAGTATTAGGAACAGGTGTTATTCCTGTCAAATGAAGAGTTCTAACTTTATGATATATTAATCCACATAGTTAATAGTTAAATGGTCTGAAACCATTCTACATTTATATTTGCTTTCTTAGCTAATTTACTGGTTAACTCACTAAAAAACAGCTGTCAATAGTTATGTCTTCAGCCTTCCTAGGTCCTACCTCATTCATTCTCAATCATTTTTCTTTAAATATCCATGTTGACTGGTCAGTGGTGGTGTCTTGAGAAGTGGGCACACCATAACTTTTAAGTCTGGCAATTGCCCTTCTTTATAAGAGGAATTTGCAATCATTTAAACCATGACCATTCTTTCTTCACTGTAGGTCAAACCAATCAGGATGGTGAAGGATCATGTTCACAAATGATAGTGCTTCTCTCATAGAGGACAGTGGCACTTCCTCGGAATTTAGTTTTGAATGAATCCCAGATACCGTCATTTCAAATTCTAGAAAGCATTTCACTTTTCAGATGGAAGTAAAGCATCATGAATCTCATGTCCCTCACTCCCAACCTGTACATTCATAAAAAAGAAAAGTGGAGATTGAATGTTTAAGATCAAAAGAACTATACTATAGACACATTTTGCCTGATTCATGTGAATGGTAAACTGTCAAGAGTGAAAATCTTTAAAAATAGCTGCAGATTCTGCCCCCACCTCCACCAAGCATTTAGCATGTAATGTATACAAAGTTCAACGAAAGTTTCTTTGTGATGTTTGGCTAATGATGTTTGACTAATTGACAAATAAGTATCACTAAGTCCATCGGAGAGGGTAGACATAAAACATAAGACAACAATTATAGATGGCAAGCTTTATTATGTTTTTTTTCTGTTCTGTATTAATTCAAAAGGCAAAAGCATTATAGGTTAACATACAACTACAACATATACCTGATCTGGCTAGTAGCCAAAACAATATATCCGGATACCATCCAGTCTGTCCTGTTCAAGGTCTCCTTGGATGACATCCCAGTCTAAAAAGATCTCAGTATTAGATTGCTCTGTCAAAATAATTTAAAATCTTTGACCTTAGATTTCTGACTCTCTAGATATTTTGCAGGTACATGGTAAATCAGCTTAAGCTATTGAATGCCAGCTATCGATTGTATTAGTTTATTTACATTTGGCTAAGATGTCTCTTCCTTCCTGCAAGATTTACAAGTACATTTGTTAATTTATTCAATTGGGGAGGTTAATCTCTAGAGTGGGGCTGCACTTTTTCTATGGTGATCGTATCTTTTCTAGTTGACCTTTAACAATATTTAGTTTTGTATTTTTTTTAAAAATGTTTTAAAAAATTTGGGTGGCAATTAATATTGTAATGCTACTAATTTGTTGTCTAATATGCTTCACTTTTATATACCACTCAAAACTTTGATAATGGGTAGTTTAAAAGTCAAATAATCTCCTTTTTTTCTTTCCTTAAAATAGCTGCTGAAAGAAACTGATAAGTATTAAAATATGCACGCAATGCTAAATCATTAAAACACATCACTGCATTAATTATGAAATAGAAGGAGAAATAGAAATAGAACAGAAGTTAATGATCTATAATAGATCTTAAGTGACAAAATAATCCAATGCTGGTTTAAAAGAGAATTTTTAGTTTCTGATGATGAAGAAGCTCAGCTTACATGTTGCTGTGTCAGGCACTGTCATGGTGCTGTGCTATATATAAGGGTTTTTAATACTTGATTGATATAAGACTTGATTGATAAGTATCTTGTCCTGTATATATCTTTAGTAGTAATGCTCTGCAATTTGAATTGCACTTGTAGGTGAACTGGTAACCAGTGCAGTAGATAAAATAAAAGTGCCATATGACAGCTGAGTTGAAAATTTTGAATTGTTTTTAATTCAATTTGAAATAAAATACATTATAGTAATTGCATTAAGACATTACTAATATATACAGGGTTATGATCTTGTTGGATTCTACCAAGATGGAAACCAATGATCAATGTCAAAGTAATGCAAAATCAATTTTATTTATTTATGCAAATTTAATGCTTTAATTAATAGCTGATACCTCCTCCTCTGCTCAGTAAGCTTTTACTGTTATTTAGGAAGAAGGAAAACAGGTTTCATTTTTCCAACAGTTGTTTGTCACAACATCTTCATGCTCAGCTGCATGTTCTTTTTCTTCTATCAAATAGCATATCCCAGTGACTAAGTGTATGCATGGAAAATAGGAATAAATCCCCCTAAATTTTAGCCTAGCCAAATAAATGTTATCAATGCAGTCCCCCCCAAACATATAACACCATAAATTATCTAGTAAACAATTAGTTTGCAGAAGTTTCCTATTTATTAAATTATCAATTTATTAGTTTAGATTTCACTAAAGTATCTTTTCCTATAAAGGGCTTCCCTTTATTTTTGTAAGTAATTAAAAGTGTAGTTGCAATGGGATTTATTGTGAAGCTACAATATACAAGTGATAAATGGAGTCTGCTTCTAAAAACACCAGATTTGTAGTAATCTGCCTTTTGAGGCAAAAGAGAGAAAGACTTGTAAATGATGATAAAAAGTATTTTTGGTATAAAATCATTTCTAAACATTCTTGGGGGAAATAAACAGAAAAACTAGTTTTTTTGATACACAAATTCCATGAGAATGGAGGACCAAGCACAATACAGCCCCTCAAACAAAATAAATAATGACAACAAAAAAAGCAAATGTCTTGGGACATCCAAATTGCACAAAAGAAAGAGAAAGAAAATAGAAACATTATTCTATTATCAGGAAATACATATATTTGCTACCTATCATTCAACATGTTAAGCAATATTAATAAATGTTAGAATTAGAATTAGAATAAATATTAGAATATGCTGGCTTTTAGCAGCATATAAAAATAAAATGTTCTCAAGGCAAAAGGTTCTATGACATGATTCAGAAAAATATTGTTTGTATTTCAAGTTATTCCAAAGTAACCATCTGTAAAAAAAAAGTTGTAATTCAAAAATTGTTTACAATTATGTATATTTTCTGACCAAAAGGGGGAAATTAGGATATTAGGATACTAGTAGGATATTCCTTATCACATTTTTATGCATTTTCATTCAGAATCCATTGAGAAACCTAATTTTGCAAGAGAATCCCAAAGGTGCTTTTTTTCAAAAGGCAATTGGACTTTCTTTTTCCTTGAAGATGTTTTGCTTCTCATTCAAGAAGCTTCTTTAGTTTTCACTGAATGTGGAGGATGAAAGGATTTACGTATATTCTTTGTGGACATCTGGTCATTAGCACTCTTTCTGAGAGCCGTTGAGGCCACTTGGAGTTTGTGCCCTTAGTCACCGGAATAGTGCAAATGGGTGTGGAACCTTCTTGGAACTGCTGAAAGGATCATGTTGTAGACTGGAGATAGGTGGTGTTGTATCTCTCCCCCTCTGTTGAGAGAGGGCTCTTCAATCTTAATGTAGAGGACCTCTTTGATTCAAATTGACCCATATATTGATACATGGTTTCTGTTGCTATAATTCTCTTCCTCACCCCTTTCAAAGAGTATTGACTCACTTCAATACAGTTGCTAATATTTCCCTATTTCTATTGCCTTCAAACACCGGCAATAGTTAATCATTTCCAGTTTGTAATGCTTCCTATCAGTTTCAGGTACTTTCATGGCTTGGTTCCCATTGCAGGTAGTCCTTCGACTTACAACCACAATTGAGCCCAAAATTTCCATTGCTCAGCAAGACAGTTGCTAAGTGAGTTTTGCCCCATTTTATGACCTTTCTTGTCATAGAGGTTAAGGGAATCACTGCAATTGTTAAGTTAGTAAGATGGTTGTTAAATGAATCTGGCTTCCACATTGACTTTGCTTGCTGGAAGTCACAAAAATTGGTCACGTGACCTGGGACACTACAACCATCATAAATACAGGCCCATTTTATGCTACCAAATTTTAATCAGGTGACCATGGGGATGCTGCAACAGTCTTAAGTGTGAAAAATTGTCATGTCACACTTTCAGTGCTGCTGTAACACAGTCACTAAACAAATGGTTATACAAACTAACTGTATTTTACTAAATATCTGTAACAGTGACAGGATTCCCAGATGTGGTTTAAACAACTTTAATCCAGGTTTAACAAAACATGAAATAATATATATTATGCATGGATAAAGCATGAGTTGTTTTTAGCAAAAGCAAGAAATGCTTGAAGTACATTTGTTATTAAAAATACACTAGGCTATTTTTAAACTTTTTAGCTAGGGCAGGTTTAACTAGTAATTTCTGTCTTCAGAACATTAAATAAAAACATTTTTCTTTCAGAGATATATGTAATATAATAATGTACACATTCAGAAGAAATATGGTAAAATACAAGTAACAAATATTAATGACTGCTGAATATGTAGTTAATGCAGAGTTTCTTGAACATAATGGACTAAAATCAATGGATTAAAGATAATATTGATTCCTGTGGGTCTACTACAGTTATTACTACAGTCAGCTCTATTATTTTATGGTGCTGTCTTTTATAATATAAGTTTGGAACCAGTCCAATAAATGCAAATTCAATGAAAACTGATTAGAAGATTATATGGCTTATAGTATATAAGATTTATAACAGATGATAAAATGAATGTCAGTATGGACAGTATTTACTGAGCTGAACATAGATTATTTGAATTCAGACTATTGAAAGCAATGCATCTCCACACATTTCAGAAGAAAAAAACAACCTTAAAGAGTTTATAAATTAAATGGCTATGAGAATGTTTAAAGGAGCCAGATAAAAACCTTTTCTTCATACCATTTCAATAATGCATAATGCTACTGTATTAAAAAAAAATCTTACATTTCTTGACGTTTTGAAAACTGTCTTGTTCCTGCTTGGTCAAAATCCTGTTGAGTGCAAACAAGTGGAAACTGTACTATACAATTTTAGAATCTGTCACAAATAAGGGGAAAGGTTTTAATAAATGCAATATTGCATATAGTTTTATTTTGTCTTATATTATAAATGCTAGAAAGTAATCTAGAGTAATCTTCTTAAATTTGTTATCCTCTGAAATTTTTATTTCATTTCTAAAGCCAATTCTTCTACAAATTCTTATAACAATTTGTTAATTTATAGAATATATATTTATATATCTGTACATTTAGTATAAACTAAACTATTTAGTTTATACTTTTATATTATATGTAATATTGAGATTAAAATATTTTAAGTTCTCCCTGCTTGCAAAATGTATGCAGAAAGTACACATTAAAATATATTTAAATATAATAAATACAATATAATGCTGTACATATAATTTAATCCAGTTTCTTATTTTTTAGTTCTTTAAAATGTTTTATTAGCATTACTAATTTAGAGATTATGAAGATATTTAACATTGTATTTCTAAATTTAATACGTTTTCTCCATTGCTATGGATTTATAGATTTAAGTTTATATGTCACTTTCTTTGTACACAAGACCCAGCACGGCTCTAAAATTCAAAATTATAAAAAAAAACAATCAAGAAGAGTTAATATTATTGATTAAAATCAATATCAGGCTTTCTGTTTACATAAAAAAAATAAGTACGTGTCTGTAAACATGGAAATTCCAGTTAGTAATATGGCCCATACAGTATGCCAGCCATGAATCTTTGTTATCTAATCATTTCTCATTTTAAAGTTATGCAAATATTTTGTTGCAACATGTTTTACAAATTAGCTCCTGGAAAGTTATTATCTTCACTGGTTGTTCTTCCATTGGTACAAAAACATTTTCTCTGATATTCCTATAGTTTTCTTGATTTCATAAGTCTCTCTCAATACATTTCCTGGCAAGAAATTCAAATGTTTCAAACAATCAGAATAATTTATGTGCTGTTCGTCTTAGTTTCCTCTTTGTAAATTCTCCAGTCATCTGCTAGTGCCATATTGTAATGTATTTAGGGAAAAGGTATTCACCAATCCTAATATATGAATGTACCCCCATGGAATAATAAAGTATATAAAATATATATTATTTAAGATTCAGAGCTTGGATGCAAATGCCTATTTACTGTGATAATTTCCTGTAAAATTAATATAATCTTTTATTGACATATTTGTTTAACTGTGGTTTATAGAATAAATTAAATTGGTTGATTGCATACAAGAGATAAACAATCCAGTTTCCAAAGAATTTTATGTTAAGGTTGACAGCTATTTAATCTATATTTTGAGCAAAGTTGTCATAGCTAAAAGGAAGAACAAAACACGAGCAACATTTTGGAGGTAGTTTATAATGTCCCTGTTATAACTAAATATGAGTTCCCCTGATTGTTATATCTCACTGTTGAATGATGGCAATGATAACCTAAAAGACTGTCTCAGTTTTTATGAAATGTATGAAGAAAATTGCAACAAGAATTTTATATTGGCATACATGTTAACCAAAATCTGAACCTTTTGCAGGCCTTCATACACTTCCTTTAAAATAGCTTTCATTTTATGTAATATTATTTTTACTGTTAATTGCATTTTTACACCACACAAACTGCTTTGAGCACATTAAAGAAAAATATTTGAGATGTTTAAAGTAAATTAAATCTTAGCTATTGGGGAATATTGAGATGTTAAAAAAAATAATCACCGTCTTTAGAGAAATAAAAAGTTTGGATAGTGAATTATTAAAAAACAAGATACCTTTAAGGCTACCCTGAACATCATAGTTCGTTTATATTACAGTATCATCCCGGGCGGGATCCTCAACGAGGCTCTGATAATGTCTCCAACAAGTCTTCAGACAGTGATGTCAGCGATGTATCAGCAGTCTCGAGAACCAGTAGTGCATCCCGTTTTAGCAGCACTAGTTATATGTCTGTGCAATCAGAACGGCCAAGAGGAAACAAGAAAATTAGGTAAGAAACTATAAGTCAGCTTTAATCTTGTTTTCTGTGAATTGAGCTGGATCCCAGTATCATCTTTTCTGGGACATTTTCTGAAATTTCAGCTTAGCCTTCTGTATTTGTTCATGTTCAGATTCTTTGAAAGTATGTAAGTTACTTACTTTCAAAACAAACTGTTTACTAAAACTCCACACTATAGGGCAATTTAAAATAAATGTTCTGGATTATAATAGTAAGATGTATGGATCTTAATCATAAATTTATGCCATGGTAGTGTAAACCTCATAAAGATGTTCCTAAAATAGGCCACTTCTAAAAACTTCCTTCCCTCAGTACTGCTTTAATTCTGCCTGTAAGTGAGCCAAATTGTCTTCCAAGTGAATCAGGATACTGTAAACTTCATGATGCATTATGTGTGCAGCTGTATGAACCTTAACATTCTTCCTGCAGACAAGATAATTTTTAATGTTGGTAGTGGTTATAGATTCCACAAAGACATAGAGTAGTATTACAGATGTGTATTTGTGTACAGCACATGCAGAAAGATCCATAAATATTTTTGTCCTGCATCTTAAAGAATATCTATGCAGACATTTTTGTCATTCATGTTATTCTACAGTCTTCTTGCCATTTCTACTCTTAAAAATAGTAAGACTCTATCTTAATTAGTTCGTAGAATTGGGCTGCATGTTTTTTTTCTTTCATCATTGCCATTTAGCATTTATTTTGTGGCTGTCCTCCCCCACTCTCAGCTCAGTAAAAAGTTTTGATTCTGTCTAGCTTTCCTAACTGGCTTCTGTCTTCTTTTTTTATTTGCTTGCATGCTTCCTCAATTTTTGTTTACCTCAGAAGATCACATGAGGAAAGAAAAGAGGGATGGGAGGAAGGGGATGGGGAAGTATTCCTTGAGAAAGAAGAGGAGAATCAGGAACTGGAGAAAAAGTTGGATGAACAAGATGATGAAAAGGGGGAAGGGGAGGAGGTGACAAAGAACTGTGATGAGGAAGATAAAGAAGCAGAAGAGGATGAAGGGGCCCAAGAAGAGATAACTGAGGAAGGAACAGAAACAAACAATAAAGAGGATTTGCAAAGGAGATATTCACAGGATGATCTCAGGTAAAAGTAGATTTCTATTTGTTAGAGAGTTCTATCATTTGCAGTAGCATCTTTATGTTTCCTTTTTGTGTCCATCATTAAATTTAAGCTTAGTATTTTAATAGTCAACCAATGTTCTATTTCGTTAAATTATTTTAAGAAATAACAAATTACAGAAATATTACCCATCTTGTATAGCATATCTTCTCAACCTTTTCTTCACCATTGACCTCCTCTAAATACCTTTTGTGGCCATGGACCTTGGTCACGGACCACCAAGACCTAACTCAAAATTTAAATCATAATCTTTCTTCAAGCCTTCATGGACCCACTGTAATGACATTGTGGCCCCCCAGGGGTCCGCTGACCACAGGTTGAGAAACTCTGTGGTATAGTCTAGAAATTAAGGCCAACAATTGATTGATCTTGATTCACATTAAGCTGGAATTCATGAGATAAATATAGAAAGGCCATCTAGTTCTTAGATTTTTGTCATATTAACAGAATTCTGTCATACTGACATATTTCATGATATATAAATATAACATTCTGGAGCTCTGTAGATAGAATTATTTAAGCAGAATGGACATTGATATGGATGGTCTTAAATGTCATTAATACAAACCATATGAAGAAAAGACAATATATTTTTCATTTTTGTTCTCATAAGGGAATAATTTTATCATTGAGGATAATAATGGGTTACTCAAGCCATCCATTATTTAATGTATGAGCAGAATCTTGCGGAAACTGAGGGAATATGCTATAAAATTCTATTCTTATCTGAAGGGGGAGATACTTTGATCAATAGTATTAATTCTATTATTAGTATTATATGTTTTAAAGCTTTCAGAAATGGATATATTATTACAGGTTTTGTTTTCTGAACATGAGCCTCTTCACAAAATCACAGAATCATCCTCTAGGAAGCCATTTAGGCACTGAATCCAAAACCCTATTAAGTGCAGTAATTAAAACTGAAATAGCTTGGATGCTTGAATGTATCTATTGAAAATGAACCAACCATTGTTATGGGTAACTGGTTCAACTGTTAAACTAGACTTTACTGTTTTTCCCCCTAACATTTAACTGGAAATTTTTCTGTAAGTGAAATACACTGGTGTCCTACAATCTGTTATAATGTCTTCCATGACATTCTTTTCAAATATTTGGAGAATGTTAACATGACTTTCTTGTTCTTCAGTTTTTCCTTAAAGGGTTTAGTTTCCAATGCTAGACCATCCTTGTTGCTGGTTTCTAAGCCTGTTCCAATTTTGTTTGAAACTTTCTGACATTTTACTGCTCAGAACTATAAATAGAATATTAATACTGACCAGCACAAGGATGATTTGGAAAATAGATTTTTATAGGTATAACCAAAAATTGTGTGTGTATTTTTTTAGCCACACCATTCTACTATAATCACAAAATATTTTTAAATATTATTGATAAGCCAGATATCTCTTGTCCTATACTTGATTTATTTTTCCTAAGTGAAGAGTTTGATTAAATCTCAGTCTGTTGCTTTTTTTCCATTTTTCCAATTTATCAAGATTATTTTAAATTTTACTTCTGTCTTGTAGGCTATTCACTATCCCACTGAGTTTTAAGTCTTCTAGTAATTTCTTAACTAGTAGTTTCACATTTTTATCCAAGTCATTAATAAAGGTCTTGTAGAATACTGGGTTCAAGTCTGAACATGGTTGCATCCAGTCGGTATCTCCTTTCAGTTTGATGAACCACGCTTGAGAACGTTTTTTCAGATCACATAGGCAAAATACAAACTTTTCTTTCACTACTGAATTTCTTTATATTTTTTATCAAATTTTTATGGCATCTGATTTCACAAATAGCTACTCTGTGCAACATACAACAATTAAAATAGTGGGGGACAGCACGATGGAAGTGGTTGATTGAGTAATAACAGATTTTAACTTTTTATGTTTTAACTGTAAATATGTAAGCCGCCCAGAGTTACCCTATGGTAAGATGGGCAGCAAATAAAAAATAAAATAAAATAATAAAATATAGAAATAGTAATAGAAAAGTAGTTGGGCTTGACTGTATTGTTTTTACTCAGAACAAAATCTCTGGGACATGAGAATTGGCTGTAGAAATAACTGGAAAGGAATTCATAATGCTGGGATTGGGAAATTAAAAGCCGAGTATGACCATTGGTCAGCATAAGGGAGAGAAGAAATGAACAAAGGTAAGGAGGAAATTTTGAAGGCATATGTGGCCAAGTATTGCTCAGGAGACAAAAGGTCATAAGAATCCAGAAGGCAGAAAAAGCAGGAGCAAAATGTTTCAGCCTAGAAAAAATAATCACTCAATCAGTGCACAGAAAAAAACCTGTAAGATTGTTACACGTATTCTGTTTTGCATGATCTTCATTCACTGTAGTTCCAGAGTATTTTTTAAAGTGTAAAACATTGTATATACTCTTGTCTTCCTGTGTTCTACGTTTATATTTATTGGGTTTTGTTTGCAGCTTTTAAAATAACAATTCATATGTATGTTTTGAGCAAAATCTGGAAAACTGGAGTTTAAAGGATAATTTTGTTTCATCCTATATAGTTTTGGAAATTGCGATTAATGTCTAATAACCATAGATGAAACTAGTTTAGATAACAACATGAAAACAAAATTCGACCCACATTGATCTTCAGTTGATCCTGGCATCATACTGCTTCCTCTTGACAATTGACAAGCACTCTTGTAAACTTAAAACAATACAAAATAATTTGTTAATAGAGATTACCATACTTTTGTAGAAGACAGAAAAGGATATGTTTAATTATGAGTACTGCTTTAATTTTACTTACTTTCCCAATGGTTTTTCTAGTTATTTAAAGGCTCTCCATACCCGGTTCTCTGTGTGGATGCCACTTCTGGAAGTCCATTCTGGGCCTGGGCAACAAAAAATTAATTATCGGTTCTGCCGAAGTGGTGCGAACTGGCTGAATCCCACTACTGCCCTATTCTAAATCCATTATCAGAGTCATTGTTTTTAAGTATATATATATATATATATATAAAACCAAGATCATGGCAACTGGCCCTCTCAATTCCTGGCAAATAGATGGGGAAGAAATGGAGGTAGTGACAGATTTTGTTTTCCTGGGCTCCAAGATCACTGCAGATGGGGACTGTAGCCAAGAAATTAAAAGACGCTTGCTCCTGGGGAGGAAAGCCATGGCAAATCTAGACAGCACACTAAAAAGCAGAGACATCACCCTGTCAACAAAAG
The DNA here is from genome assembly GCF_964194415.1 of Vipera berus. Lineage (NCBI taxonomy): Eukaryota > Metazoa > Chordata > Lepidosauria > Squamata > Viperidae > Vipera > Vipera berus. Next base: position 194,965,089 of record NC_138204.1, read on the forward strand.
TGCGTATAGTCAAGGCTATGGTCTTCCCAGTTGCAATGTATGGCAGTGAAAGTTGGACCATAAGAAAGGCTGAGCGCCAAAGAATTGAGGCCTTTGAACTATGGTGCTGGAGAAGACTCCTGCGAGTCCCTTGGACTGCAAGGCGATCAAACCGGTCAGTCCTAGAGGAGATCAATCCTGACTGCTCTTTAGAAGGCCAGATCCTGAAGCTAAAACTCAAATACTTTGGCCACCTAATGAGAAGGAAGGACTCACTGGAGAAGAGCCTAATGCTGGGAAAGATCGAGGGCAATAGAAGAAGGGGACGACAGAGAATGAGGTGGCTGGATGGAGTCACTGAAGCAGTAGGCGTGAGCTTAAATGGACTCCAGAAGATGGTAGAAGACAGGAAGGCCTGGAGGAATGTTGTCCATAGGGTCGCGATGGGTCGGACACGACTTCGCAGCTAACAACAACAACAAATATATATATATATATATATATATATATATATATATATATATATATATATATATATATATATATATATATATATATATATATATACATACACACACACACACACATACATATACACATACATACACAGTATATATATACACATACATACATACTCCAATCATATTTGCTAATTACAGAAATCTTTTCCGCAAGCTTTCAATTTATTTAATAACAATCAGCAGTCTATCATGTTACCTAAGCTTATATTATTATTTTATTTCATGTATTTTTGAATGTTTGTTGCCTTAAATTTAAAACATAGTAAAAATAGTTTTTAAATTTTTTATGACATTTTATGCTCCAATTTCATTGAATGAGCTGAATTTTTATATTCAGTTTAGCTAATATACAGTATTTCTCTTATAGAAAGCTTCAGTTTGTGTGTGTGTGTGTGTGTGTGTGTGTAATCTAACATATAATTGGGCTACATAAATATCCACTATAACAATTCTGAATGACAATGAATTAAATATTATTTGTTTCCATTATAGGTTGACGTATTAAGAAAATCAAAATTTTAACTGTGTTTTACACTGTTAAATACAATAAGTATGCTTATCTACAATATAATTCAAAGTATTCATTTCAAAGTAGCTCTAGTGTGCTTGTGCATATTCATATTAGCATATTTTTCAGATAACCCCTATCTTTACATTTTCTCTTTGTAAGTAAAATATTAACCAGTCTGTTAGATATAGATTCTACCTTTCTTGCAGGGGCTGCCTTTGCAGTCTAAAAGAGGGGGGGGGGGAATGAAAGCCAAAAACAGCCTTTCCCCCCTTTTTCACAGCACAAACCAACCCCAGCCCTACCCAGGAAGTCTTTGCAAAGAAATCCCCATTTGCAGGAGTATAATTGCTATGTGCTTTATCCCTAGGCAGAACCAGCCTCATACAGTTAAGCAGCTAGACTGGGTATGCCTTATTAGCAGCCAGAGCAAGAAGATGGCAACAATGATCAGCTGGGTGTCAGGGGACCAAAAGGGCACTGATGGGGGCAAATAGGTAGATGGGGGGGTTGCAGTGCCGCTGAGGTTGTAAGTGCAAAAGGGCTGGCAAGTGCCCAAAATTTGATCACATGACTGCAGGCACACTGCAACAGCCAGAACTTCACAACATCCCTTTATTCAGCACCGTTGTAACTTTGAACTGTCACTAAATGATTGGTCACAAGTCAAAGACTATCTGTATGCCACCAGTGGCTAACTGATATTCATATATAAGAATAATAAATTATAAAAACATACACAATGTATTTCTTATATGGTTATAAGATTACTGTTTAGCGTACCATAATAGCAATGCCATAGCTTTTCGGTCAAATTTACAAATAAGTTTTGTGATGAGACAAAACAATAACTATTGTACAATCAAATGCAAAGAAATTTGATCTTTTCAACTTTGGTGACAAACCAATTTCTGTGTGAATTAATTGCTTCTCCCAATAGTCATCCCAAACCTTCAGTCTGAAACCTTCCTTTACTGTCTTATTTTTTCTTTTATGGCATTGTCTACCCATCGTCTTGGCTGACAGTGTTTTCACATCTAAAATGCAAAGCAGACAGATTGGTGCTACAGAACAGAACATAACTAAAAGCACCAGCATCAGTGGGGAGATGTATGCACTAGAGAAGAACGATGGCAGCCAGTCTGATACAGCGGTGGGCACTGTGGGAGCAGGTGGAAAAAAACGGCGATCCAGTATTGGTGCAAAAATGGTAGCTATCGTGGGGCTTTCACGGAAAAGCAGGAGCACCTCACAACTCAGCCAAACTGGTAGGATTAAAATTCCAGTTTCCATTTTTTTGTTGTGCGTGAACTTTAAGCTTATAATCTACATTTTTAGGTGAAGTGTAATGTAGTTCAGAATGTTTATGATTTATGAAAATGATTGTTCAGCATTTCTTTAACATTACCGCAGTATTGGGGCTAAATGCAAATTTAAAGGTCTAAATTTAGAAAAGGGAGAAATGTTCTCTATTCATCACCATTAGATGGAATGCATTGCTATAATGAATGCTTTGTAAGAATGTTTGCAGCACATTTTGAAAAATGTTTATACACAAAAACAAAGAAGCTTACAAATAAAAGCAAAAAAAAGATATTTATAAATAATCCATTTTCATCTATTTTATTGTTAACGTCTGCTTAGATTAATTAACTTCTGCTAAAGATTAAAGCTGTTGGTTTATTTTTTAAAAACCCATTGTTTTTTAACTTTAATATTTAATTTTCAAATACAATGCCAAAGCAAATATTATAATGTATAATTCAATGTTACAAAATGCTCTATGAATTAGATAATCAAAGAAACAGTTTAACTGAAAAAGTTCTCTGTGAGACACTGTGGCTTGAACATTGGAATAAGTGTGATTGAGGTTTTTCCTACTTGATGTGCAAAGTTATATAACAATCTGAAACAGAGTTTTAAATAGCAATACTTATCTTTTAAGTGTCAGAATGCAGTTATGGTGCATTAATCTCTCTGTTGCATCCTTCTCGTGGCTCAGCTCATGTAAATGAATAACTCAAAATGTATCCCTCTTAGAGGTTTCAGTTAATCAGCATTTCATCTACAATAAGCACAACTAAGTCTGGCTTTCACTTATTATTTATCATACATTCAAAGGAAGTGTTTGACTTGTGTCCTAATTTCTATTATATAGTAACATTATATAACGTAGTGGTTTCTGGATTAGAGAGCAGGGGTTTGAAACAGATTGTACTAAGGACAATGCAAAATTGCTTGGAGAATAGCTTACTAGTGCTAGCAGCTTACTAGTGCTAGCACTAAACATAAAAAGCAAGTAATTGTCAGTTCAACCAAATTGTCCATTCCCCAAAAATATATGGTTATATCTATAAATACTAAATATTTTGTACAGTAAAAGATGTATTTAATGACTTCAGTATAATGTTCTTGCAACTTCAATGTAACTATATTTGAAGATGTATTCCTACTGTATACATTCAATTATGTAAAGCATATATAAGCAAACAGGTAGTCCTTGAGTTATGATGGTTCTGTGCTTGGAAAACCTCTGATGTCAAGCAGAGTGCAGGGCCGGAAACCATCAGGGTGGCAGGACAAGTGGAATGTCAGCAGCAGGCTGGCAGATTGGCAGGGAGAGTAGAGCATAGGATGGCAGGGGCTTTGCCTTGCACAGTCTTGAGGTGGCACTCTTCAGCAGTGATGCTGGACTAAAAAAGTGTTGCGTAGTGGGTTCTGGAGAGCAGGAAGGACGCCGAGACGACGAGTACAACATAACAGCTCTTTATTAGGTAGAAGTGACTGTACTGGGGAATAGGGCTACCTGCACTCTTTATATATCTGGCCAGTACCCGGCCAGGTATACAACCAACCAATCGGATTGAACCTCTGTTTCCCGCCGAAATTGCTTCCTGCCAAAACAGTTACAGTTCAACGCCTCCTGGTGGTGACTCTTATACAATGCTTTAGATGTTCCTAAAAGCCTAATACATAACAAAAAGAAACCTGGGAGAAGTGGTGACCAGCTGAGACTGTTGAAGGCCCCAGGCCAGTCCCAGTGAAGTAGAGGATGGCAAGGAGTACTGCTCAACCAAAAGGGCAGAGATCAGGTGCAGATGGGGGGGTTGTTGAAGTGCCCCTGTAGTTGTAAGGGTTAGCGAGCTGTCAAGTACCTGAATTTTGATCAAGCCACCGCAGGCATATTGCAAAATCTGTAACTTTGGGCAAATAACAAAAGTCCCATTTATTTAGTGCTGCCATAACTTCTGATAGTCGCTGAATGAATGGTTGGAACTCGAAGAACTACCTGTAGTTATAATTTATGCCTACAAACTAATATCCTTTTTAATATAGATGAAAACATTGTATTTAGTAAGCTTCAGAACAGATGGTTCCCAGTCCTTTCTCTGTCTAGCTTGTGATCTGTTAGAATTGTGATTACCTTCATGCTTGACATAAACAGTGTTTTAATTTTGAAGTACTAACTATGCAATACTCTGGCCCATCCTACATGCTGCCAATATTACTCTAATTACACCAACTTTTCTGTATGAAATCATAAGATCAATTGATCAAGCAAAGTTCAGATGGAAATTGGTGAATGGGCATTTTTGTATATATGGATATTGCAGATGTTTATGCTTAAAACAAAGTAGTTGTAGAAAACATCTCATTTAAACTGGCATTGTTAAGGAGTGGAATGATAAGTACTGTACTGCAGGCAAAGGGAGCTGAAGCATTTTTTAAGCCCTGGAAAACAGGATATTTGGAAGAGACGTAGGCAAAGATCTTCCTTATCTGCTACATTCACCAGAGTATAAGGGGGGTAATAATCACATTATATAGATAAAGCACAAAATATGTGTACTTATCGAATTTTTAGAATGTTTCATTTTCTCTAGTTACTACCGTAGTTCCTTCTATGTTTTTCTATAATCTTTATATATAATTTTAGGCACGTATCTCTTAGACTTTTACTTTTCTAATGCTTCCTTTCTGTTACTCTAATATATGCATTTTGTCCCATATATTCTTAATATAAACATTTTTTTTAGAGAAGTATATTACAATGTCTCAGAAATGCTAGTACTGAACAGTAGCAGGATTCCAATTCACATCAAATATTGATTCATAACTTGTATTATTTACAAGCCTGTATCGTAATATGGAGTGAATGAAACTCTCTGTTATCCTTAGCAAAGAAGTATTGAAAAAATCCTTTTGTTTTTATTAATTTTAACAGCACTTTAGTAAGCACTTATGTGATTTGCACATTTATATTAAGGAGTTGATTTACCACAAACATATGAATATAATGGAGGAACCAGTCATTCAAATTTATTTATTTATTTATTAAATTTTTATACCGCCCTTCTCCCGAAGGACTCAGGGCAGTGTACAGGGCAATAAATATCAAAATATACATACAAAAGTTAAAAAGAATTAAATAATTATGCCCAATATAAAACAATGATTAAAAAATGTTAAAACCAAATCCAAACCCCCAACCCCATCAGACCAGGCCGGATTGTTCAAATAAATAAGTTTTTACATCGCGTCGGAAGGAGCGAAGGTCGGGGGCCGTCCGGAGCTCAACCGGCAAGCGGTTCCATAGGTCTGGCACGCCCACAGAGAACGCTCTCCCCCTGGGGGCCACCAATCGACATTCTCTGATCGGAGGCACCCTGAGGAGGCCCACTCTGTGGGAGCGCACTGGGCGGAGGGAAGTTGACGCTGGCAGCAGGTGCTGCCGTAGGTAATCCGGACCCATGCCATGTAGGGCTTTAAAGGTCATTACCAGCACCTTGAATCTCACCCGGAGGGCAACTGGCAGCCAATTTAATGAGTCATACTATGTTCTATTTTATTTATACCAGATAGAATGGGAGGAATAATTATTATCATCTCTGCTAAAAGTTTTGGTGGTCTTTTAACAGGAATGGTAATAGAATTGTGGCTCTCCTTTGCAATTCTTGTTTAGAATTTTTGTTTAAGAGTCTTAGAATGATAGATTGATTGAAAGATTTCAGAATCTTTATATTTAAATGCAATAATTCAGAAATTTATTTCCTTTGTCTCTTAAAGAAATAACTTAGTTTGCTCTATGACCATTTTCTTTCCCAAATCAAAGCCAGGTTTGCCAGGAACCACTTTGTGTTTAACATTCCTTGTGTTAAAAGACTTCTCAGAAGCTGCTCCAGACCAAGAATGTTTGAGCTAATATTCTAGCTCCTTCAGAAAAAAACAACAATGCACTATCTGTTCATTTATGTCATTTCTATACTGACACTGCATCTTTTGATTTGTTTTCAAAGTTGTGGCGGCCTAAATAGATGTTTTTATTTTCAAATGATGAGCTAAGAAAAAATAACTCCTATAAAAATTATTCAAATACATTGTTGTTTTTTGTACTTTTCTTTCTGCTTGTGTTATTGGCAGGGGCAGATACAGGAGATGCAAGATGACAAAAGTCCTGCTGATGTTAAGTGGAAATATGCTAGTTCTTATTATTTTTATTTATAAAATATAGCTTCTGGAATTATATGAATTATGATCCATATGGAAGTATGTGGATCATACTTCATAAAGTTCCTGCAGCTATATTTGTGTAATTCCATAGTAACAATAAAATTCAGCTTTTTCCAAAGCTTCCTGAAAGTCACTGAAGAATCTCCAGAAGTTAAATAAATTATGTTGCATAATTCACAGATTTATTTATCAACCTTTTCTCCAGAAGCACCAAACAAATTATACCGGGATTGCCTTTTGCTTTAAAGTTTAGGATTTTTCTTACAATGACTGACTTCAAAAATACTTATTTATTATATAGGTAGTCCTTGATTATAACCATTTGTTTATTGACCATACAAAATTACAACAGCACTGAAAAAATTACTTATATGACCAGTTTTCACACTTACGACCATTGCAGCATCCCCATGATCATGTGATTAAAATCTGGGCACTTGGCAACTGGCATATATTTAAATCTGGGGTCATGTGATGTGATCACCACTTGTAACATTCTCATCTGGCTTCCAACATGCAAAGTTAATGGGGGAAGTAAAATTCGCTTAATAGCCATTTGAGATCACTGCAAGGGTACAATTCACCAAGCATTTTGACTGTATTAATTCCATTCACATTCAATGGGATTCATGCATGGAACATGAGCAAACCTTGAAAGAATTCTGTTCTGTTTGAAAATTGAACCATATAAAAGAAATAGCAGTATCTTTCATTTTGCCTTCCTATAATTCATGTACATACGGGGATATGTAAATACAAAAGTAAAATATTCACGAGTATAGCCTATTTAATACATATTAAAATATTATTGCAATGCCTCATCAATAAGCAACAGTCTGTAAGGCATCTAAAGATACAGGAAAAAAGGATGATATACTTCAACATGAACAAGTTACATATCTTTTTATCAGGAAAAATCATGCATTGATTGAAGGGCTGCAAAAATGAAGTGCCCAAAGAGATGGAAAACTGAATTCCTATGAGTTACCTGTTGAGTTTATAGCTAAAATGAATCACTGAATTTTACTTACATCATTTTCATACCCATACACTAGGAACATATGAAACTGTCTCATACTGACTGAGATCCTTGACTTATGAATACTGGGGATGGGCCACATTTTGTCATCATCTCCTTCCTAGGGTTGAGAGACAATGAGTATCCCAAAGATACCAAAATTGCATTTTCTCAGCCTCCTTATATATTAACAAAAAAGGGTGCCTTACAGATTTTTGGAGAGGTAATTCCAGAGGGATGGCCCTACTGTTGAAAAGCAGTAGTTCCACCTCTGCCTTGCATGTCATATGCAAGATGAACCTGCTACTTTTTCATCGGAACACACAAACAGGATTGGTGATTTTGCTTTGGATATTGACATGGGTGGCATATAAAACTAACAATAAACATTCTACTTGGAATAAGTAGCTTTACAGTTATTGGAATGCAAAGTGAGATGGGACTTTATAGCTCAAAATCAGCACTTTGTGCATAACCAGATGCCTGTTGTGGAATCCATAAAACTGGTGTTACGTGTGAATAGCAGAAAACTCACCTGCCAACAAGTGACCTTCTGTATTTTTTATCAACTGAAGCTTTTGAGCAGTCCCACATAGAAATCGGTAGAAATCGGTTCTAGTAATATATTTATGCAATACTTTAGTTTTCCTTGAAGTGTACAGACAAGTTTTACAAAAAGCTTGAAAATTAGCTTGCATACCTAATCATTTAAAAATCTTCCTTCCATGTTTATTCCAGTGGCATGTGACACAGTTATCGTGGATGGAATTGGCTGTAATAGAGAAAGGAATTATATTTATATGTGTAGAGGGATTATTGGTCAAGACTATATTATATCAGTGACTGGTAAACCAAATCAAAAAGTTATTTCTTCACCTGCGGCTATTAGTATAACTTATAAAAGGTGCATTGTAACTCTCCCGCATTCTGACATAGAATACAGAGATGTGATGATTGCTTTGATTACATCAGTTTGTAACTTTAACATTGTATATTGAGAAGTAAGTTAGACATAAAGGAATATTGTTTCATTTTTGCTTTTTAAACTAAAACTAGATTATCCTGAGATAATTCCCTGTGAATGCTTACTTTGCAGACATACGTTTGTAATCCTAATAATAATAATAATAATAATAATAATAATAATAATAATAATAATAATAATAATAATAATAATAATAATAATAATAAGAAGAAGAAGAAGAAGAAGAAGAAGAAGAAGAAGAAGAAGAAGAAGAAGAAGAAGAAGAAGAAGAAGAAGAAGAAGAAGAAGAAGAAGAAGTTGGAAGGGACCTTGGAGGTCATCTAGTCCAACCCCCTGCTCAGGCAGGAAACCTTATACCATTTCAGGCAAATGGCTGTCCAGTCTCTTCTTAAAAACCTCCAGTGTTGGAGCATTCACCACATCTGGAGGCAGGTTGTTCCACTGGTTAATTGTTCTAACTGTCAGGAAGTTTCTCCTTAGTTCTAGGTTGCTTCTCTCCTTGCCTAGTTTCCATCCGTTGCTTCTTGTCCTGCTTTCAGGTGCTTTGGAGAATAGCTTGACTCCCTCTTCTTTGTGGCAGCCCCTTAGATATTGGAACACTGCTATCATGTCACCCCTCACTCTTCTCTTTGTTATATATGATTATATATGATATGTGATAATTATAGCTAAGGACTAAAATGATCTCTCTTGCTAGTTTGTATTTTAAAATCTCTCTCTCTCTCTCTCTCAGCTTTATGTAGACACTGCTAACAAAAGGTCAAGGGTAGTTCTACTGATGTGTCCATGAATTATATCTTTTCCCTTACATTCCAGAGTCATTATAACCTTCTGGTTCTTCATTATTGTATTAGTCACAAAATCAAATATTCTTTCCAATTTTAATTGGATGGGAATGAAAGATATATAGAGGTTCACAATTGACATGATCATAGAGAAAAACTATCCAGCTCACCCAAAAACATACTATAGAATATGGCACAGCTGTCCTTCAGGTGAGGAAGAGCACATAGCATGATACTTTCAACAGAAATATCATCTTTGTTGTGTGCAAAAGATATTGCACCCCATGCTCAGATAAAAAGAATACAGATGTCATGTTTTTTAAAATGGATTCTTTTCACCAGCGAGTCTTTGTGACTTTATACTGCATGCACAATATTTAGAATATTATTACTCTCAGCTGTGATATCTTTTCAATATGTATATTTCTTCTTCTTCTCCCTCATTGCTCTTCACAGATGCTTGTATAATAATCAGATGTGTGGAAGTATTTGCTAATTTCCTAATTCACATGCTATCTTCTCAGCTAATGTCACACAACTGCAAAATACTTCTAACTTTTAAAAGTAGCATTTTTTTAGCTAGTATAATTTTCTAATCAGCTTTGCTTCCACTATAAAAATACAGTAGTTGAATTACTGATAAAAAGTGCTGTTCTGCCTAAAAGCTTAATCAATCAGTCATGCAGGTATATATGTATATTATATGTACATCAGAGCAGAGAAGCTGTGATTTTTAAATATGCTATGAGATTTCTAAAATCCTAAGACTTTTAACACATAATTTCAACTGTGACAAATCAAAGCTAAATTTAGAAGGCAGAAAAGAGCTTACTGACATTTCTTAGGTGCCTGGGTAAAATTAGGCTTTTAACTGGGTCAGATATGTTTAGGTTCAGTTTATTTTATAGACCTGACACTTGGATCACAATTTATTTCAAATAATACTATATTTCTAACAAATATTAGGAAATTATTTCATTGCATAGTATTTTTTTAAAAGTTGCACACATTAATACTGCATCCAGTTTTGGGAATACTGCATCCAGTTTTGGTCACGACGATGTAAAAAAGATGTTGAGATTCTAGAAAGAGTTCAGAGAAGAGCAACAAAGATGTTCAAAGGCTAAAACATGTAAAGAATGGTTACTGGAATTGGGCATGTCTAGTGTAATGAAGAGAAGGACAAGGGGTGATGTGATAGCAGTGTTCCAATATCTCAGGGGTTGCCACAAAGAAGAGGGAGTCAAGCTATTCTCCAAAGCACCCAAAGGCAGGACAAGAAGCAATGGATGGAAACTAATCAAGGAGAGAAGCAACCTGGAACTAAGGAGAAATTTCCTGACAGTTAGAACAATTAACCAGTGGAACAACCTGCCTCCAGAAGCTGTGAATGCTCCAACACTGGAAGTTTTTAAGAAGAGATATTTGCCTGAAATGGTATAGGGTTTCCTACCTGAGCAGGGGGTTGGGCTAAAAGACCTTCAAGGTCGCTTCTACTTACTACTACTACTACTACTACTACTACTACTACTACTACTACTACTCCCAGTCATATATAATGGCTGGCACTGAATAAATCTTAATATACAAATGTAGATCCATGAAGTAATGATTCCTGGAGGCCACATGGAGCTCTGAATCTCCTATGCTCCTTGGAAACACTTGACCAGAATATTGGAAAATTGGTGACATAATTTAATGCCATTTTCAGATTTTAAGAACTGCTGCTTATATCTCCAAGTATACTTAATGCAGTTTTTAAAAATTAACCCCCCACAAATTGCTTTTCCAAAGAAAGTATGTAACCATCACTCCAGGTTTTCTCCTTACATGCTACATCTGCTCAACTTTAAAAAAATACATTAAATGAAGCCCCTGCTCATCAAAGGACTGCTTACTTCTGCATTTTATGCATATATGCAGATGACCATTCACTAAACATAGCTATTGCGGCATGTCAATGCATTGAGTGAATACTTCAAAAGATTTGCCCTATTTTTGCAGCCAATCCATACAAATTTTCAAATGAGCTATACAGAACATGCAGAATACAAACTTTAAATGTAAATTTTTAAATTGGAGCCAAATAAAATCTTTTTTGGTTTTGTCATATCTTGTCCCTCCATTGGGTTTATTTTTTTATTTTAGATTCCATTTTTTATAAAGAAGAGGTGGCATGCCATAAAACAAGTCATCTTTATAAAACTATATTTTGTTTTCCTGTAAATAAACTGATTACGGTGGTGGTGGTGGTGATGGGGGATTATCCTTGTCAATTTTGGGTGGTTCTTTTTGTAAATATGCTTTTGAATTGATTATGTGAGTGGCAGCCATTTTGATAGAACCAAAGTAGTCCATGGTCAGCTAAGGATATGGTTATTGCTGTATCTCCTCACTCATGAAAAGGCTTCTAGTTCAAAGGACCATGCATATTTGTTATATTTGAGTTCTTCAAACACAGAAGAAACTTGCCACATAAATAAAAATACCTTCCATATCATAATCAAGACCAGAAGACCTATTGTTAGGGAAATAGAAACTTTGTCGACTATTGCAATGCCTATTACCTGTCAGAGATTGATAGATGTTTCAAATTGGCTTCTTAATGGAGGATGAACTTTACATAACCATTTTCTTGTGAACTACCTTTCATTCCGAACTGAGGAAATTTGGGGGAAACTAATGCTCTGTTGTACTGCCTCTCCATATACAGTAATGACCTTACTTTGTTTTTTCACTATATCTTCTTTCTCCGACACTTGCAAATAACTTCTCTTGTAGATCTGTAACACTTCTATCATTGATATATAGCTTTGATGCTTCATCATTTGTTATCCAATCTTTGAAATATAACCTTTCTCCAAAATAAAATAATTTCCATAAAATATGTCATTTGAATTTCTTACCTACTTGTTGCCAATGTGATTTCCTGCCCATTATTATGCAAATTTATAAATTTTGTGGTATGCACCATTGAATTTCTAACTACCTGATTATCCTTTCTGTGATTCGAAGGGAAGACGTTTGATGCCTTTCTAGTCCAGTTACCTGTTTCGCATCATGAATACCAGGCAGAACTTCAATTCTTTCCTGCCTAATTTTCCTGACAACTGATGTTTAGAAGAGCAGTGTTTCTAAAATATAAAATTACAAAATATAAATGAGAGGGTAGGAGAATGAGTACATCTGGCTGCAAACTATAGAAGGCGTGATCAAAATTAAGCAAGTGGGAGGAGGAGCAAATAACCACAGCCATAGCTTGTTACTTGGAGCACTGCTAACTTGCTGAATTTAAATCTTTTTGTGAAACCTAAAGGGATTATTTGTCTTCCTCCCCCCCCCGTTTCCTTGATTGGTTAACCCTTTCCCTTTCTTCCTTTCTAATCTCCTTCCCTGCCCAGTGGGACTAGTCTTCCTTATTCCATATTCATTCTGTTCTTATTATTTGTTTATTGTTATTTTTGTTGTTGTTCCTTCTCCTTTCACTGCTTCTGCTGGAAAGGAGAAGGGAATTATATCTGAGTATAAATGTATGCATATACTTCTTGTTCTTGTTTTTCTTGTGTACTTCTAAATGGTTTATGTGGGTGAAAATGAGTTCAGTAGAACACAATTATTTTACAGGCAATTGATTTTAATTAGTAGACATTAATTACGTTTAAATATGTAGCTTATATGTAATTAATACTTTGGTGTATCCTGGCTGGGTGCTCTCTTGTAGTATGAGGTTTCTGGCAAATATACAAAACATGCTTATATGTATGCATACACATTTAAAAGTGTGTGCCAAAGAAATATTTATTAAATAGGGGGAAGAATACTCAAGTTTGGTAGAGATTTGGTTATTTACTCAAACTTTCTTTTTTGAAAATTGGTGTAGAAAGTTGACATCTAAAAATATGATCCCATAACTTAAAAAAATGTTTTGAGGAGTTAGAAAATTTTTATTTACCTAAATATATTTTTAGAAGATAGAGCTTAATCACCTTTCCCATATAATTTGAGGAAGAGCACAGAAGTACTTTAATGAAGAATAAATTAACTTTATTGCTGTGGTTTGTAGCTTTTAAAACTGCAAAGGGGAGACAATTGTGACATTGAAAGTCTGACTGTTGAATCACAGGTGTATAACATATTAACTATCACAGTATCTTGTCATCATTGCGCCATATGGTAGGCCATGTTCTGACATCTTACATGTTGACATTTAGCAGCTTTCTATAGTGAACAGTTTCCTAACTAAATATAGTTACAGTTTCTCCTGCATTGTACTTTATGCTGCAAGATATAAAAATAGCAGATGCACCAGTTTGGATATGTTTCAAAACATATTAAGATATACATTTACAGAAATTCTATGTATGCTATACTTCCTCTTAGATGAGTACATTATTCAGGATTTAACACTCACTTCATTCTTCACGATTAAAACTATTTAAATTCCAACTGTTGAATAATTGTTAATACACATATATCCAACTTTATTACTATGTGGTTTTTTTTAGTATACCACTTACAATCATTCAGGATTGGAGCAGTTGATAAATGCAATAAAATAATAAATTTAGAGACTGAGTATTAAACTGGAGTTTATTTGCCACTCTGTTTAAAACTGTGCAAATGCTCATAATAATATTCAGCATTTAAATATTACACAGCATTCAGAGTATTATGTTTATGGGAAGCATTTGAATTAGCAGAATATTGCTGTTGTTATACTAGTTTCTTGTTATGGTCAAATTCAGTAGGAGCATCTGTTAAATTCAAAGGAAACGATGATTAAAACATTACCCTTCTTTAGAAAGGAAAAGATATAACATTTTACTTTGCAAATATGAAATAAAACATGTAATATAATACATGTTTTCTTGTACAAAAACTTGCTTCAATATGCTATTTGATTTTAGCTTCTGGAAATTCCTGAGAACATTAAGCATTATCTGATGCTGAAGTAGTGGATACATGTGGTGCCTGTATACATGTATACAGAAAGACAATATTGTTTTGACAGTAATATTCTTCTAGTTATTTAACTTAACTAGATTTAGAGGTTGTTCAAGAAAATAGAAGCGAATGCTATATATAACTCCTCCTCAGTTCCTGAATAAAAGGTGAAATGTGATGAAGCAATGCAAGTGAAGAATTTAAGCAACAGATGCAAAGCATATATACCATGCCTTGGTTCACTGTCTTTTTGTAGTTTGTACTGACTAGATAAAAGTATACTTCTTGGTCCAAATATAATTATTTGTGCCTAAACTAATTTACACTATAAATTCTCTCCCTTAATGCAATAGTTATTACATTGACGGTCCTCAGAGCTATTTTCCAATTTAATTGCTAGGTGGAAAACATAATTACCCAGGCAAAATTATTTTCATACATTCAGTGTACGGTAAATAAAACTGGTTGACTGTGCATGTTTAACTTTGAAGATCATATATAGGTGATTACTATAAGAACTACCATTACAATAATGGTACCATTTAAAAAGTGCCTTTTTAGTGTCATTGTAGAATTGTATAACTCTGAATTTCTCTATTTATACTGGCCATTTAAATGTATTTCTATTTATATGGATACTTGATACAACTAAGTGTTTTTACTTTTTTCTAGAAGCAGGTGGTAAAAAATTGAAGAGTACAGTACAGAGAAGCACAGAAACTGGGTTGGCTGTGGAGATGAGAAATTGGATGACACGCCAGGCCAGCAGGGAGTCTGCAGATGGCAGCATGAACAGTTATAGCTCAGAGGGAAAGTAAGTCCTGATTGCAATTGTAAGTAAACATCTCTAAATCAAATGTCATTGATTTAAATTAGGTTTAAAATCACAATACTGCACATCGACTTCCATCATTCTAAATCTCAGTGAGGTTAATTGAATATAGAATATCATTTTTAAAAAGCAACAAGTGTGATTATCTCTCTCTCTCTCTCTCTCTGTCTCAATAGTAGGGCTTCATATCCAACAAGAACTCATATCCAACAAGAACTCATATATATATATATATATATATATATATATATATATATATATATATATATATATATATATATATATATATATATATATATATATATATATATATATATATATATATATATATATATATATATATATAATTTGCTATCACTTGGTGTTGTAAGATCACCCAGACTGCCACCAGCTACTCTTCCTCCCTACTGAATTTTCCTATATCCCACAATACTAATTTCAGAACCGGTGGTTTGGACTGGCTATCGCATAAATAAGGTTCACATTCTTTACAAATGTAACAAAGTAAAAGAAGGGCAGTCATACCACATGCATTTAATGGAATGCAAAATTTAACCTGTCCCTTTCCCCCAACAATTGTTTCTGGCATGCCTGGCCACTGCTATGTACCAATAGGCATGATAGAAGGGAATGATGGGAATTTTACTTCAACACAGTTGGTAGGGGACAAGTAGGAAAAGGCTGTTGTGGAAGGACAGTGGCATCTTTAGAAGGAGCAAAAGGTTAAGATGATGGTCACTTCAGTATAATCAAATCCCATGCCTCTTGTATCTGTATACCTGCACAAAAAGGGCAGGGCTTCAGGTGCACCACCATGACTGCCATCTTGAGTTTTGCTGTCTCTGTTTAGAGCAGTGTTTCTCAACCTTGTGAAACTTTAGATGGGTGGACTGCCACTCCCAGGATTCCAGCCCAGAAATTCCAATCTCCCAGGACTTCAACTCTTAGAATTCCCCAACTATGGGGATTTGAAATCAGCTCTTCTTAAACTTGTCAAAGTTCATAAATACTGGCTTAGACACTGTTATATGTGTATGAAACTCGCTATCTTGAGCAATGTGCATTTGAAGAGACAGGAGGTAAAACAAGCCATGCAATCATTTGTCAATGACACCAAAAGAAATACTTTATGGTGATTCAAATATTTTTTCAGTCAGTCAAAAAATTCCAGATTATTTAGAAGCTAAGGAAGACATCACAGTAACATTGTTCCATCTGGCAATGCAGGGCATTTTGTAATATTCTAACAAACATGCTTAGGTAAAGGCAAACTCTTTTGTTTTCATTCAGTGTCATTCTTCATGTATAATTTGAAACAGGCTTAAAGTAATTCTTGAAGATGAAATACTCTTGAGAACAGAGGAACTGCCTACATGACATACCTTTAATTAGCAACATTTAAATTCAGTAATTTGACTGAAAATATCAGGAAATGTTTTTCTGCCCAATTTGGTTCCTTTCAGAAAGTATAAGGAAACTGTCAATCAATTGTATTACCATATTCAAAGCCACATTTAAAACACTGCAACATACGATAAACAATGTGAGATATGTATGCCAGCTTTTTTTTCATATAAGCAATTTAGAATCTTTTGGTTCCAGTTCAGACTCCAGAATACAAGTAATAATGATGATCAAAAATATTTTTAAGATCAAATAAAATATTCAGTATATTCAGTAATAAATTTCTTTTTGTGTCATAAAATAACATTTGTAAATGCACACTAGATGTGGAATGGAACATAACTAATGTTGCCCACATTTATAATATAATTTGTGGATCTTTGTGTTAGAACCATATTGGTAAAAAGAAATGTGCTTTCTATTAGTTTGATCTTCCCTGGTGTGCGGTTGGCGACCGATAGCCAATTCAGTGATTTTCTGGATGGACTTGGCCCTGCACAGCTTGTTGGACGCCAGACCCTGGCTACTCCAGCAATGGGTAAGAAATGTTGAGATTTGAATAATCACATTCGAACTGAATTGCTCTTGGTCAACCACCTATATTCACTTTAGATTTGTTGGAATAATTTCGACTTAAAATAGATTGGAAGAGGAAAGAAAACACTCGTTAAATACACACACACACACACACACAAACAAGGGTGGTTATGAGCATATGTTGGTGTTTTTTTTAGCATTTGCCCTGCATAGTCACAAGTCCCATTTGTTTTTGCATTGTGCTTATCTAATTCTTACAGGAAAACTATCAGTACACAAGCAACAGGGATTTTCTTTCAAGCAATTTAATGTTGTAGCAACCTAGAGTTGCTTCGAAGTGAGATGGGCGGCAAACAGATTTAATAAATAAATACCTTGTGACTAATTAGCGCTGACAAGGACAGATTGACCCAAAGTGCCTTCTGTGTCTAAGGACTAAAATCTCAATCTCCTCTTTCATAATTTAGCACTTTAACACTATTACATATGGCTTTCTTGCAACTGTCAATATATAACCTCTAGAAAACATCATGGTGTTCTTATGGAAGGTTATAATTACATATATGGATGAATTGGGAAAATATATCCTCTAGCAGTATTTCTCATCCTTTTTTCTCCCATGGCTCACTTCTAACCTTGCTTTTCCCCTGTGGCCCCCCCTGTCCAAGTTCTATTATGGATACAGATATGGAACAATGCCTTTTCTGGGATCAGCTAGATAGTATTTGCAATATCGTACACATTGCTTTTCTTTGGCTCCCTTGGCACATACCATGATCCCCCACTATATATTCTTCAACTTTCTCAGTTGAGAACTCCTTTAAATTGTTAATAATAGAAATAGAAAATCTATTGTTCAGTCCTATAAGTAAGAATCTAATACAATCAGGAGTGATCAGATGTGGTTTTCAGTTAAACTGAGTTGATGTAGAGAGACAGATCAGTTATTTAAATATTTACTTTAATGTATCTTTATATAATCACAGACAATGTGTGTGCATGTGCACACGTATGCATTCATACAATTGTATCTGCTTGTCATGTAAGTACTTGCATTTTTTGTCTCTTTAGGTGATATCCAAATTGGAATGATGGACAAAAAGGGACAATTGGAGGTAGAAATAATAAGAGCACGAGGCCTTGTTGTAAAACCAGGTTCAAAGACACTGCCAGGTAAAAGAAGTATAATTAGATCCCAGAACTATAAATGCTGTGATAGTATGTGAGCAATTCATTTTTCCATAATCATAACCTTTAGTGAAAAGTAGCCTCAGCTTTACCGTACTGAACATCCCTGTAGGCCCTCTTCTTTAGAGACAAGATCTGCACAATAGAGAGTATTAGTTTTTGTAATTCAATTTTCTTAACTCTGTTCCAGTTTTGATATATGAAATTAATTAAAAATACTATATGGGCATATGAATGGAAACTGTTAGTATGAGGGGGTCCTGGTTGCTCTCTGAGCTTAGTTGTTTTCTTGCAGACGTTTCATTATCCAAACTAGATAACATCATCAGTGCTAGTAAGGAGTGGGGTTTGCTCTCAGTTTATATAACTAGTGGCTTGCCCTGTCAGTGTTGATGGGAGTGGTCTTAACATTCTTTGGTTGAGCTACCTTGTTTGGCAGTTCCTTGATTGGGGTATTGTTTACTTGATTGTTGGTCTGATGTTAATCTTGGAAATAATATGTGTTTCTCTGGGTGCTGATTGCTTATGGTGAGGTGCTTTGGTCTTTTTGTTCCCTTTTTGGTTCTTGATTGTCTCTTTTGCATAGTATGTAGATATTGTTTATGCCTATGTGTCTATTGATGGCTAATTTGTCAGATTGCTGGGCAAGCATTTTTGGACATGGCTTGGTCTAGGATGGTCACAGTTTCCCAACTGAAACTATGGTTAAAACCTGAATTCTAAGCTAAGCTCTAAGCATTCTTAGAATCCAAAGCTACAACTGTGAATTGCCCTTCTGTTACCCTGAAGCAATACTACTAGTACTGTGTTTTCCCAAAAATAAAACCTACACCAAAATAAGCTGTAGCTGGATTTTTACATGTGCGTCCAATATAAGCCCTACCCCAAAAATAAGGCCTACTTAAGACCCCACCCACTGTAATACACCTGGTTGCACAAGGTAGGAAGAGGCACATGGGTAAAAATCAAGCTAGGGCAAGACTGGTGGGGGGGGGCTGGAATGGCCCTGCACCTACTTACCTTAGGACAGTTGCATCCAGGCCTCCACACCCCAACGTCTGCTTCATCTCACTGTCCCACTTCTGCAGCTGCTTGCTGTCACTTGCACGCATCACCCCCCCTGGCTTCCATTTCGCCATCAAAGCCCTTTGAAAAGGCCTCTGCAGCCAAGAAACGCGTTCCAGATTGACATGCATGATGCCTCTTGGCCTCCATTTTGCTGGCAGAGCCCTTCAGGAAAGGCCTCTGATGGCAAAATGGAGCTCAGGGGTGCCACATGCGTCAACCCAGAATTTCTTGGCTGCAGAGGCTTTGCCTGAAGGCCTCTGACGACAAAACAAAGGCCGGGGGTGACACATGTGAGTGGTGGTGAGTGGCCACAGAAAAAGTGGGCTGGTGAGGCAAGGCAGATGTTGGGGCATGGGAGACCTGGCTGCGATAGTCCTAAGGTAAGTGGGTAAGACATCCCTTGATAATAAGACCTGGTGTTTGTTTTGGAGGCAAAAGAAATATAAGATCAGGTCTTATTTTCAGAGAAACACAGTATTTGCTCATTCCCAGTGTTGGGGAAGAGGGACAAAGGACAGAAAGAGAAGCTTGCATAAGTAATTTATTTTGGTAATTCATAAATGCACTATACTGTGTGGAGATATATTCATTTGGAGCTAAATATCACTGACTGCTCAAGAGTATAACTAATGTAAAATTTTCTTAACAGTTGTTTATGTTTTTCCCTCCAAAGCACCATATGTAAAGGTGTATCTATTAGAAAATGGAGTCTGTATAGCCAAAAAGAAAACAAAAGTGGCAAGAAAAACGCTGGAACCTCTTTACCAGCAGCTGTTGTCATTTGAAGAGAACCCTCAAGGGAAAGTTTTACAGGTAATTTGCATTATTACTATGCAGATTAATATATTTATTTCTTCATTTTTAAAAAGGTCTGTGCTGCTTCCCATAAAATATTTCAGCTGAACTCAAAAAAAAACACCTGAAAAAAAATTCCCGTTCAATAGTTAATGTAAAATGTACATATTAAAAAAGAATTGAAGAGGAATAAATGAATTAATGCAAATAAACTTTTGTCTCCACCTTTAATACTGAGAAGATCTCCCTGAAAAGGTAGTATTTCCATAGCTAATGTAACCGCAAGCAGCCCTTGCACAGGAGGAAAAGCATTCCAAAGAGCAGGCAACCCAATCAAGGAGGTCCTTTTGTAAGTGATCATAAGGCAGTATTGTTTGTAGGGAAGTTAAGTACTTAAACAAGTGTATAATAGAAAAGGCATCCTACTAGAAGCTGCAGTTCAGGATGAATAGATTATATTATGACCACAGACCCAAAAGACCACCATAGTAATACATTGCATAATCATCAACAATAATTACTCATTGTAGGGCAGATTTTACAACTTAGCACTGTTTAGGAAAACAGAATTGTCCTGTGAATTTAGAGAGGAATGGGGAGATCAACTACAAAGAGAGTGGCTGTAGAATTTGCAGTATAATTTTAAAAATGCGCTGTGGTTTCCATTGCATCTACAACAAAGGGGCATCTTTGTTCAGCCAAGGGAATTTTTCTGTATCTGCCTTCTAACTCCTGCTGTGGGAAGAACATTAATGCCATCAATGGGGCTAACTTGTAGCCAGTACAATTGTTTCAAAAGCTAGTTTGGGGTTGTGATTAAGGCATCAGGCTAAAACCAGAAAACTATGAATTCTAGCCCTGCCTTCAGCGCAAACCAGCGGAGTGTCCTTGGACCAGACACTTTCTCTCAGCCCTAGAAAGAATGAATAGCAAACTACTGAAAATCCATGGGCATCATATTTTCTCGTACCTGTCTCCCAAGGTCATTCCCACATACTATTACAGGTCATTAGTACTTGGACAAGTATGATAGACTATTCGGCTTCAAGAAGGGCACAGCTTTTCAGTCAGCTAAGGTTTCTAGGTAAAGGTAAAGGTAAAGGTTCCCCCGCACATGTGTGCTAGTCGTTTCCGACTCTAGGGGCCGGTGCTCATCTCCGTTTCAAAGCCGAAGAGCCAGCGCTTGTCCGAGGACATCTCCGTGGTCATGTGGCCGGCATGACTAGACGCCAAAGGCGCACGAAACGCTGTTACCTTCCCACCGTAGTGGTCCCTATTTTTCTACTTGCATTTTTATGTGCTTTCGAACTGCTAGGTTGGCAGAAGCTGGGACGAGTAAGGTTTCTAATAGGCATGCTAACTACAGAAGTCTGTGACAATGATAACTGTAGAAGCACCTGTGGATTATTTACCACAAACTTTTAAATGGAGAGTTTTTATAGGAGTGGAACACTATCATCCCTTTTAAGGCAGGTATACCACTCAACAAAATGAAAGGTCAAGAGAACATTGTAGCAGTGTAGCAATAAAACTCCTCTTCAACATTTTGGATCTTAAACATTTACATTAATTCTACATACTGTAATAAACCAGATGGTGCACTGAACACCTCAGTAGCTACTACAACAAGAACAGTGTACATCTTAGTGTGAAGTGTATGAAAGGATTTGCTGGGTTGCTACTTGAGACATTATTGAAGTTGCAAATTAAGCCTTTTTTATATCACCAACCATCATGCAATAGGCGTAGCTATGTGTTTCTCCATTGAACTTCTCAAGATGTGTTACTCTTATTTGTGCTCCTGATAAAAGTTTATTTTCTAGTTGCTCCCCATTAAATCAAAAAGAAGCCCCTGAAGCATTGGATGATTTCCTTAAACAAACCCCTATGTAGCCCTGTAAGGAAACAGTAGCCTGAGATTCATTTTGTGGTGGGAGAGCAAGTAGGTAAGGGGGAGTAGCTGCTACTAGCTGCTAAGTTTTACTTAGGTTATAACCTTTCATCTGTCCTTCAATTCTTTTGTGCCTCAGTTGCAAGTAGTTTTTCTTGGCTGGTTGTGGCCTGGTGTGCTCTAGGATATTAATTTAATATAGCTAAGACTAACCTCCCCCCCAGCTGTTTTATGGCATAATAATATTTTAAGCTCTCTGTTATGCTAATCCATTTCCAACTTTATAAACAAATAAAATCCTACCTTGCTTTTACATAAATATTTAACATACACATACACACATCCATCTTGTTTTACCATTTGAGATAAGCAATTTTATGCAGAGTGCAGAAAAAAGAAAGAGTAAGCTAAATAAATTAAATGATAATAAAAAAAGAAAAGGCAATATAGCTAAAACGAATGTATACTACCGGTAGTACAATCTACCATGCTTCTGCAAATTTTTCTATCTTTGCAAAGCATCTTATCTCCAACTACTTCCAAACACCATTTCATGCATTTCTTTTTGTTCTTTCTACTTTTTTTTTAGGAACTCATCAACTCATCCAGCCTCAGGGTTTTCCCTTTATTTCAATCATTCACTCTTTCATATATTGGTTTTGGAATTTTTCATTTATCTTCCCTGTGAACCCCAAACCAATAAAAATAAGAATTTATTTCATACTCATTACACTATTTCGTGTTCAGTCTGCATTAATTTAGGAATCAATCACTGTTTGACTCTACCTTCTTGTTTTACCACACCTACCTAACCCATTCCTTCTGTGGTCAACTTATTTTTCTGTTTCTCTTGTCATATCAACTCTCACTCTCATATCACAAAGTGGAGAGAAACACATAGCCATTCTTGCTCCCCCCCCATATATTTATTTCACAACATACCATATACTACTTGCTATCTCTTATTTTTGCACATCTGAGCATTTCTTCATCTATTTTTTTTTCTACCAAAGTACACTGCCTATCTCCTCTGGTCTTTTGCCAGCTCTGGTCTTTTGCCATTTATGTATAACTTGCCAATATAAACACATTTTTTCTTATAAAAGCTATCTTTATCTTCGATACATTATTTTCTATATTACTTCTTGTTATCATATAGCCATAATCTATTGCAAATCATTTGGTTTCTCAGCCAATAACACGATATCATTTTTGGCCAAAGCTACACAAATGTTCACATCCCAATCAACTCACTGCTAATGACATCAATATTTATTTGTAAATTCATTAAATAAAAAAGGGGGCAACACACATTCTTATCTTAGTCCCTGCTCAATATCCAACTATTTATTAAGCATTCCATTTGTTCTCACCCAAGCTTTCTTATCCTGTGTCATTCTTACTGCATTTAGCAATCAGCTTCATCTCTATAGTCACTTAAAACATTCCATAATTCCAGCTGATTTATTTTGTCATATACGTTCATTAAATCAGCAAACATAATTTTCTTGCTACATTCATGTGGTTATTAATGACCATTTGAACTGCAAAAAAGTAATACATTCATCACTATATGGTGTAAAGCATTTCCTAAATTTTAGTCATTGTTACTTCTTGTACTTTTTGTATCAAAGTTCTACCAGCTTCCTATGACACTTTGCAAAATTAATCCTCTGTTGTTTTCACATTCATTCTTGCTATTTTGCCTTTGTAGAGGGGAGCAAAAATAGCATTATTCTCATAGTCAAACACTGTCTAGCCTTGAGATTTAATAGTGCTCTTCCATTCTTATGCTAATCAGGTCTAACCCTGATTCATTTTTCCAAAATTAGCCAAAGTCAGCTAGATGCTCCTTGCTGCTGTGACCTAAATAGAAGAACAATACAAAACACTATTGGAAACAGCAGCAAATAAAAATTAAATCCAAGACTGCAGATTAAAAGCCTCATAGCATAATTGGTGAAAAGTTACATAGAAATGGTATGTTGTATTTATTGGGAGTTGCTTCCAGATTATCATTCATATAGCCATAATTTAAATTGTAAACAATTATTTGGATTAATAAACTTAAATCTATTATTTTTTACAGTTATCGTCCTGAAAAAGTTCAAAGTGTTTAAAAACAAAAAATCTGAGAGATGGATCTGTAATGAGATTCAAGCCAGATTACCAGTCATTCTGGTATGAAAGGACCTAAATTCATATGATGTTCCACCTTTTATCTACCCAGTGTTGCAGAACTGAACTATCTTCAAGTCTTTACACTGGTCCAATTTAAGGTGCTAGCTTGAGAACTATTAAGAACAGATCTCATAACCTTTGCTGAATGGGAGATGATTGATGTGGGAAAAACACTTTAAGAAAAGACTATGGGAAATTATTTGAAATTCTTGCCAAGTACATGAACTTGTCCAGGTTATCATCTGGAGTTTATCTTGAACTTGCAGTCTTTACCCTTTCATAGAAGTATTTTTGTTCTATCTACCTGTTCTTATATGTAAAAGGTGGAATCAATGACTCATGTTCTGTTTAAGCTCTCAGTTTTGTAGATATTTGTGTAGCTTTGATTGCTACCTTGCTACAAAATGTGCTAGGAAGGGAGTTATTATCAGACTTATTCTGAGCACTTCAGCAGGGTACCTAGATTTGAGTTATTGCTTACTCCACATGCCAGACCTAGTAAAGTCAAAGAATGTGCTTTTATTTGATAATGAAATGCATTTTTAGGATTTTAGAATTAAACCCTGGTTAGTGTTAATTGTATCTTTTGGATAGTCTTTGCATTTGCCAACATAATTTGCAAGTCTTTTTTGATGTAATCAAATGTATCACTGTTTTAAATAATGAAGAGATTTTTGTTTGGATTTAGCTCTATTAGAATCTAATCTTCATTTGAGATGAAATGTAACATGAGCCATCTAAGGCCATTCCATTCTTCAAAAATTAAGGGACTCTTTAGGTACATGATAATATGGCTCAGGGAGAAGATGAAATTAGAAAATAAACTTGAGTAAATGTAATTTGGACCCCAGGCAGTGTTTCCAACTCATATTTTTCTTGTTTGGTTCATTAAATCAGCACATATCAGCCTATCCATCTTAGTACTATTCTACATAAAATAATGCATTTCCTTTGCCACTTCCTTAAAATGTATTATTTCTTTTTAATTCAACAGATTATTGTATGGGGAGACTATGGACGTATGGATCACAAATCCTTTATGGGAGTGGCACAGATACTTTTAGAAGAACTGGATCTGTCCAATATGGTGATTGGCTGGTTTAAACTATTCCCTCCTTCATCCCTAGTAGATCCAACTTTGGCCCCTCTTACAAGAAGGGCTTCCCAATCATCTCTTGAAAGTTCGACAGGACCATCGTACGCTCGCTCATAGCAGCTGTGAACTTTATCATAGCAACCAGCGTTACAAAAAATATTTAACAGGTCGCAAGCTCTGGTAACACTGCATGCTTAATGTTGCGTCTTTGGAGCCTGTTTCTAGGGCTAGAAAGCGATCCTGTATTCTCAGAGGAAGTTGCACACATTGTGCTCTAAAGGAAGTCCTCAGGTGAAGGAGTGGAACTGGAAGAACTGAATGGTTTGGACTTCAGTGACACTCAACTTTTAATCCAATTTGAAGCCATGGATTAAACTAAAGAATCAAGCTGTCTCATGCAACAAGAATCCCTTCAACGGCACGTCTGTTTTCTTGTTCCCTTTTCTTTACTGGCCCTTTTCTGCCCGCACCCACCCAAACCTGGTTATGCCACAGAAATATGGAGCTACCCAAAGATGCTGCAGATCATTAGAAGAAAAAGGGAAATGGAGCTGTCATTGCATTCATTAACAGCAGAGGAAACTTGCCTTATCAGAAAGCTTGAAGACTTAAGAGTGGCAGGCTTTGTAACTCCAGCTACTAATAGAGTCGAATCCAGCGTGGACTAAGTGAAAAGTAAAATTCTGTGGCTATACTGTACTGTATGAATTAAAGACACTTTTTTTGCATGGACACAGATTATGCTGAACATTTAAAATTATTTTCTTGGGGCTGCAACTTGCAAAAAAAAAAAGAATAAATCAGCCATTTTCAACAATTTATATTATTTTTAAAAATAAATTTCACTAGTGCATGGTTTTAAAAGGGAGAGAATGCAACAAGGTGATAGACACACCAAGTTATCATTCTTTAAACCAATCATGGTCTGTGTTTTTTGCAGACAACAATGAAAAATTAATAATTTCTAGTAAATACTCAAATTATGTTTATGTGACAAAAAATAAATGTAATATATTAAATTTATTTAAATGTAAAAGGTACAAGCCTTGTAAAGTTCAAAATATGTGCAAATTGTACACTTCTTTCCCTTCTTTCCCCATCCTCCTTTTGCCCTCTCGTTGCTGTCCTGGCTCCCAGGACAATCATTGCCCTCCAAAATTGCTACTTTTTGACTTACTGCTCTGAGCTCCCTATTTGATTCAGGGATACAGACTGATTCTGCATTTCTGAAATCTTTGAGAAAAAAAATTGTTTAAGAACTTTTTTCAAGCATGTTGAAAAGAATTTTGCAACATGGCTTGGGGAGTACATTACAATAATTCAGCATGTATTTGATAACAAATTGAACTTTTTGCTGTTTATTGTACAGTGCATGAAAAAACATTTCCCTCTCATGTTCAAATTGAATTCTACAGCAAAATACTGGAATCACATGGCCATTTGTAAAGCGTCTTCAATACATTTGTTTTCAGCACCAGCATCATTCGTTCAAAGGTTGAACTATCATTTCTAGATAAAGAAATGTTGGAACTGTCTTAGTAAATATCAGCATCTTATCACTTCCATTGAGCCAAATAAATTGCTACCTGTTAAACTCTTCTGTTCAGTTTTCATAAACTAGGATAGGAAATCAGTGAATATGAACTTGACATTCAAGTCATAATTTGAGCTGCAGTCCTATATCTGCTTAACCTTTCTATTAATGGGAATTACATGCCCAAAGAGATTGCAGGTTTTTTTTTAATTCTTAAACGCCTTAAACAAAATATATAACATTTATTAATTTTGACACCCCTCACCAAGAACCTAAAATGCAAATGTTTCAGGTATTTGAAGAAACAAACACCTGTTTCCTATATCAGGTAATTTAGGGTAACTGGAAAGGTGGATAATTTTTAAGTCCAGATCTCTCTTTTTTTTCCCTGATAAAAAGATACGTAACTTGTTCATGTTGAAGTATATCATCCTTTTTTCCTGTATCTTTAGATGCCTTACAGACCTGTTGTTTAATGATGAGGCATTGCAATAATATTTTAATATGTATTAAAATATGTAATATTTTAATTTAAGGCCATGCTCATGAATATTTTACTTTTGTATTTACATATCCCCATATGTACATGAATTATAGGAGGGCAAAAGGAAAAATGGGTATACTGCCATTTCTTTTATGTGGTTCAATTTTCAAACAGACAGAATTCCTTCAAGGTTTGCCCATGTTCCATGCATGAGTACCATTGAATGCGAATGGAATTAATAGTCAAAATGCTTGGTGAATTGTACCCTTGCAGTGATCTCAAACAGCACCTGCACCCCAAGGGGAATTCTTGTTGACAGGAGTTCTGTTTACTTACCAAACCCTTTTGCATTCATAAAAGAATTACCTAGATAAGAAAGATAATTGACCTTTTACATGATTATGTATAGGTTAATGATGATTGGTAAAAACATATTGACTGAAATAAGTTAATCACCTGTGTATGAGCAATCAATGAATACTAACACATGCATTAATCCCTAAAAATAAAAAAAAACATTTTTAAAGTGTATGACTCTTTTCCTGATACTGTGATATGCAGTTGGTGCACACTTTATGCATATTCCTATAAAAATATTTCTAATTCAGACAAGGAGGACACGACCATATGGAAAATGTGTATTGGTCATTATGCAGTATTTATTTTTGATTGTATTTTTTTAATATTCAGATGTCTGCAACTCTGCTTATAATTTAGTCATGTAAATAGCATACTTCCAGTGACCACAGCTGTCTTGTACATAATCTGTTTTAAAAGTAACTGGAATCAAGGTTGGGAGAGAAAAGGCAGACTAGGCCTTTTGATGAACACCAATCAATGTAAATCAAATTCATTCTGGCGATGGTATTTAAGACTTTAAATAAAACATGTTTCTTTAGAGAATTCGTGGTTCTTTTTATCATGTATATGTATGTATACATGAATTTATAAAAATAAAAATTGACAACCAGCATGGTAGTATTTAATATGCTAGAATAGGAACAGGGGGATTCAGATCCTAGCCCTCACTTAGACGGCAATATTATCTCACACAGTCTTAAGACCAGAAAATACTTAAATAAGATTATGGGGGGAAAAACTTATGTTCTGGTGAGACAATTGCTTATGTAAATCAATTTAATAGACTCACAAATTCTTGAGATACCCTGATTTCTTAAGAAAAAAATCTTTAGGTTTTATTTTTATTTATTTTAATTCCATTTATATCCCGCCCTTCTCCGAAGACTCAGGGCGGCTTTACAAACTTAGCAGTAGCCTTCATTCTATGTATATGCCTGCTTATTAGGGCTTTCACACACACCCCAAGCGGCATTTTAGTGATTCATCCTTTAATTCTATCTATATTGAGCAAAGATAGTTTCAAAGGATGAATCACTAGGAGCAATTTTTTTTTATGACTAGGCTTAAGTTATCCTACTTCAGACACATGTGAAGATCTAGCTTTCTGGAAAAGGCTTTAATGCTGGGAAAAATGGGAAAAAAGAGAAGAGGATACCCAGCCACAAAATGGGTGAATCCAGTCTCAGTGGAGATAAATGTACAATTGAAACACTTGAAAGGCCAGGTTAGAATAGATCATTATGGAGAAAATCTGTTTGGTCTGTAGTAAAAAAACAATTCAATGGTACATATGTACAATACCCTTGAATCTTTGATCAAAGCTGAAATTTTCACAAGGTTGAAAAACATATATTGCTAAATAATTGGCTTTTGAAGCAGTAATAAGGAGGCTCCTCGCTTAGTCACTCATACCTTCTTCATCTCCTGATTGAAGTATTGCAATGCACTCTACAGAGGTAACCTCGAAAAGTATGTGGAAACTTCAGCCGTCTGAACCATACTGAGTGATCGAAGAATGGCATACATAACATCATTGCTCCATGGATTGTACTGGGTACCAATTTACTTTTGGGTCCAATTCAAGGTGTTGGTCATCACCTATAAATAAAATAAAAATAATAAAATATAAAATAAGCAAGCAAGCAAGCAATGTCACAGATTCTTTTATCTATATCCGTAGTCAGTGGGACCCCAAAACCTCAGAGTTCCACAACTCCAACATGCGAATAACTTTACCACAGCATCCACCACACCAGGCTGCTTTTCTGTTTGGCTGTTATAGCTGCCAATTTATCAAGACTCTATAGGACACTTCTGTATTGCAAGTCTGCAATGCTGCTTAAGACCAAAAGCTAATCAGAACAACCATGTTCTTTCTGGCTATTAGGTGAGTAGAAATGCCTTAGCTAATCACTACTCAGCTATATTCCAATAACGAAGTGACTCACCTTGCAGTTTCATGCCAAAAACCAAAAGCTCTTTCCCCACAGTAAAATACGGTAAATTGAAAGCATCTTGTCTGGCCACAATGGCGGCCTGGTATTTGTATATTCTGCTTTCCTTTTTGTAGCAACTGAAAGACAATGCCAAAGAATGGAAAGGACACAACAGTGGTGGTGACTGATCATTGGGAGTCCCAATTTTCTCCCTTAGGTGATTACATATGGTAGTTCTCTAAGAACTTGTTATCAAACCAGTGCACTTGTAGGTAAGTGAGTTCTGGTATTGCTTTCACTGGGTGTAACTTATACTCATCCATTGCTTCCTGACAAATAAGGAAGCTAGTAACAAAGAGTATAGCCACTCCTCATTTAGTGATTACAGGTGGTCCTCGACTTATGACCACAACTAGGACAGGAAATTCCATTACAAAGCAAGGCAATTAAATGAGTCACGTCTAATCTTACAACCTTTTTTTTCTGCAGTAATTAAGGTTGTTAAATGAATCTGGTTTCCCCTATTGACTTTGCTTCTAGGAAGCTGGTTAGGAAAGTTTCAAATGGTAATAACTTCAGACCCGGGACACTGCAACAATTGTAAATAATGGCAGCTGCCAAGGGCCCAAATTTTGATCATTTTGACTGTGGGGACACTGCGACTGTCATAAATGCAATGACCAGTTTAATTCCCTTTTTGCAGGGCAGTTTGTTAACTTTGAATGGTCACTAAACAAAAGGTTGTATATCGAGGGCTATCTGTATCTCAGTGACCTTTTGCAAATATGAAGGTAATAGTAAGTAAAAAAAATCATTTTCCAAGCAATGCACATGTTTATGATCAAATTTTGTGCACCTGACAACAGGGCATGCTACAGTAAGAGTATAGAGTGGCATAGTTGTATGAGAGAACTTTATCTGAATGAGGCAATAACCAACACATTTTGCTTGCCAACCGGGTCGTTCGAATAGAATTCAGTTGCAAGATGAGCAATGTGTATATTCCGCACTGGACAAAGAGTTACTGATAAGCTGAGGTAAACAGCACATATACTGTATCACATCTGAAGACTGGTTGCCACTTGGCCACAGAAGTTGAGTAAAAAATTGATTTCACAGACACATCTATATGAAAGACTGCCCTTGTGAATCTATTTCAGGCAAGAGCTTGGGTAATGCTTTGCCAATCTCCTTATCTGGAAAGAAGTTCAGAAAAACATGGAACCAAATAATGTCAGACAATGTAAAAACTCAAAAAAACCCAGAACAAAACAAAGCCCAGCAGTGAAACAAACCTGTATTATGAATCTTCCATGCTGGCAATAAGACACACTCCAGCTGTCAGAGGCTTTGCCCAGAAGCATGCTAGTAATTTGGTGTAAAAATCATTATATCAGGCTGATATACACATGTGTATGTATGTGCAGGAAAAAAAAACCAATTTATTGCTAGGTAGACTTTGTACATCCCAACAAAATCTGATTCATGGGCCAAATAGAAGGAAAAGCAATTAGGTATAGTGTGCAAAGGGGAGCTTTAATTTATTTTCTTATTTATTTTCTTATCTTCAGCAGCAAGATAAGGAGAGGAGAGGCCTGGCAAACTGGGGCCGGGTGAGGAGAGGAGAGGCCCGGCAAAGCGGGGCTGGGTGAGGATAGGTGAAGACCAGCAAAGCGGTCTTGGTGATGCCCAGGAAGTGACGCCTGGCAAAGCAGATCAGGGTGTGGCTAGGGCAGGGGTAGGCAACCTCGGCTCTTTTATGACTCATGGACTTCAACTCCCAGAATTCCTGAGCCAGCATTCAAAGAGTTGAAGTCCATCAGTCATAAAAGCCGAGGTTGCCTACCCCTGGGCTAGGGGAAGGATTACAAGGCAAGATTGGGCGAGGAGAGGAGAGTCCTGGCAAAGAGGGGTTGGGCATGGATAGGAGAGGCCCGGCAAAGTGGATCAGGGTTTAGCGAGGGAAGGGCCGACAAGGCAAGGCTGGACAAGATGCAGAGATGCCCGGCAAAGCAGGGCCAGATATGAATAGGAGAAGCCAGGCAATGCAGGGCTGGGCAAGGTGAGACCTGGCATGGCAGGGTTGGGGGAGGACAAAGTCGGTCCAACAGAGGAGAGGGGAGGTCCAGCAAAGTGGGGCTGGGTGAGGAGGAGAGAGGCCAGGCAAAGCAGGGCTGGGAAAAGAGAGGTGTGGCCTGGCAAAGTGGGGCCGTGCATGGAGAAGAGAGGTCTGGCAATGTGGGGATGGGTAAGGTGAGATCCATAAGGTGG
Organism: Vipera berus; assembly: GCF_964194415.1. Lineage (NCBI taxonomy): Eukaryota > Metazoa > Chordata > Lepidosauria > Squamata > Viperidae > Vipera > Vipera berus. The sequence goes on from NC_138204.1 coordinate 194,996,918, forward strand.
GGATGGGTGACAAGAGACAAAGTGGGGCTGGGGGGAGGATGTGAGGCCCAGAAAAGTGAGGGAGGGGCTAGGGGACATGAGGCCCAGAAAGACACAGGCTGGATGGGGGGGATGTGAGGTCCAGCAAAGCGAGGGTCAGGCAGGGGAATGTGAGGCCTGGCAAAGGGAGGGTCAGGAAAAGGTCACGTATGGGAACATGAGGTCCAGCAAGATGAGGGCAGGGTGATAGGGACGTGAGGCCCAGGAAGGCCAGGTTCAGGTGGGGGATATGAGGCCCAGCAAAGAGTGGGCCCAGCGTAGGTCATGAGGCCAGGAAATACCTGGGCCACGTGGGGGGATGTGAAATCTGTCAAGGTGAGTAGGAGATATGAGGCCCAGTAAAGAGACAGTTAAGCAGGGGGATGTGAGGCCAGGCAAGGTGAGGGCCAGACAGGAGGATGTGGGACCCGGCTAGGCAAAGGCATGGTGGGGGGAACATGGCCAGCAATATGAGGGTCAGACAGCTGCATGTGAGGCCCAGCAAAGAGAGGTCCAGGCCGGGTAAGACCCAGCAAGGCGAGGGCCAAGCAGGGGGTGTGAGGCCTTGAAAGATGTGGGCCTGGTGGAGGGACATGAGGTCTGGCAAGTTGAGAGCCAGGTGGAGGGATGGGAGGTCTGGCTTAGAGATGGTCAGGTGAGGGGATGTGAGGCCCAGCAAAGTGACAGTTGGGCAGGTGGATGTGAGGCCCAGCAAAGGGAGGGCCAGTCAGGAGAACATGAGGTCCGGAAAGACATGGGCTGGGTGGGGGGGGACATGAGGTCTGGCAAGGGGAGGGCCTGGTGGGGGAACAAGGTGAGGGGTTGGTGGGGGGATGCCAGGCCCAGCAAGTAGAGGGCCCAGTGGGGTGATGTGAGCCCTGGTAAGGAGAGGGCTGGGTGGGGTGATTTGAGGCCCAGCAAGGAGAGGGCCAGGCTGGTATTGTGAGGCCTGGCAAGGAGAGGGCTGGCTGGGTAGAGGTAGCTGTACCAGTGCTTAAGGAGAAAAATATGGATTGCTGTGGATTTGGGGGGGGGAGATAAATGGTGTGTGCATGAAAAATATGTACCTCTTCCCCCATGAAAACATGCTGGGGCACCTGTCCAAAGGGAAGGTGTTCATTAATTTGGATTTAAGAGAGGTGTATTATTGTGTGAGGACCAAGAAGGGAGATGAATGGAAGACTGCTTTTAACTGCCCCTTGGGATGCTACCATTTCAGGGAGATACCTTTTGGATTGCAGGGGGCACCAACAGTGTTCATGCAGCATGATCATCTATACAAGGGGGTCCTGGTCTACCTCAATGACATTCTCATTTACTCAGAGACAATGGAAGAACACATGAAATTAGTGAGGAAGGTGCTGCAGAAGGTACTGAAAGCCAAACTCTATGCCAAACTACCCAAGTGCAACTTCCACAAAAATAGCTTGGACTATTTAGGATATCGCATATCAAGTGAGGGGATGGAAATGGACCCTGGGAAAGAGAAAGGCATATTAGAGGGCTCCCCAAGAGAGTTTTAGAATTGGGGACCAGGTGTATCTGTCTACTAAGTACCTCAAGCTAAGGCAGCTTTGCAAAAAATTGAGTCCTAAATACATAGGACCTTTCCCAATCATGAAAGTTATAAATCCAGTAACTGTGGAGTTACGGTTACCAAAAGAATTGAAGCGAGTTCATCCAGTTTTCATTGCAGCTTGTTGAAACCATTCAAAAAGTCCAGCTTAAGACCAGAGGCAGAGAAACCCCCTCCTCCTATACTGATGGAAGGGGAGAAGCATTATGAAATTAAGAAAATACTAGACTCAAGGATTTCTAGGGGAAAATTATAGTACCTAGTCCTGTGGAGAGTCTATTCCTTAGCTGATGCAGAGTAGGTAAAAGCCCAGGATGTTACAGCTGATAGATTATACGGAAGTTTCAAGAGAAATACCCGCAACGTCCAAGGTGATGATGTTTGAATGTTTGAATACATGTACTTATTGTTTCCTTATGTCTACCTTCTTTTCCAGGGGGTTGGCATGTCAAGGCTGAATTGCTAAGATGCTTGCTAACCTCTATTCCCACTCAACTTGCCATAGAAACAGGGGTGAGGGAGAGCCTGGGAAAGAAACAGGAGTTTCAAGAAGACAGTCCATGGACTATGAGATCTAAGGTTATCAAAAGCAGATGTCTGACAGAGAAGTGGACTCTTCCCATAACAAACAGAAAGAATGTGATTGGGCAATGTGAACACATGGTGGGTGGGAGTTGTGAAAAGCTATTGTTAACTAACCAGATTTTCACGTGGGAAAACTAGAGTTGATTTTACTTCTTCAGTGCCAAGATTATCTCTTATGGCACCTCAAGTGTGTTGAATTCGCCAGCTGGATGGTTGATACAAACAGAAGGAAGGAAGGAAGGAAGGAAGGAAGGAAGGAAGGAAGGAAGGAAGGAAGGAAGGGAGGGAGGGAGGGAGGGAGGGAGGGAGGGAGGGAGGGAGGGAGGGAGGGAGGAAGGACCTTGGTTTAGTTTATTTATTTATAGAGAAACTTTGAGCAGAAAAACACTGCTTGCTCAAAGATCTCTCTGATAAACTGAAATACAAAAATGACAAGTACAAAAAATGGAAAGAGGGACACATAACTAGGGCAGAATACCAGCATATAGCCCAAATCTGCAAAGATGAAGTCAGGAAAGGTAAGGTTCGGAATGAACAAAGACTTCAACCAAAGTCAAAGATAAAAAAAAGGTTCTTTCAACATATAAATAACAAAAAAGAAAAGTCAAGAAAATGGTCTACTAAAGAGAGAAGATGGCAAGGAAGTAACAGGCAGTAGAGAGAAAGCAAAGCTGCTAATTCATTCTTTGCATCAGTCTTCATGCAAAAAGAAACTATAGCCCAACCTACCAAAATCTAACTGTAAAAAACAGAGTCGAAATAAAAATTTTAAAAGCAAGAAAACGGTTAGAGAATACTTGTCTGATACACATCACCGGGACCTGATGGTTTACATCCCAGAGTTCTAAAGGAGCTGGCACATGCTGTTTCAGAATCATTGTAGCATATCTTTAACAAAATTCTGGAACCCCAGAGAATGACCTGAGATTGGAAAAGAGTTGATGTGGTTCCCATCTTGAAACAAAAAAACAAAAAAAAACGGCCCAGAAACTACAGACCAATCAGCCTAACATCAATACCTGGGAAGATACTGGAAAAGATAATCAAAAAACAGATCTGCGAACATCTCGAAACAAATAAAGTTATAACAAAAAGCCAGCATGGGTTTGTTAAAAAGATATCATGCCAAACCAATCTTATTTCATTCTTTGACAAAGTGATTAAATTAGTAGACAAGTGAAATGCTGTGGATATAGTATACTTAGACTTCAGCAAGGCATTTGACAAAGTAGACCACGACCTATTTCTTGGTAAACTAGAAAAATGTGGGATAGACAGCATCACCACCAGATGGATTTGTAACTGGCTGACAAACCGTACTCAAGGAGTAGTCCTTAATGGTACTATATCTACATGAAGGGAAGTAAGCAGTTGGGTGCCACAGGGTTCCATCTTAGGCCCAGTACTCTTCAATATCTTCATAAATGACTTAGATGAAGAAATAGAAGAGGAACTCATCAAATTTGCAGATGACACTAAACTGGCAGGAATAGCCCACACCCCAGAAGACAAGCTCAGGATCCAAAAAGATCTTGACAGACTTGAACAATGGGCCCTATCCAACAACATGAAATTTAATGTGGATAAAAGCAAGGTTTTACACTTAGGCAGGAAAACCCAGAGGTACAAATATGGATTAGGCGAAACCTGGCTCAAAAACAGTGACTATAAGAGGGACCTAGTGGACAATCACTTAAATATGATTGGCAGGAGCCAAAAAAGCTAATACAATTCTTGGTTGTATAAACAGACGCATAGAATCAAAATCATGTGATGTATTAGTATCACTTTATAAAGCCTTAGTAAGGTCACACCTGGAATATTGCATCCAGTTTTGGTCACCACATTACAAAAAAAATGTTGAGACTTTGGAAAAGGTGCAAAGAAAAGCAACTAAGATGATTAAAGGCCTGGAGACTAAAACATATGAAGAATGGTTGCAGGATTTGGGTTTGGCTAGTCTAAAGAAAGACTAGGGGTAACATGATAGTAGTATTCCAGTATCTGAGAGATTGCCGCAAAGAGGAAGGGGTCAACTTATTTACCAAAGCACCTGTAGGCAGGACAAGAAACAATGGATGGAAACTAATCAAGCAGAGAAGCAACCTGGAACTAAGGAGAAACTTCCTAACAGTGAGGACAATTAACCAGTGGAACAGTTTGCCCTCAGACGTTGTAGGTGTTTCATCACTGGAGGTTTTTAAGAAGAGACTGAACAGTCACTTGTCTGAAATGGTATAGGGTCTCCTGCTTGAGCAGGTGGTTGGACCAGAAGAACTGCAAGGTCCTTTCCAGGTCTGTTCTGATTGACTGACTGTTACAAAAAGCACCTGATGAAATATGCTGGCTGTTATTCTTTCATTGCAGTGAATGATATATTTCACACAAAGATGCTGCGTCTTTGAAAATGCTAAGTAACTCTGCCATCTGGAGGTTGAAAGAAGGTCCATGTCTTAATAGAACCTGGACCTTTTTTGTTGTTAGAGAGCATGAACTTTAGATTAATACAGATTTTTAAGAATGTATGAGAAGCATGAGGAGGATGTTTATTATGAATCACACGACGTGCCTATGTGAAGAATATCTTGATAAATTTAAATTGGATGATGTCTCCATAGAAGGTGCAAAACTGAAATTGATCCATATCTCTAATAATCTTTCTCCTAGAACTAGCTTTATTGTACTGGAGATTGACAGAAACTTTGTGAAAAATAAACCCTTTCCAGAAATGAATTAATTTTTACTTTGTTTACACACACACCTTATCTTTCTTAGTTTTTCTTATTAAAATCTATAAACTATTCCAACAGAGAAAGGGAACAATAACATAGATAACTAGTTTCATAAAACAGAACAAAATGAAGTAAGAGCAATCTCCCGACATCTCCACTCCTATTTAGTTTTTCTAGTGGTCCCAGGTTTCAAGACAAAATCTATCCCCAAAACAACAAACACTCAAAAAGCAAAGCTATTTTTCTCTTGATGAAAATCCTGTGGTTTTTTTTCCAAGAGGTCTGTTGTCTGATCTCTTTCAACAACAAATATATCTCTTGTGTTACAGTTAAACAAAAATAATTAGCTATTAGAGCCATTAGTTAAAATGTAGACTCCTGTTAACACAAGAGAATGGCCCTGATGGGTTTCTTCAGCCACATAAATATGCTTTAAAGGAAATATATGCACAAATTAATTATTGTGAAATTCATATTGTTTCCTCTTAGGTTCATTTAACATTTGAAGAGCTTAGCAGTTATCATTTCCTGGATTCAGTGGAGTCCAGTCTATATATGATGTTTTCATCTGTATATGAGTTCTCCCTAGGTTTCTGGTTGGCCATGGTTGAAAGGCACTGCTGGACTGGGAGGCCATTAGTAGAAGTAGCTCTTCTTCCTCTCTTGAATTCTAAGACCATGGAGCACAGTCCTGTGGGCTTAGGCCAGTGTTCCATAAAGTGGTCAATATCAGGCCCCCCAAATAGATGGGACTATTCAAGGTTGTTATTACAGGTATTCCTTGACTTACAACCATTCATTTAGTTCTATTCAAAGTTACAGTGGCACAGAAAAAAGTGACTTATGACTGTTTTCATACTTACGACCATTACAGCATCCTCATGGTCACATGATCAAAACTCAGACATTTGGATTTATGACGGTTGCAGTGTCCCAGGGTCACGTGATCATCTTTTAAGAACTTCTAATGAGCAAAATCAATGGTGAAGCCAGATTCACCTAACAACCTTGTTACTAAACAACTGCAGCGATTCACTTAATAAGTGTGGCAAGCAAGGTCATAAAGTGAGGCAAAACTCACTGAACAGCTGTCTTGCTTAGAAATGGAAATTTTGGGCTCAGTTGTGGTTGTGAGTTGAGGATTACTTTAGTTGTACTATATGTAAAACAATGTGAAATCAAAGCTGCCAGTTCTTTAACTGGTGTCAGCATTCATACGCAGCAAGTTCTTCCCATGGATCTAGGATGTCACAATACATCAGGGTAGTATATATCTTGAAGAAGTAGGCGTGAACCTAAATGGACTCCAGAAGATGGTAGAGGACAGGAAGGCCTGCAGCAATGTTGTCCATGGGGTCGCAATGGGTCGGACACAACTTCGAAATTAACAGCAACACTATATATCTGGATCCAAGCAGTGTGGCCTTTTGTAATTGACAGATGGAAATTTTGTCATTGTGCAGATTTTCTAAGTGCCATCCAAGATTTTTTGATATAGCACCCAGTGTGCTGCTAAACACTGTGTCCACCAGAGCTAGTTTATTTTCATATAAAAATGTTTGTGGGTTAAGAAATAATCTGAAACTTCATGAAGGAGTGGAAGAGTTGAAGAGATTGGGGACATCTGACTTGGATGTAAGACTTGGACATCAAAGATTGTGGGTGCTTCATCACTGGTGGTTTTTAAGAAGAAACTGGACAGTCACTTGTCTGAAATGGTACAGGGTCTCCTGCTTGAGCAGGGGGTTGGACTAGAAGACCTCTAAGGTCCCTTCCAACGCTATTCTATTCTGATTTTGACTTATTATGTCCCATAGGTCTCTTGGTAAATGTGTAGAAGATTAAGAGTCATCTTATTGGTGAGATGGGCATCATATACTTTTAATAAATAAAGAAATAAAAAATTGAAATCTTAGTCTTTGTTGCAGCTAGTCTGAGGACTCAAGAATTAGAACAAATGTTTAATACAAAAGTTAGTTTTTTGAAAATAGCTGAAGGGAGATGTTCTCAATCCTTATGTACTTCTGTATGAATCTCCATTTATATGATCCATCATTACAAGACTGTAGCTTGAGAAGCATGCTAGGTCGGTCATTTTGTTCTACTAGCTGACTTCATTGTTTTGTATGGAGCTGGAGGAATACCTCTGTAAAATAACCATGTACAGCAGGGGAGTGAGAAAGATAAGATGTTAGGGTGGCTTTAAATGTCTTCTAGTACAACTAAAATCCATTAGGTAACCTGTGTTTGGGGGCAGGAGACTGTCACACATCAATCAACAGTCAAGTGTTCGACACAATCTTCTACCAATCTAATTTATGGCTTGCTGTACAGGTCTACAAGAACAGATGGGGAGCACCTACATGCCTTGTATAAGGGCTTCCTGCCATTGGTTTAGCACAATAAATAAAAATTAGTTGCAACAATAATGATGATAAGGATCACCTTGGCACGCAAAAATAAGCAAACGTATTACTATTACTAATACATTGATCCAAACTAACTGCCCTAAGTTAGCCCTAAGCTGTTCAAAGTTGATAAATCTTGCAGCCTATCCATTTTCTATTAAAGCACAAAAAATTCTGATATTTATTTTATTTTATCTTACTTGAAGTAGTTCTTGTACAACACTTGCAGGCAATGATTCCTAGCTGGCACAGAGATGTACTGTGTCAGTATTATTCTACATATTTATTTTTTGCGTTTATATTCCACCTTTTCATTAACAGCTTTCTATAACTTTATTCATAACAAACATAATGTAGATTAGTCTCTCTCTCTCTCTCTCTCTCTCTCTCTCTCTCTCTCTCTCTCTCTCTCTCTCTCTCTCTCTCTCTCTCTCTCTCTCTCTCTCTGTGTGTGTATACAGAGAGAGAATAAAAGTATGTAGTGTGACAGTCATAATACAGTAATACAAAACAATAGCTTCAAGCAGTTTAGCTGTGCTCATATGCTGGGTGAATAAAAATATTTTCAACAGGCACCTAAATTATGTCAAAGTCAGTGCCTGCTTTATTTCTTATTTAAGAGGGTCCCTGCTGTCTCGTTTGGATGAAAAGGTTGAGTAGGAGAGCTGGCTTAAACCTCTAACATCCCAAGGCTAATATGGTAGTTCTCAACTTACAACCAATCATTCAAAGTTGCAACAGATTTCCCCCCCAAAGCTAATTATAACCTGGTTTTAGGGTCACTACATTGCCCCCATGGTCATTCACCCATTACAGCAGACCCCCCCTCCCCATCTACTTTTTCTCACATATCACCCTAAACCAGTGATGGCAAACCTTTTAGAGACCGAGTGCCCAAACCGCAACCCAAAACACATTTATCTCAAAGTGCCAGGGCCGCATCAGCATTGTGGTGCCCTCAGGGGGAGCAGGGAGGCACCTCTGAGTGCCGCCTCTGGCATGCAAAAACTGGGGGTGCAAAAATGGCTAGTGAGTATCACGCAGGCACTTGCCCCGCCCCATATGCAGCATGTGTGTGCTCACGGCCCCGTGCACATATGCACGCATGTAAAATGCTTCCCCCTCCCTTTTCTTCCAGTCCACCAATCGACAATGGTTGGTGACCTCTGCTCCACCACCTCTACTCAAGCTTGCTAGTCAGCTGCTTCGTCTCCTTTGTGCTGGGTGGGGCTCCTGCTCCGGGCGGCGGTGGTGGCCTGATGGACCTGCTGCTGGCAGCAGTAGCGCGCGTGCCAACAGAGAGGGCTCTGAGTGCCGCCTCTGGCACGTGTGCCATAGGTTCGCCAACACTACCCTACACCTTACCCTCATCCCTTACCTTACCCTCCCTAACTTTGATAAATCAACTACCATTCATTTATAACATGTTCTCTCCATCTAGAACTGTGGAAAGGGTGTTCATAGGATGTGGTCAAAAAAGTAAATGCAGTGGCCATAGTGGATTTGTCTGTTGTTGTTTTTTAATGTGCTGAAGAAGGACTATTTCAGTTGTATCAAGATTGTTCCATCTGTGGATGAGAATAATCATGGAGGAATCCTGGGTGCCTAAAGCAGGAACTGAAAACATCTTTGCATTATAGAAAATATTACAGAAAAAACATCAGAATCAGAGAATTCATGACAGCTGGAGCCACTTTCTCATTTTAATCCTCTTTACAAAGACATTTTATTAAAAATGTAGCAGCATCTTCCGATCTGCTTGCAAAACAACTGCAGATGTTCTTATGGTATGATTCACCTTTCAGGACTGTGCTGAATAGCTTACATGCTGTGTTCTTTAACAGCTCCCTGATTTAGTCCTGAAAAAGGCTGTTGAGCACTGATTTTAGCACAAAATAATTATGTGACATAAATGTCTAGGTGGAATATCTGAATAGCAAAGACTTCTTAGATACCTTCCAATGCCTGGGATCAATGAGATATATCTATGAGTGTGAAGGTTCTCTTCCCTCGAGACCAGGGTTGTCCAATCTTGGCAACTTTAAAGCTTGTGGGCTTCAACTCCTAGAATTCCCCACCCAGCATGAGGAATGGCTGGCTGCAGAAGTCTGGGAGCTGAAGTCCTAACTCTTAAAGTTGCTAAGATCAGACACACCTGCTCTAGACTCTTCTGCTTAGAATACAGTTCTGTGGCAAAAATAGATACTGAAGTCCACAAAGCACTCTAGCCAGTAAATATAAACAAGATTGGATTAGCTCAGGTGTTGCCTACTTAATGGTTTTCAGATAAGTTAGGCTACTGGCTTAAAAACAGTAACTGTGAGAGGGACCTTGGAGTCACTTGACCATAAGCCAGCAGTGTGCAGCAGCAGCCCAAAAAAAAAACTAATACAATCCTGGGTTGTATAAACAGAGGCATAGAATCAAGATCATGCAAAATATTAGTACTGCTTTATAAAACCGTAGTAAAACCACACCTGGAATACTGCAGCCAATTTTGGTTACCATATCACAAAAAAGATGTTGAGAGTTTGGAAAAAAAATCAGAGAAGAGCAACTAAGATGATCAAAGGCCTGGAGACTAAAACATATGAAGAATGGATGCACAACTTGGGTCTGGCTAGTCTAAAGAAAAGAAGAAATAGGGGAGACATGATAGCAATATTCCAGTACTTGAGGGGCTGCCACAAAGAAAAGGGGGTCACGTTATTCACCAAAGCTCCAGAGGGCAGGACAAGAAACAATGGTTGGAAACTGAACAAAGAGAGAAGCAACCTGGAATTAAGGAGAAACTTCCTGACAGTGAGGACAATTAACCAGTGGAACAGCTTGCCCCCAGAAATCACTGGAGATTTTTAAGAAGAGGCTAGACAGACACTTGTCTGAGATGGTATAGGTTCTCCTGCTTGAGCAGGGGCTGTACCAGAAGATCTCCAAGGTCCCTTCCTATTCTGTTCTGTTCTGTTCTGTACTGTTCTGTTCTACAGCTCCCAGAATTCTCAGCCAGTAGATTATGCTAATGGGAGTTCCACTGTAATATATTTGAAGGGTAATAAGTTGAGAAAGGCTACTTTAAGCTGTTCTGTTGGTAACGAATATGTTTGAAGGACACAGAGTAGTATACTGGACTATATGAACTAAAATAACTTCACTTTGACCTGAACAACTATTCTGGGTTTTGATTGGGACATGAACTGGTCCTCCCACCTTGCAATGCCTTTCCCTGATACCACTGTTGATGAGGTGCTGTACTCAGGAGTAAAACCTCATTGAAAAAAAGGAATTACTCAGCATTCTAAGACTAAATACAGAAGCTTTGAAATTCTTCCTCTGAATATGTGCAGACAAGAAAATAGGTCACAGCAGTCATTAGCCTTTCTCCTAGCAATGCCATGATTGGCTTATTTCTTGAGCAAAATATTTTATTTAAAATTACTCAGGGCTACAATGGCGTGACCTGACTGGCCAACACAAGCTGATCACATTGCTGGTAGCAGAAGTGGCAGTTGTTGCCAGTCACAGGACAATGAACAGATGAGGAGAGGAGAGGAGAGGAGAGGAGAGGAGAGGAGAGGAGAGGAGAGGAGAGGAGAGGAGAGGAGAGGAGAGGAGAGGAGACAAAATGGGGACACAAGCAGAGAAGAAGACACCCCAGAAAGCTTGCCAACCTGTGGAAGACCTGCTGAGAATTAGAAGGGGTGGTGCCAACATGAGACAAAATGTACAATATAAGCTACAAAGAGAATTATTTAAAGTCAGGGTCATTGGACATAAAACAAAGATTCCTAATTTGCGCATGAAAATAAAAAAAGAAATTACTTCTGTTCCTGTCAGAGAAAGTAGAACTGAACAAGTTGCCCTTGTAAGCATCTTCTCTCAAATGATCAAGAAGGTGGTTGTAAGGGTGATTTGGTCCTCAGATGACAGAGATCATATATGCAAATGAACTGAATGCAGAATGGGCTTTTTAATGGAGAAGATGGCAATTGTATTTCAAAGAGTCCTACTGGCAACCATTAGATGGGTCAAAAGAGATCAGAGTGACAAAAGCTGTCCTGTGACCCATGTAATTTTGCTGTCAAGGTTGAATTGCTAAGATGCCTGCTAACTTCTATTGCTACTCAACTTGCCACAGAAAGAGGGAGGAGGGGGTAGAAAGTATCATGAGGAAACGGGAGTCCATAGACTGTGAGAGCCTACAAGAAAGCCTAGGTCACTAATGCAGTTGTTTGTTGGAGAAGTGGACCTTCTCATAATAAACCAAAGACATATGATTGGGCAACATGAACACTTGGTGGGTGTTAAGGGTTAAGGGAAACTATTGTTAACTAGGCAGATTTTTGTGTGGGAAAATCATAGCTGGTTTTACTTCTTCAGTTCTGAGATGTGTACTCAGTAAAGTTTTATCTTTTATGGCATTTCAAAGATTCCTTGATTTTGAGTTCACCAATCAGAAGATTGACAGTTGCAAGCTTACTCCAAGGCCAGGGAGTTTGTGGTACAATGCACAACACTGCATTTCTCATTTTGATAAAAATAGTAAAATCCTAAGGTGCTGCTGAGGGGGCTTGTAGGTAGAGGCACTTAAACAACTTTGATTGAACCCCAAAGGTTCACTAGGGATGCACTTAGTGAAGGACATACTAGAAGAAGTAATACCAGAAATACCAGGATTACTAGAGCTGTAGGCTAGCCTGGGAAGTTTGAAAGATCCCTCAAGAAGGCAATAGAAAATAATTTCCATGTCTTCACCAGGAGACTTGACGTTATGCAAAGAAAAATTTGATGTTAATGGGCACTATTTTGTTTCTTTTAAGAAATAAAAATAAAACTCAGAAGATGCGAATGGTTATAGTGGCTGGCAAGCCAAATTAAACTGCAGACATCATCATTTACAACCAAACCTTTAGCAGATATGGGCTAAAATATATAATAATCAGCTGGAGGCTAGCAGAACTGATGTACCTTGCTAATTGTGAACTCTTCACAGCAGGCCAGAAAAGTCTGCATTGATATTGTAGCACAAATAATGGAAAATGTGAAGTACTGGTAGCTGAGAATGTTAGATGTTCCAGATAGTGCTCTCTGGAAATAATATTCCAGGACAGTCAAGTAGCTATATTAATGACAGGTAATGGAAGAGATCAGTTTCTCAGAGACACATTAGCTATGCATTTTATTACCAGCAACGGAAAGATCTATATATTTTTCCACATCATTCTGGCAATGTCTAAAAACTTAAGCTGGATGTTAAACTTCAGTTCTTCTTTGCCTTAACCCCTGTACTTTCAATCTTGTGGAATCATTTTTTCCCCAAGAACTTTGAGGTAATCTAGATGCAGGTTCATCATGGTGGCTGAACAGGTGGAACCACTTTTCTGCCGTGAGCCATAATCTGAGATGACTTGTATGAAACAGGTACAGGTCTGCAATGGCCTAAATCAGGGGTGTCAAACTGCCAGCCTGCAGGCCAGATGCATCATGACGAAACCGCACCCATCCCATTGCTGGTAATGGGGAAAAAGCTCCGATACTTCACGTGACATCACATGATGCCACAAGTTTGACGTGTCTGGCCTAAATAATCCCTAATTGGAGTTAGGTGACAAAGAAGAGTTTGTCAGTCACTTCCAAAGCTGAGTCTGCCTCTGATGGCCCCTCAGGAAAAACTGCAGTTCAGACTTTCTGGGAGTTTCAGCCTAGCCAACTTCCCCATCTCACGAGAGAATCAAAATATCCTTACAATCTTCCATCATCTCCTCTTTTACGGTTGGCACTTTTCGTAGGACTGATTTATCAGCACTGAATGTGCATTATTAAATTTATATCCTGTTATATTCCTGTATTTCCAAGACCCTTCATAAATAAACCAGAGAATAATAAGAAAAATAATATATTAAGAATAAATAGTCAACATTTTACATTTCTATAGAACAAAGGGGGCAGGAGTCAGATGAAGAGGAATATCCTCCATCTATTCTTTAAAAACAAAGAACCATAGCTTGGACGACATAGCTGACAACATATAACTATGGATTCCATTGGACTGAAGATCTCAAAGGATCCAAAAAAGAAAACGAAAAAATACATATGTTGGGTCAAGCTGCTTAGTCACCATAGCTTTGGTCACCTTTTCTGTGCAGCCCTTCTCTTGAAGTTTGTTCAAGCAACAATTAGTTTTAACTGGCTTCTTTGACAAGAAATGGAGCCGAGTGATTTATTTCTCTGACATATGCCTTTATCCAGACTTATGAATTCTGGCCCAGACCAGCCACCTTGACTATGAAAGCATGACAGTTTCTGGTCTTTTAAATCTGTCAAAGTTTTATAATAGCTGTTGTTATGAAAGATCATGGGTGATGTCGCAGTCCCTTAAGTGGGCTTCCTTTTATGATAATTCCCTTAAAAAAGAAAAGAAAAGCAGAAGTCTTGGTATGATGGTTCAGAACCAGTCATTATCATCCCTTGGAAATAAAAAGTATTTTTAGCCTTTGCTGCTTAATTAGTCACTTTGACATTTCCATTCATTGTCAGTAAATGCTTTATTTCTACAAAGTACCAAGTTTTGAATTATTCATGGAAACAGTTTCTAACCAGGCACAGGATTAATTCAGGCAAAAGGCAGATTTCTGGGTTTGGGCTTGTGTAATAATAGAATTAGGGACACGGTGGCTCAGTGGGTTAAGACGCTGAGCTTGTCGATCTGAAGGTTGGCAGTTTGGCGGGTCGAATCCCGAGTGCCGCGTAACAGAGTGAGCGCCTGTTACTCGTCCCAGCTTCTGCCAACCTAGCAGTTCGAAAGCACGTAAAAATGCAAGTAGAAAAATAGGGACCACTACGGTGGGAAGGTAACAGCGTTCTGTGCGCCTTTGGCGTCTAGTCATGCCGGCCACATGACCACGGAGACGTCCTCGGACGAGTGCTGGCTCTTTCGGCTTTGAAACGGAGATGAGCACCGGCCCCTAGAGTCAGAAATGACTAGCACACATGTGCGGGGGAACCTTTACCTTTACCTAATAATAGAATTGGATCTCTACTTCTCTGAAAGTCTGACCTGAAATTCCAATACTGTAGGAAACTAACCTGGGTATCTTTGCCTTCTGGTGAAACTTCTTTTCAAAAGGTTTTATACTGTTATTGAGCATTGAAGAAGATGTGTAACTTTTCCATGAAAAATGGCACTTGCTTATTGGAGAGCTATTGGGCCAAATCAAATCAAATCAAACTTTTATTATGGTCAATGACCAGTATAAGCAGGGTGGGGTACAAGAAGCAAAAAACAAAACAAAAACAAAAACAAACCCCAAACCCAACAAAATAAAATTATATACAAATCTAATAGATATAAAAACAAAAATCTAAAGCAAATAACAATGAATGAACATAAAGAAATTGAATCTATGATAATATAAAACAGTTTATAATAATGAGCTGTGTGCCCATTAAAACTGGATTGTGGCACAGGCCATTTTCCGATGAGTTTTAAGTGCTACTACCTTAACCTGGCAATATTATATGCTGGAGCAGGGCTGGTATCTGAAAGCAGCAGGGAGGCATAGAATTCTCCTATGTACCCTGTATATTTATACAATAATAGTAAAATCAAGCTAGCACTAATGTCTATAATATAGGCACTGGAAAAGTGCTTGTTCTGTTGTTTCTACACATCTAGAGCGACAGAGACTTTGTGTCTCTGAGTAGTTCTTCCTATATAGGACTTTAAGGACAGCTGAGTGATCAAAATGTTTTACAGATTTTGAATGTCCTACTTGTATTTGGGAATTCAATAAGACAGGTTAGCTGCAAGATTCTTCCAGAATCCAAGACCATGCACAAAGAAACCAGCTTCACGTATGTTCAGCAACTGCATATCAAACATAACTAGATAGATAGAATAGAATCATTTAAAGCTGCTGACTAGTAGAGATACAGAGATAAAAAGGATGTCACTTGATATCATAAAGAAGCACTGCTTGTTATTTGTGAAAGAGTAATCTGTTATGTATCCAGTTGCAGGCATCTGCATAGCAACAGCCACTAGGGGGCGTTGGCCTGGACGGTTTTGGCGGGAAACAGTTTCGGCGGGAAACCTAGGGCCAACCCCATTGGCTGGCCGCCTCCCTGGCCGGGTATATAAGGAGGCCAGGTAGCCCTTGTTTCTCAGTACGCACCCCCCACAATAAAGAGCTGAACACGTACTCCGGCTGGCGTCTCTTCCTTGCGTCGGACCCACTACATTACATAATCCTGTGCATATTTACTAGGAATTCACAATATTCAGAGGTGCTTCCTCCAGGGCAAGTGTGCATTCAGTGCAAGTATAGTCTTGGGAATCAATGCCTCCCCTTTAAGCTAACTACCAATAGCTTCAGCACTGTAGGAAAGATTCCATTTTCCTGTTCAGCAAAATCACAGCTGGGATGCACATCAACTTCCAGGCTCAATTACTATAGAGTATGATATAATGTATTGCAAACAGTGCAAAGTTTGAGGGGTTCTTGGTTTTCTCTGAGCTTGCTTGTTTTCTTGCAGACATGTCATTACCCAAACTAGGTAACATCATCAGTGCTAGTAAGGAGTGTTAACAGCATTCCTTACTAGCACTAATAATGTTACCTAGTTTGGGTAATGAAACGTCTACAAGATAACAAGCAAGCTCAGAAAGCACTGAGCTACAAATATTCTCCTTTATTAGTGTAAAGTTTGCAATTCTGACAATATGGAGTTCTAGACATTCATATATATATATATATATATATATATATATATATATATATATATATATATATATATATATATATATATATATATATATATATATATATATATATATATGGATCTTTGGTCATTCGGGTTTTTCCCCACGTAGAATTGAAGGTGTAAAACCAACGTTTCGACGAAATCCCATCCATCATCCTCAGGCTGGTGGCTTCAGCTTCCTTCTTCTGGGAGAAGCATGTGGTAGTGGCTGTTTGTTCCTCTTTTTTAAACTGCCAGAGGGGGTGTGTTCTGTGGGTGGAGGTGTGCTCTGATTGGGTGGGGGATTAGGTGTGTTCTGATTGGGTGGGAGTGTGTTTTGAATGGGGTGTGTGTTCTGATTGGTTGGGGGTGTGTTTTGAGTGGATGGGCTGGTCTCAGCTGCCAGCCTTAGACCTGAGCTGGTGAGTTGTGCTGCTTTTGTTCGGCTTCGTGTTTGTGGTGGTGCCATGTTTTTATAGTGGGTGTCAGTTTGTTTATTGTGTGGTTTGGAGGGGTTTAAAGTGGCTGATGTTGCAGCTGTAGTTAGGTTTCTGTTTTGTGGTTGTGCGTCGTTATCATTGTGGGTTCGGATTTGCTTTTTGAATGGTTGTGTGGTGGTGATGTCATGTGATGTTATCATGAGTTTGGGTCTGGTATCATTCTTGGTGGTTGGGACTCGTCTGACAATCAAGGCGGGTTTCCAAATGGCTGGTAGGCGAGAGGTATCATCTCGTTTGTTCATGCTGTGGGGGCGTTTTTCTATCTCAATGGCTTCTCTGATTATTCTGTTGTTAAAATGTTCAATTTTGGCGATAGTTTTGGTTTTTTAAAAATCAATTTCATGTCTCGTGGCTTCAAAGTGTTGGAACAGGGATGAAGTTTGTTCTCCCTTTCTGAGTGAGTTTCTGTGCTCTTCAATGCGTGCACTTATTCTTCTGTTGGTCTGTCCGATGTATGTGGTGGGGCAGGTGGTGCATGGGATTTCGTATACTCCTTGGTTTTCTAACCCAATTATGTCTTTGGGGTTTCTTAGGATGGTGGATATTTTTCTGTCTGTGTAGAATGCTGTTTTGATGTTGTGTTTTTGGAGGATCTTGCTGATTCTGTCTGTGGTCCCTTTTAAGTATGGGAGGAGGACTTTGCCATTTTCTTGTTCTCTGTCTTGGGTTTTTGTGGGTGTCTCTCTTCGGATTAAGTTGGTAATCGTGTTTCTTTGGAATCCATTGGCTGTTAGTACATTAGTGAGAGTGTGTAGTTCGGTTTTTAGGTGTTGTTCGTCAGCTAGGTGTTTTGTTCTGGAGATGAGTGTCTTGGCTACGGAGTTGATCTGTGCTGGGTGTGAGAGTGCGTTCAGATAGCGGTTTGTGTGTGTTTTTTTATGGTAGATAGTGTGTCCTAGGGAGCCGTTGGATATATATATTGGTCCTTTAGGAATGCTCAGTTACTGTAACTGCATAAAATCAGTGGCTTTGCTTATTTGCATCTACTTCCAAGTTTGCATCACTTAAAAATATTCTGGCCATATCCCAAGTTAGTGTGCAGAAGGCAACAGCTTATTTTTCAGTCTGTCTTCAGTAATTTACAACTATTTTATTCATGCCCAGCATTAGATCAAGAAATAAAATTCACCATCTGGCTTTAGTTTAGCAACTATTAGTGAAGAGCAGTGCTTCTATTCATCCAGAGACTGCAGTCAACCACTTTGGGGAGATTATATTTTTTAGGCTTTTGTATCCTCTGTATCCACTGATGTACTCTAGGGACTGGAGTAATGATCTACAAATGTTTTTGTCTCATAAGTTGATTTACTTATTGCAGGGAAGCCACCAATAGAAAATGTGGACAAGATTATGAATTCCTGACCATTAATGTATTTTACATTGATCCTGTTTCAAATAACATGATGAAAGTTTTTTTTTTAATGCATCTTATGGTTCTAAAGAACTAATCGTTCGTGCCCTGTGTGGAAAGGTGGCATTATACGATGCCACTCAAGACCTTCTCTCAAACCTAAAGAAGCACTGGTCACATCTGAAGACCGTGTCTTTTACATCATTCATTGGAGAAAGGAAGACCAAATTTAATAGGGAACTAGCATATTGGGGAAGCATGAATGAAACATGGGAAAGATACACTTCTCCTTCTGGTTGTGGGAAACAAATAAAAGAAAATGGACTAGCATTTCTATTATGTTTATTTTGTTCTTCATGAAGCCATTTACAGTTCACTGAACCAAAACAATAGCAACAGCTATTGAAAATGAAAAGAATAGCAATAAAACCCTACAATTCAAATTATAGAGTAACAAACATAGCAAAAAAATCCCACCTTAACTACCTCTGTGAGAGGGATCTTGGAGTCCTAGTAGACCAGGCATGTCAAACTGCTGGCCCGCAGGCTGGATGCGTCATGCTGAAACCATGCCCACCCCATTGCCAGCAATGGAGAAAAAGGCCCGATACGTCACATGACGTCACGAGTTTGACATGCCTGTAGTAGACCATCACTTAAATATGAGCCAGCAGTGTGCTGCAACTGCCAAAAAAACCAATGCAATCCTAAGCTGCATTAGCAGAGGGATATAATCAAGATCACATGAAATGTTAGTACCACTTTATAAGGCCTTGGTAAGACCACACTTGGAATGCCACATCCAGTTTTGGTCACCATGATATAAAAAAGATGTTGAGACCCTGGAAAGAGAAGAGGGGGTAAGAGGCTTAAACATATGAAGAATGGTTGTAGGAATTGGGTATGTCTAGTCTAGTAAAAACAAAGAGTAGGGATGACATGATAGCAGTGTTTCAATGTTTGAGGGGCTGCCACAAAGAAAAGGGGGTCAATTTATTTTCCAAAGCATAGAAGGCAAGACAAAAAGCAATAGTTGGAAACTAACCAAGGAGAGCAGCAACCTAGAACTAAGGAGAAATTTGCCTTCAAAAGTTATGGGTACTCCATTCCCAGAAGCTTTTAAGAAGAGACTGGACAGCCATTTGTCTGAAATGGTATAGGATCTCCTACTTGAGCAGGGGATTGGACTAGAAGATCTCCAAGGTCCCATCCAATCTAATGCTCTATGTTCTATGTTCATATGTCAGTGTTTTTCAACCTTGGCAAATTTTAGACATATGGACTTCAACGCCCAGAATTCTTATGACTTTTAAAAACATATCTAAATGAAATATATCTCTTTGATCAGACTGCAGTAAACTGAGCTGTGATGTAACCATTTTAAATAATGTTATTAAACAATTTTGCTATTCCTTCAACAAAATATCCTATTTTTCCCTCTAAAGTACATAACTGAGTTGCACAAATCAAAACCCAGCAAGAATTCAGCCATAGGCCAAGAGAAGTCATTACCAGGAGAAAGATTTGGATCTTCTGAAAAAGTAACAAGTTTTTAATAAGATAGCTTGTTGTTTTCTATTTTTACTCCTGTGGAAGCAGAAAAGTGCTGATGAGTTTCCTTTCTTTCTTTTGTCATTTGACTGACCTTGCCTTGGGCAGCAGAGAGACCACTTTCTGATCAAAGGTATCAAAGCCCTGCCCCTTTTTATGTATATGGCATTATTGGCCCAGTCCAACTCTGAGTTCATTTTATCCAGTGCAATTTTAGCTAGTAATCAAGCTGAGAGAGGAAATTGGGGTTCAACACTTTATTTCTGCACAGAAGTAAAGATGAATGCTTGGGACCCAAGTCCAAATCAAGCATGACTGCTGATATTTAACAAGCTGTTTTATACTATAAAGCCACAGAATTTCTAGGTATATCATCACTTTTTTCTGATTTATTGAAGACATGCATATTTTAGGCTAACATCCCATAATACTGTAAGCATGGGTGGGTTTGCATTTAATTAGCTTAGCTCTTCACCTCTGGGTGTGCTTTTCAACTTGCTAACAAGGAACTTTTTACCTCCAGACCTTTGCCTGGTCATTTTTGACCACAGCTTCAACAAAGTACCACATTACATTTCCTTGTATCACTACTGGCCCCACTTACAAGATTCTTTAGCAAAGTTACAAATCCACAACTGATCAGCTTGCCTAACACTTCCTATCACTGAAGCATTTGTGATCAATCTCTTCTTCTGATAAGTGTCAAGATAGGCGTTAACTAACTGCTGATTCCAACAGTGGCTACATCAAGCAAAAGTAGGGCGAAGGTGATTAAAATACAGTAGCTCTGACTAAAGCAACTTAATGACTTATAAAGGCTCTTAATAGTTTGTTAGCAGGTAATAGCCTAGAGGCACTCAGCAACACACATTAAACAGGGGCAGGGCATTGACCCCGGGGCTATAGCCCCCATGTTTACTTTTTTAACCCATTTCTGCAGATACCCTTGACACTTCCCTTGCATGTGGTCCTACGCCAGTTTCTAATCCTATACAGCTGGACCACATAAGTGATCATATTTTTTTCTGTATCAGGATATCTGTGCATTGAGACCATGAAATCAAATATGTATCCTCTTGTTTAAATCCCTCTCTGTGGTGGCTTTCCTTGGTTCTCAGGGAACATTTTGGGTACATCCTACTTTTTTCCCCAGAGCACCCTTCTCTGAGGCTGCAAAAAAAACAAAAAAAAGCTGTGTTCCCAAATACCGACAATTGCTATTCCCAAAGCAGATCTTTTGGCTGCACTTATTCCCTGAAAGCAGAATGCTGAACAAGGAGATCGACAGTTAGCTGACTTTGCTCATATGGACCCATGCGGATAACAATAATAAATGTAATTGCTTGGAAGAGAATATACGGTCTTGGGTAGGTTACTGTTATTTGTTTCTGATACTCTGCTAGACACGCCACAAAAATCTTCCTGGGGACAAAATAGAACATTGCTGAAAGCATTCCATGCTGCATAGTACGACAACAGAGCTGAAACATCACCTTGTATCAGTTGCGCATTAATTGAAAATCTTCCATAAATCAAGACTTGACTGTTGAGAGGACATACAGAATAGCTCTGCAACTAGGAGATATGCTGTGATTATGCTAGGCAGGGAATTTCAAGAATTGAATGGAAAGAAAAGATGAAAATACAATGCAGTTCCTTCTGCAGTTTCTTTCTTTTCTTTTTTTATGAGAGCCCTTTCAGGCCATGAAAATAGATCTGCACTGCAGCAGCAACTCTCTCTTTCTCTCTCTGTCTCTCTGTCTCTCCCCCCCACCCCGTGTGTGTGTGTGTGTGTATTATCATTTATGGAAGTTGTTAAGTGTGGCAGTGAGTTGGCATCCCCAATCGCTGTGCAGCAGTCACTCCTAAGTAAGTTTTTCTTGACAGTTTTGCCCTCCAACATTCTCTGAGTTACTAGGAATTCACAAGACCACAGTATCTTGAAAGAATGGACAGTATTATTAAGAAATCTCGGTTACTGCACTGCAATCTATAGCTGACACTTTCTGAGTATGGTCACCTGGCATTACTTTGGAAAGGGCACTGGTAATCTTTAGCAGGGTTTCTCAACCTTAGCAACTTCAATATGGTTGGACTTCACCTCCCAGAATTCCCCAGCCAGCATAGCTCAGTGACTCAAAATTTTCTCTGGAAAGGATTTAGACAGTTACTGTAGATGACTGGGTTCCATTTTGCTGCCCACAATGATCAACAGTCAGAATGCCTATTAGTGAGGAATGTAACTATACCAATATTATTCACTTTATATGGACTGAATTTATTTATTTTATTTTTATTTATTTTAATTCCATTTATATCCCGCCCTTCTCCGAAGACTCAGGGCGGCTTACAAGCTTAGCAGTAGCCTTCATTCTATGTATATATTTGAAGAGAAAGTTGATTTACTACAGCCAAGTAGAATTCTGTCCCAGGGACAATGTCAGGTGTGAAAGACCAGGTCCACATGTGAAGGTTCAATTAAACTGATTTATTGCTAATCATGCCTATGCACAAGAATATTCTCAACTGATAGTTAACACCTATTTGGGGTTAGATAAGAGTCAATGGAATTCAAGGGAGGGCAGTTGGACTTATTTTGCTTGTGACTATGTAGGGATTTTAGGCTGATTCCTCTTTTAACTCCACCCCCAGGTTCTGCCACTCCTTCTCCTTTAGACAACCATGTATCCATATTCCTCAAATGCTATAACAGAGGTTTCAAACTGCCAGGGCGTGGGCTGGATGCGTCATCCAGAAGCCGTGCCCACCCCATTGCCAGCAATGGCAAAACCATCCTGATACATTGCACGATGTCACGTGACGTTGTGTGTTTGTCATGTCTGTGCTATATCATAATAATTAAGTTTATTAACATGACTATTTTAAAGCAATGCAAATGTTTATTTATTTATTAGATTTTTTTATCTCTTCTTTATTACTTTGTAACTCAATTACCTTCCCTAAAGAGGCCCGCCTATTACCTACACTGATGTATTTCCAAAATCAAAACATTTGTCTTCCTCCAGGAATTTTAAAATTACATTTGCATTTCACTATTTATGTTCCAGTGGAATAGTGATTGTTGTGGATGTTCAGTTTAAATTTTTGTATGTTCATAATCTCTCCTTACTATTTCTTAATATACCTTACTTGTTTCACCTTTTCATTTGATCTTTTTGTTGTGCTTGCTTTTTAAGGTTGCAAATATTCTGTGATCGATCCATAGAATCCTGATGTAACATTCTGATGAAAAGATGAATACTGTTAAAATAAATATTTCCAAATTAATTTATATTCTGAGACAAATTCCAGTTTATGTGTGAGGAAAATATTTTCAGAAAATAAATTCTTTGTTTAGAATATTTCTAAGGGGTTCTTTGATTCCAAGAATATTTTTTACAGAAAATGCAGTTACCAATTAATAGGGAAAAAAGTGGTTTTCCAAATCTGGGGTTATATTATCATGCTTACCTAGTGTCAAGTGTTAATACTGGAAATCAATCATTGGTATTAATTTTCCAATTTGGGCAACTTTGGAATATGTGTATATAATATCTTGAATGGAAGGACAGTATAAAATATATTAGAACTCCAGTATCTCTGGAAACAATTACTGCATATAAGTTACAAATGTATAGAATGTAATGTCTGATAAAAAAGATTCGACCTTTTTTCCCATGCTAAAATGACTTTATTGGCAAACCCAATTTTAAAAATTGGGAAGCAGACGGTGATGTAGAAAAATTGGATGGAAGGAATGATATTGACTTTAGACCGATTGATATAGGATGAAAATGAAGCTTTAACATATAGGTAGTCCTCAACTTATGAGCACAACTGAGCTCAAAATTTCTATTGCTAAGCAAGACAGTTGTTAAGTGCGTTTTGCCCCATTTTACAACCTTTGTTGCCACAGTTGTTAAGTGAATCATCGCATTTGTTAAGTTAGTAGCACAATTTTTAAGTGAATCTGGTTTACCCATTGACTTTGCTTGTCAGAAGGTCACAAAAGGTGATCACATGACCCTGGGACACTGCAACTATCATAAATATGAGCCCATTGCCAAACATCTGAATTTGATCATGTGACCATGGGGATGCTGCAAGTGTGAAAAGCGGTCATAAGTCACTTTTTTTCAGTGCCGTTGTAACTTCGAATAGTCACTAAACAAATGTTTGTAAGTTGAGGACTATTGGTACTATCTGACTATCAAACCTAACCAAATGGCAATATTTGCAGTTATAACATTTGGTAACGACATTGTTTGGACTAGCAGTGTTTTCAATTTCTGAGACATCTTGAGATACTAAAACACCAACTCTTCATTTTTATAGACATTTGTTATCAATAAATCAATTTGATATGCAGATATAAAGAAATCAATGAAATGTATTAGAAATGTATATGTAGTTGACTATTTGCATTTGATTATATATATAGAATTGTAACTGTTTACTGTAATGACATATTCATACTACAATACAGTTTTCTTTTGTATTTCTTTCACTGTTTCGTTAAAGCCTTTTTGATGTCTTTTTTTCTTTTACCTTCTCTCTTCTCTTTGACAATTTATGTATTTCCATCTTTGTCAGCCTTGTGATTTTTTCTGTCTCTTTCCCTTTTTTACCATTAAAAGACAATAAATAAATAATAGTAAAGATCTGAAGGATCCAGATCTTTATTGTTTGTTTTCATCGTTGTTTTCAACAAGTGGGCATCTTGTTAATAAATGTGGTGCTAAGGATGAAGAACCGTTAACACTCTTCAAATCCTGCAACGTGTTATTATCCCAGGATAGCAACTATTAACACCATAGCAACTATTAACACCATTAGCAGCTTCTCTCCCTGGTGGACAAAAACCACACTGAATTGTGATCCAAGCTGAGCCTACAGAAATGCCCAGGGTTCCAGCAAGTTTCCATATTTTCCCCCTTTTTTCTTGTTTTGTGATCTGCAGCAGAACAAGCTGCATCTAGTTGGACCCTAAAGAGTCTGTAGCTAATCTTTGTTTAACAATATTTACTGTCATGCCCAGATCATTAGTAATTCATCTTGCAAACAGTTCCACATTTAATCACCTTCAAAAAACAGAACCATTTCGGCTGCTTTGTCATTTGTCCCACTCATTCGATGGGTGGATTCCATGAGCAGAGTGATTCATAATGAACTCTTTTATTGGCACCCGTTATTTTTTCTCACCAGAATCAAGAAATACCACATGAAAGAATTTAACAGGATGCTTATAGTGGAGAAATTTGTGAGTAAGCTTTAGAATTAGTTGGCTAGGCATAATGTACTTGCTAGCTGTAAGGTTCTTCTAGAAGTCTATGGGATGTTGCATTCTTCTTTGGGATCAGATGTATGGGATATTTTTCTAGTTTGGGGAACCATATTTCAAAAACAACACCGGTATCTCTGGAAGCATTCAGAGGAAGACAAGCAGGATGGTTAAGGGACCAAACCTCAAATCTATGTGGAATAATTAAGAGAATTGGTTATATTAATCTGGGAAAAACAGATGAAGTGAAGGCATATTTCTGACAACTGCAAGTGTGCCTCCCCTAAGCACTGTGAATGTGGCCCTAGAAGGGGAAAAAACCTCATAATAGTAGATAACTATTTCAAGGAGATTAATTTTCAAATGAAATTTAAGAAAAACTTATTTATGGTATTAGGTATTAAAAACAGATTAGGCTGCTTGGGAGACAATGAATATTTTGTTTACTTGAGGCATTTCAGGGGAAAAAAATTCTATACTGTAGGAAGTTAGACTTATTGCTTTGCTTGAGGCTCCTTGCTAATGTGTAACATTTTGGTTCTCTTTTAGTTCTATTGTACAATCTTTCTTTGTGTGTCTATACTGAAACAAGGTCCACTGTGAGCAATGTGGGTTATTTTCTAGGAAAGATTAATACAATTTCAAGTGTGAATTGCATTTGGTCAGTGGACCTAATCAAGCTTACTCTGTTGTAATCATGTGTAGTAGCATGCTTTATTAATTACAAGTTGCAAGACTGCTTTAGTTTTGACTTGTATGGCCAGTTCCGCTGTATTTAGAACAGCAGCATGCTAGCTAGGGAATTCTGGGAGTTGAAGTCCAGATAGCTTAAAATTACTAAGGTTGAGAAACACTGTCCTCAGCCAATGAAATCACAACAAAGGTCCTGGAAATCAAGGTCATTTTCTTGCCTCAAGGTAAAACTATAGAGATGAGCTGCTTGCTTGCTACATCATGCCAGGGATAGCAATCGTTTGGCTACATGCTTATTAATGGCCTGAATAAAGCTCTATGTTGAAGGATTAATTTCCTTTGTTGTTGTTTTATTCCCACCAAGTGAAAGTACTGGATCTCTGAAGTATAAAGAAAATGGATTTTGTCCCTTTTCTCCAGCAATCATGGGAACTCTTTGTGACCCAGAGGAAGCTGAGCTGGAAATATAAGCTGGCCCTCTTTGCTCTCTGCACTTCCATCAGTTTAATAGCAAACCTGTTCCTGCTTCTACCTGGATATTCCTTCCTGTTGGACTATCCAATGCGTTCTATCATCACAGTCAATATTTTATGGATTCTCCTGTCTGTGAATCTGTACTTTTTCCGGTCTCTTCGCTGCTTTGTGGTGGTATTCTTCCTTTCTTGCGGATTGCGTGAAGGCAGAAACACTCTCATTGCTGCTGGAACTGCTATGGTGGTTGCTGGCAACATCCAAAATATTTTTTTTAACCTGAAGCAGCTGGCAGATAGTGTGACTTGTACTCTCAATTCCCAGAATTGGACTTTCCTTGACCTCACCCATCTTAAAGCAATTCGGTGGATTTACAGTCAATTGAAGATTTCGGAACATCTGTTTGTGGTACGTGACAGCTTAAACGTGTCTTTCTTGGTTTCAGATGAAAACCTGAAGTTGCAGCTGGAAAAAACAAGACTGGGCATTCATAATATCACTAGCCAGATCTCCTCCATAATAGCTCTACAGTCCTTTTTGGGCAAGAAAGTGCTGCCTTTTCTGGGGACAATTTTGGTTTTGCTTGGCACATATCTCTTCATCCGAAACTTCCTGAGCCCACAGACCATCAAGTTTAAGAACACGTACATTACACGAGGGCTCATCAAGTACAACGAACAAGTATGGCAGCAGCAAAAGCTCTCAGTGCTGCCCCTGAGTAAAGAAGAAAAAAAGGTATATTCGATGGTGCCATCTTTTTGCCAGACACCTAAAGAAAGGAAATGCACAGCACGCTTTTTTCTCCCTGTGCTTGCTAACCTTTGCATTTGGGTCCTCTCTGCAGCAGTAGATTATTTGCTGTACAGGCTCATTTTTTCTGTGAGCAAGCATCTCCACGATTTCCCTGAGCTAGAGGTCCACTTCAAATTGTATTACCATGTAAGTATCTTAGCTACAGTGCAGCACTTTTTATATTGCTTCAAATACAGATTTTCTACAGAATAAAATTATGCTAAAAAATAGGATTGAAAACCTGGAGGTGGGTAGGCATGGCATTAAAAAAAACAACCCAAGTTTTGAAGGGCCTGAATATTAAACAAAAGCAAAAGCAACACCAAGCTTGATGTTTAAGGCAGCTGAAAGCAACATGAGGAATGTTTGATGTGCTTGAGGGAGAGAAAGTGAGAATCCTAAGCTCAAATTTAGAAGGTATGGAAAATGCAATGGGGTCGTCTTTATCTGACTGGCTTAAGTAGGGTCTGTGACTTCAGCCAATATAAAGGCACTTTGCTTATTTTTAGTTTCTTCAATAAGTGATTTCTTAAATTGCCCAAATTTGGAGATTTACTGGGGTAAAAGATTCTTTGCGTAGCTTTCTTCCCATGTATGCATTTGTTTCTTAACATTTGTATTTTATCCATTTTCAAGTGACGTGTGGGGATGAACTTCATTTTATCCCAACACCATAATAGGGTAGCAGAGTAGGGTAGTGTTTCTCACCCTTAGCAAATTTGAGATGTGTGGACTTCAGCTCCCAGAATTCCCCAGCCAGTGTGATGGCTCAGCAGTTAAATATGTTGAGCTTGTCAGCTGTCAGTTGAGCTTGTCAGTTGAGTTTGTCACTTATTGCTATCTATTGGGTGGGAAGGTAACAAGTGTTCTGTGTGCTTTGGCATATAGTCATGCTGGCCACATGACTACAGAAGTGTCTTCCGACAATGCTTGCTCTCTGGGATAAGAAACAGATGAGCACCGCCCCCTAGAGTCGGACATGACTGGACAGGGAAAACCATTACTTCTTTTTTTTTTAAAGTTTCCATGACTGACTACAACCTGGGTCTCACCAGTCTCAATCCTATCCCCTTAACCACTATGCCACATTGATTTTATTAACTAGATTGTCTGCCAAGTGACCTACATAAACTCTTTGCCCATAAAACAGAGGCCAGAACTGTAAAAAGCAGAGACCACAAAGCTGAAGCCATGTTAACTATAGACAAAACTAACAACATCTAAGGGTCACATATAAAGCATCAAGAGAATATCTTTTTCATATTAAACTAAAGTCAACCCCCCATAGATTTGTTACCAGATCACTTCTAATTCCCATGAGCTACCAGAAGCTGCTGGAAGGAAAAATATATCTTCTTTTGCTAGCTCTCAAAGAGGCAATAGGCATACGACTCTTGGAAATGTTCTTTTTTCAGCTGAGGTTTTCAGATCTGCTTGCCAGTGATGAGTGACTCAGCATTCAGCAGATTTATGGCCTGTATTTCTTGCCAATTATTGGGCAAACTGGAACATTGAGCAACCCCTTATATTAAGGACACACAATCACTTCATAACTCTGGAAGCTAAACAATTCTCAGCAGGCATCAAAATGTTTCTCTGATACAATGGCGCAACCTAAGAATGTTTCTGTTTGCTCACTTGCTTTGCTCTCAGCAAGTTACCTCACATTCTTGCTTTTTAAAAGGAGAGTAAATAGATTTTTTAAAAATATAACTGTTGCAAACACTACATGAAATTTTTCATCTGGGATTTTTTCCTTCAAATATTTTTAACTTCAGGTTCATTGCGTAGATTACCAGAAGACTCTTTGAAAATGCTTTTTAGCTGTACTTTATTGAACTTTAGTGCATGCTTTTGGATTAGTTTCAGCCCAAATTATGTTGTGACTGATGACATGCAAAATATTTGGTATGTGCCCTGCTTGTTTTGACCATTTTGAAAGTATTTTTAAGCTAGAAACTCTTCCTAAATGGTTGGGAATAACCATTTCAAACTTGGAAAAGTTCCAGTTTTGCATACTTATGTTGTGGTGTTTGTTGTAGGTTGCGTTGATTTCTCAGAAAAAAGTAGGATAATAATTCAGAATACATAAAATCAGCAAATGTTGAATTTGACATAAAACTCTGATCCAAAAACACATAATTCTGAAATATTGAAGCACTCCATAAAACAGCAAAAAAAAAAAGAATTAGCACTCAAAAATAATTTTACTTCTCACCCTTGAGGAAATTATTTTACAAGAAGCAATTATAAAAAACGTAGGTTTTCCAGCAAACAAGTCATTTGGGTTCACTGATGTAACTGGTTCTTATCTTCCAATTACAATAAAATAGGGAAGAATATAATAAATGTTACCTTACAGTGGGGCAAGGCAACTTAATGTCTACTATTCCATGTATATGTCAGCTAAAAAAATTTTTTTTTTTATCTCCAGTGAAAAATAAAGTTTTTTAGTGTAATAAGAGGTGTCTTTAGGGTGTGGTCAAAAGAATGAAGACACTGTGTGTTGTTCATAAAAAAACAGGCAAAGCTTCCATAACGGATGTGATCTTAAACTTTTTTGACCATACCCTGCAGACATCCCTGAAATTCTAAAAGGTTTAATTCTGAATATCCAAGGGATTTGTTTGGTTTTCATTATCTCTCCGGAAGCTCTTTGTCTTTTCCTGCTCCAAAGGGCTTTTCTGAGAGTGAAGAGAAATGTATTTCAAAGAAATGTACGAGAAAGTAGCAAGAGAAATGGCCTGCTTCCAACAAAAAAATATGCTCAAAACACCATGCAGGGAAAACTGAAGTAGGTTTAAAGACACCTATTCAAGATAGAAAAGCAGAAGTTTCTTTCTAAGATTTTCTTTGAGACATTGTATGACAAATTTTGGAACATATAGCTAGAGGAGAGGAGCATAAATGCAAATATCCTACAAGAGATAATTATTGAGCTAAACAGGTCTTTGCTCCTTTTCACTGATTAATCACAAACAATCTTTGTATACCTACAATGAGTGGGAATAGTGGCTGGTTGCCAGAAAAATTTGTCCTACTTTTAGCAATTAAGTTGTAAACTAAAATCTCTGTTTAAACATTTATTTAAATTCTTCTCCAATATAATTATATTGAGATGTTGAATTAGATCAGCCTAGTATGGCTCTGCTGTTGGAATTGAATGGAGCTGTAGCCCAAAATAAGTGACCCCATTAACATTGTCCAATATATGTTTAATGAAACATTGAATTGTCTAATACAATGAAGGAAGAAATGCTAGGATATTGCAACTTTCTATGACCATTGTATTGATCAGATAATGACAGCATATGTGTGCAGTGATGATGTTGGTGGGATTGTAGGAGATCTACCATTCTTGATTCTCTTCACCTGGCTCGTGCTAACCTATTTCAATTGTGCTCATCTTATTGATACAGTGACTCTATTGGAATTCTTCAGTTTGTTTCCATCTAATAAATTGTCGATCAGAAGGTTGGCAGTTTGGTGGGTTGAATCCTGAGTGCCGCGTAACAGAGTGAGCGCCTGTTACTCGTCCCAGCTTCTGCCAACCTAGCAGTTCAAAAGCACATAAAAATGCAAGTAGAAAAATAGGGACCACTACGGTGGGAAGGTAACAGCGTTCTGTGTGCCTTTGGCATCTAGTCATGCCGGCCACATGACCACAGAGACGTCATTGGACAAGCACTGGCTCTTCAGCTTTGAAACAGAGATGAGCACTGGCCCCTAGAGTTGGAAATGACTAGCACGCATGTGCAGGGGAACCTCTACCTTTACCTTTACTAATAAATTGTACAGTAGTCACTATCTAATGCTCACCACATTCATCTACCCAACACATACATACACACCCAAAGATATAAAATTCAATCAAGATATCCATAAATAACCATCTAAAATATTTTGTTTGACTACCTCTCATTCTTCTTTTAGAATATCGCCAAGCTCAACAAAAATCATGACCATTGGCCATCTCATTCTGAAAGCTTGTTCCACAAGTGGTAAACATCTCAGCTGGCCACAATTTTGGAAATCATAAAACATAACAAAATGTTCCAAGGATCCTTGGAAAAACAGAAACATAGAAGGGTTCAATTATATCCCCACCCAAAGGGTAAAATGTCATCATCAGGAACAAAAATATAGTGTTAACTAGTTTGTTAATATTGTTTGTTCACCCAATGACATATAGTTAATGAGCAACTTGAAAACTGTTAGGTCTTTCAAATACCAGTTACTGAAAAGTGAATAGCACCTATTCAAATCTGGGTTATATTTGTATTAAAACTTTAAGAGGCCCATTCGTGCTGTACTTACTCGAAACTCAACCCTCTGTGTGCTGTTTGGGTCTTATCTCTTAGCTAGTTCAACTTAAATGGATCTGTTAAGAAGCCCGGAGACAGAGAGCAGTCTCTTAATCAGGGCAGCCCAGATTTAGGAGCTTCCCCCGTTCAGTCTGCCTTTTGTGTGCAGGAGGGTGGGGGTGGGGGTGCTCAGCCCTCACTTCATCCAGACTCTGCTATATAAATTGGTCAGCAAATCATGAAATATTGATGGAATAATTTCCCATTGATTTCTGACAAAAAGCCAAAGAAATAAGGTCTGGGAAGCTTTCAGAGAGCCTTTGCACGCATAAAACAGCAATTTTAGTAAGCTTTAAAAAATTAAGTAAGGAAAAAACTTCAGCTCTGCATGATATCATCATCCCAGCCTCTGAATCTCAGACACTGGAAATTACACATATAAAAGCAAACCTTTGGCTCTCAGTAGATATGATACCTCATTGTAAGTACCAGCCATTACTGCTTCACGGCAGTTGGGAGAAGATGGGAAAGGAATATCTATCTTTCCTGGCAATTGCCATTTCTCTTTTCTTTGTCAGAATGCTACTTTCTATTTTCATACCTTAGTGCAATTGTTATAACTGCTTGCTCACCCCACACGCCACCTGCCCTCATTACTCTTATTTTAGCCCAACTATGGTTGAGTGATGCTAGAAAATGCTATAAATCACAAAGTTATCCAAGGGAAATCATACTATTAATCCAAATGTCCAAGGTATCTATAAGGCACAAGGCCGGAGAAGTGTGCTGGTTATCCAGCCCTCAATATATTCAGGCAAGGATTTTTTCAACAGGGCATTTGGCACTCAAGGAGAACAAAATGGTGATCTTGTCTGAGGAAGGTTTGGCTTCTTAGAGATATCTAATCATTGTTCAGTTTAGGTGCAGCCTTGGTTGGTCCCCAGTGGGAAAAACCTGCACAAATTTCTGTCCTTCATGTGGGGTGGAACTGGGAGAGGAGGAGACAAGGTCTGACCAATGGCAAGAGTGGGGGGATTTAACCATCCCTCATAATCTGATCTGGATGAGCTGGCAGTGAAGCAAGAGAAGCTCTCAGAGATATCTGCAGCAAAGTGGGACAAGATAGGGCAAGCCCCAGCTACCACTAATGTTACCGCACAAGCCCCTCTTTTAAATGCCTATGTCATGGTGTCGTTGTGGGCAGGGCACATCACAACATTCTTGCATGTCTTCAAACTCTGTGAAATCACATTGTGTTCTTTGATTGCTAGAAAAAATTGAGGCCAGCCTCCCCAATTTCCTTGTTTTCTGTTGGTATAATCTCTTGGCAAGGAATAATTAAATCACCATTTATTTATATTTTGGTCACACTCCATATGGGGTTTGAATGTTTAGTTTCTGGGACTTGAGTTATATCCATTGACTTACTTACTGACTGTGAGGATGCTTCTCTCTCTTCTCCTAAAGCATCTGGTACATTGGATTAACATACCAGAGGCAGCACCCTCTGAATTGTGCTTGTTAGATTCTCAGTAAAGGAGGAGAGGTTTTACTGTGAAGTTCCCAGATCTCCCAGATCTCATGATCTACCCACTCCATGACAGAGAGTAGCAGTGTACAAACAGATACTTTCTATACAGCCAATTGTAATCACTAGAAGAAATGTACAAATCATTGACAGTCTGGATTCCCATGTGGGAAGGAGTGCTGAGGAATAAGAGGCAGTGAAGTTTAGATTGTTTGGTCGGGAGAAAGAGAGTTAAGGAAGCTCCTCCCTAGGAATTCTCACAATATATACTTAATGATCGAAGTAGTTTTCTTTAGTTTGGTAAGATATCTGTCTATAGGTGAGAAACAATAAAGGAAACTGTTCAGAAAAGCTCAGCAATCTCTTCCTTGGGTTTTGGAGACTGACATCTATGTGACATGTCAGAACCACATTGGCATGTGGTTGAATTGGGAGTGTTCTTCCTTCCCTGCCAGAAACGTGTCAGCAACACTGTTGGCTAAATTGGCAGAACACCCTGCATGGTGTATTGACCAGCAGTCATATTGTTGAGGTGACTGACAGGAGCCAGGCAGATTCAAACCTCTGTTAGGTCATTGGTTCAAGTGTGACATTGCACAAATAGACAGGCTTCTGCAAGAAAAAAGTGGAAAATGCCAGGTCAGTTTCAGTTCTGAAAAAAATGGAAATCAGCTGGATTCTGCTACGGGCTCGAGATAGCAGAAAGGAGACTTTATGTGGAAACCTCCTTCAAAAATGGTTATCCAACCATCTTAATTTAGAGGGTCATGTAGAAGCCTTGTACAAATTTATGGAGATCCTGCTTCTAATCACAGAACAGAGCATTTAACTCCAGAGTTAGGATGACAGCAAATATTTACTGAGGGGGACTGTGTGGAAGAGTAAGCAATTTAGGCCCCCTTCCTCCTGATTCAGTATAGGATTTGGCAGTGCCAAAGCAACATCACCAAGAGACAATCTATTCCCAGAA
The DNA here is from genome assembly GCF_964194415.1 of Vipera berus. Lineage (NCBI taxonomy): Eukaryota > Metazoa > Chordata > Lepidosauria > Squamata > Viperidae > Vipera > Vipera berus. The sequence continues at coordinate 195,030,417 of NC_138204.1, forward strand.
TTCCCCCACCATCCAGCCATCAATCTCTTTAGACAACACTATTTTAGCCCTCTGATAATCTTGTTCCTTCCTCAAACCATTTGAGTTTGCTTCATAGATTCTTGCCTATTGTATTCAAAAGCACATAGGTGATCATTGCTGAATAAGGGGGCAAGAAAGTGGGATCTCCCTTCCATCATTATTCTGTTCTTATTCAGAATAATTCAGATGATGATGCTTTTAGCATTGCCAAATCTTGCATCTACTGCCAAATGTGAAAGGTACACTAATGGTTTATGGTCTAGGCCAGACAGTTTAAGAGACTGTTAATATCCTGTTGCAGGAAAATAAACCAAACATCTTATTGAGAAACCTTGTCATTGCATTATAATTTGAGGGGTCCTTAGTGCTCTCTGAGCTTACTTGTTTTCTTGCAGACATTTCATTACCCAAACTAGGTAACATCATCAGTGCTAGTGCAAGCTCAGAGAGCACCAAGGACTCCTCTTATTTCAACCCTGAGCTACAAATATTCTCCTTTATTAACTGTAAAGGTTCCCCCGCACATGCGTGTTAGTCATTTCTGACTCTAGGGGCCGGTGCTCATCTCCGTTTCAAAGCCAAAGAGCCAGCGCTTGTCCGAGGACGTCTCCGTGGTCATGTGGCCGGCATGACTAGATGCCAAAGGCGCACGGAACGCTGTTACCTTCCCACCGTAGTGGTCCCTATTTTTCTACTTGCATTTTTTACGTGCTTTCGAACTGCTAGGTTGGCAGAAGCTGGGACAAGTAACAGGCGCTCACTCTGTTACGCAGCACTCGGGATTTGATCTGCCAAACTGCCGACCTTCTGATCGACAAGCTCAGCGTCTTAACCCACTGAGCCACCACGTCCCTTTATTAGTGCATTGTAATTTATTTAAAATTATTTTGTAGTAGCCATTTCAAAGATCAGCACAGATCTTGGCATAACCTTTATCTTTTATTTTCCGTTATGCAGAAAAATGCAGCTAAATTCATCCTGAACAGTGGGGAGATTGTTGACAAGACCATTTACTTTAAGACGCCTCTTTTTGAGGAGACCTGCATTCCCAAACCAGAGATATCCCTCTCTACTGTATGGATCCAGCTTGGAGTTATTTTGTTCTTTCTAATAGTGTTGGGGCTTCTGACTTCTACACTCTCACAACTTAAAATATTAGTGGCAACTGCATTCTTTCCAAGTACAGACATGAAACGGATAAAGTATCTGCACACAAAATTACTAAACAGAAGATCTAAGTTCTCCGGAAAAAACATGAAAAGGAAATTTAATTCATTTGCAAAGGTAAATGGTAAATAACATGAAATGCAGTGCTGGTTGGTGTAACTTTGTTCAGAATGTAATTGTAGAATCCACCTAAAATAAGCAACCTCAAAACTTTATCAATAGAGCCAGGATCAATACTAGTCTCTCCCCAAGATTGCCCTAAAGGGAATCTTCACATATTTTTCTATAAATATGGAAGCTACTTAGGTCATAGACCCACATTGCACTGGTTATTATCTCTATTGTAAAAGTAATGTTTTGACTCACATAGATATTGTCTCTGCACAAATACCTATAGCCATTATTGAAATGCATATGTGTCTGAGGTTATTCTTCCTGCTTCCTCCATCAATACCAGAAGGATGAAAGAGAAGAAATGCTTAGAATTCATCCTCCCTGAAATGGGTCCACTCATATATTTTTTTCTTCATTAGCTTTGCAATTCTGCTTAGGAAACAGATATAAAAAAACCCTCTTGTTTTGTAATACTGTAAGTAAAACTAATCTTCTCTTTCTCCTTCACAGTTACATTTTTGGTTTCCCATCCTCCAGGCACTGGGAAATGCCAGGAAGAAAGAAACAAATGTGGCAAAAGAAAATCCTGCTTAAATAGCATTAGCCACAGGTTCTCAAGCTCAACATTTTGCCTGGTGAAGAGCTCCTGAACTTAAAATGTTTTTGTGTGTTTTGCCTTAATATGAAATTTGGAAACATTAAAGACACATTAAAGAAATGCAAGCCTCTATTAAAAATAAATCAAAAACATTTGCTTTATTTTGTTTATACTGGTTCACATTTGACTGCAGAACTGTGCCATTTAGCTTAAGATCATTCAGTTGAGCAGATTATTTTTGACACCCCATCGAAACATCATTTTCTTTCGAGATACATAATAATAATAATTAAACAGCAGAGGCAAAGAGAAAGAAGTGGAGAAAATCAGAAAATACAATGACTTGCAAATAGTAGTAGAAGGACTTTGACAAAAGAAAGCAAAAATAGTTCCAATAGTATTAGGTGCCTTGGATGCAACGCCAAAACATGTAGAGCACCACTTGAAAATATCAGCATTGACAAAATTACTACTGGTCAATTGCAAAAAGCAACTTTAGCTGGAAGAGTTTATACACAGAAACAATACTTTTAATATCATCAAGAAATAACATCTGCCTAGGCGATGTCCTTGGGAAGAACTCAATAGATGGACAAAAATGCAAATCCAGTCTAAACATCTGGCTGACTATGCGACCAGCTATATTGTATTAAATGTATATTCTGCCCAATTTATTTCAATAGTGTTTTCAATTTGTCTCCTTATGCCTTTGCCCAATCTTTTCTCCTTCATTTTTGCCCTATACTGTTTTGTGGCTGGGCATTGTCTTTTCTGATATATCATCACCAGGTGAGTTCAGTTCTTCTAACAATAATGACAAATGCACATAGAAAAACCCAGAACCCCCCTTTTGTTTTGTTTGAGGCAAGGAAAAAAGACATTTACTTTGCTGTGGAAAATTACTCAAGTCAGATCCATTGCATTTTCTTAAAACTGTAAACCCTGGTTCAGTTGTCTTCAGATGGCAAGACAGGTCATTGAAAAGCACTGCAAACAGTCCTTAGGGATAATCCAGCTTTGTTTCAAGTTCAGTAAACCAGAGCAACCCCAAAATCTTATTAAATGCATAAGAACAGATCCAAATGATGATTCAATGCCATGTGAACAGAGAGAAGCAGATCTGCTTCTGGAATGCTGCAAAGGGAGTGCAGTAAGAGGATCTAACTAAGGTTTTCTAAAATGGCTTATGGAGGGACAGCCCATCACTTAGCTCTCAAATACAGGCATTGTGATATATCTAGTTCAATCATGATTGTTTTCATTTTTTAGATTAATTCATGCCTTAAAGCAGGGGTGTAAAACTGCTGGCCCATGGACCGGACGCATCATGTGGAAGCCGCACCCACCCCATTGCCGGCCATGGCAAAACTGTCCCGATACGTTGCTCGACATCATGTGATGTCGCGAGTTTGACATGTCTGCCTTAAAGCTATACACATTTATTTCAAAGACTGTTGAGTTAAATAGCACTTAATAAGCTGCATCCTGTTCAAATCAAATAATAATTCATCATTTCCAGATTTTATTCTAGCAGATTATAATGGCAGGTGCTCTATGTCATCTAATCAGATAGCTCTAATTGCTATACATCCGGCACTAAAATAAGATCTGAGAATGAGATTATCATGTGCTGGAAAAATAACAGTGATTTCTCTAAAAGTCAAAGTACATGAACAGAGAGAGGATCTTGCTGTAATTTTGCAAGGTATAGCAATGATTAAAACATCAATGGGCAGTGCAGTATATCATCCAGAAATCTTCAAGCACACAAATCAAGAATTACAATTGTTCTGACCTACAGAGAAATAGGGAAATAGCACATGTGTGCTAGTAGTTTCCAACTCTAGGGGCCGGTGCTCATCTCCATTTCAAAGGCGAAGAGCCAGCGCTTGTCTGAGGACGTCTCTGTGGTCATGTGGCCGGCATGACTAGATGCCAAAGGCGCACGGAACGCTGTTACCTTCCCACCATAGTGGTCCCTATTTTTCTACTTGCATTTTTACGTGCTTTCGAACTGCTAGGTTGGCAGAAGCTGGGACGAGTAACAGGCGCTCACTCTCTTACGCGGCACTCGGGATTCAACCCACCAAACTGCCGACCTTCTGATCGACAAGCTCAGCGTCCTAACCCACTGAGCCACCGCGTCCCTTCTCTCTCTCTCTCTGTCTCTCTGTCTCTCTGTCTCTCTGTCTCTCTGTCTCTCTCTCTCTCTCTCTCTCTCTATCTATATATCTATCTATCTATCTATCTATCTATCTATCTATCTATCTATCTATCTATCTATCTATCTATATATATATATATATATATATATATATATATATATATATATATATATATATATGTGTGTGTGTGTGTGTGTGTGTGTGTGTGTGTGTGTGTATTCGGGTCTTTTCCCGTGTAAGATTGAGTCAATCTTACACAGGAAAAGACCCGAATACGCCAAGACCTACATATATATATATATGTACTCCAGTGAAAGAAACAGTGTAGGACAACTGTATTATCTGAAGGCACACAAATCCTAAACCTGAATAAAGTACAATAATCAATAGGCCAATACTTACAGTATATTGTATTTACTACCTAAGACATGTGGAATTCAAGACTTTCTCCTACCTCTTCAAAAGATTTTGATTGTGTTATGAAGCTTTTTTTTAACATCCTACTTAGATTATGTACAGGATCTGTACCCAACACTTTTCTAGTTCAGCTTTCCTGTAATTTGTATTCCATTTTTTCTCTCTATCAACTCACATAACCTTAGCTCATCCCAAAATGCTAAATGTAGTCAAATCAGATTAGTAATGGGATAGGACACCATTATGAAATGACATGATTATAGGCTATTTTTAAAAGTTTGAAGGGAAAAAATCCCAGAAAAAGGCAGTTGACAAGCCACTTTTTATATTGTTGCCAAGAAAATTACATGGACAAGTCCATGAAGTCATCACTCAACTCAAAGAAGGTCACGATAGTAGGATTGCCCTATTTTATCATTACACACAATCCTGTGAAGTAGCTTTGATTACAGATCAAATTGCATATTCTGCTGTATCTACACTGAGGAGAGTTAAGCTTTCTCTCTCTTGCCATTGATGTTAAAATCCTGTTGCAAACACCATGAGCTAAAGGGGAAGGGCACTCCAGTGGTTGCAAATGGGTGGGGAAGATTTACCCCATCCAAATCAACACAGGTTGGTCCTGATCTATATCAGGAGCCATCCACTTATAATGCTAGAAAAACCTAGGATCTGGTGCATGTTACATATATTGCCCAACCTCCCTTAGGGAAAGGGCTAGGTCAGCTGTTACTTTCATAAGGTACAAGAAGATATCTCCTGTTGGCATCTCCTGAATGGGAGGAGGCAACAGATCCAAAACTAGGAGAGATTTATAAAAGTGCTTTAGAATAATCAAGAACGTCTAATGCTGAGGTGATTTACAGGATTCAAAACTAACATGACTAAATTAATTAGGTCCTGGTCTTTAGAGGCTAGAAGAACTGAGTACTAAATCCCCAAGGTGGAGAGCAATATTTGAATTGCATTTTTAAAGAAGACGATTAATTAAAGCCTATATCATAGTGTCATGGTTTGGCAGTGAGAGATTTCAGGAGAATACACAAATGGAAATGGGAAGAATCTTACTTATACCAAAATATCATCTAGTTTGTCAAAATAATCAAAATCTTTTGGAGGAAGAGGGAAGATAATGTGTACTTCAGCTTGATACAAAGCTTAGGAAAATAATCCTTGGAATCCCATGACACAATACTAATTTAAAAATATTTTGATTTTGGCTCTTCTGTGATGGCCTCCCAAATCATAAGAAGTGACCTTTCTGGAAGGTTTTGTGCTATCTTCTTCATTTTATCTGACTTACATATTCTTACTTTGTCTAGTCGAGATGGTTCACAATTCCAAAGTTCTAAAACTGATCTCAGTATGTCATTCAACATGCTTTTAGTCCAATAAAGAAATTACTGGATGAAGATTTGAGCCTATTTGTTTTTGTCTGCCAATAAAACAGGCTTGGACTCAAGCAAATAATGAATAAATGAGACAGTTACCGGAAGAATACTAATTATTTTGTGAGGTTATTTTGATTCAGTGAAGAGTTGTCCACTTTTCCAACATAAGGTGTTCGCTTGACAGCAATAGGCTGACATTCCTGCAATGATATAATTAATTTTTTAAACTTTTTTTTCTTTTCTTAATGGTGAAGTGAAAAAAATAAAAAAATAGAATACCTAACAGTCTTCATCAAGGATGTTCAAACTTGGCCTTTTTATGACTTGTAGACTTCAACTCCCAGAATTCCTCAGCCAGTGTGCGTGACTGAGGAATTCTGGGAGTTGAAGTCCACAAGTCATAAAAGGGCCAAGTTTGAAGACCCCTGGTCTTTTTTTTAAAAAAGAAGTTTTATTGGTTTTTCAATTAAAATCTACATATTTAGAAAGCATCATGGTAACTGGGTAATCAGAGATTCAGTAACAGAGTTTTCAGTACATAATTCAGGTTACATTATCAAAACGTCCTTCTCAATTTCCCTTAACATTTCATACAACCAGTTTAAACTAATAAATTTCTAGAAATAACATGGTCAGTTAAAAAAATTGTCAATTCAATTTCATTGAGATATATCTATGTCCTGTTATTAAATTTTACCTAATTTTAATTTTAATTATATTATTCAAATTTAGCCTTTAACATCCCGAATAATATTCACAACCCAAATTTCCCTTATTCCATTACAGCAAAAACTATAGCATCTAACATGTACACAGTGGCTGAGTGGCTATGTTCTACCTAATAAACATTGTCTGTTTCACATCATAATACATCACACGTTACTGACAGGACCACAACCTATGTTTATCAATCTACAACTATTTATACACAACCAGATTCTGTTTTAAATTTTAGCTAATTCTTAATTCTTAAATGGAATAATCAAACGCCTTTTAACATCAAACGTGGGATCTATAAACCAAATTTCCATTATGTCAGTGCACAAATTATAATATCTAAAATAAGCCTAATAGATACATAAACACATACTAGTTCTATCTCATAAACATTTTCTATTTTAGATCCTGATAGATCACTGATTACTAAAAGGATAACCTTTAATGGTTCTCTAAGAACTCACTTTTTAAATCTAACTCGGGCTTTCTTTTTTTGCCAATCAGGTTTCCAGACCAAGGCCTTTAAATTGCCAGATAGGTCTCCCTTTGCTCCAATACATATTATTTGAATCGAAGGAGGTCATCTAGCCATCAGTGATCCACAAAAACCAAACCATTTGTAATCATTATGTTGTTGCCCTGTTAGTTCTAGTCACTGTATTTGCTCTAAAAACTTTATCTTCTGTTCGGTCTGGATTCCTCTTCCATCTGGGTTCATCTACTTTAGGTAGAGAGTCTTATCCAGTTTTGTAATTAGTGCTTGGCTATCCAGGCTTTCAGGAAACTGTCTTTGTTGATTTTCGACGTCCTCTATGTTAGCATCACTATCTTGCACATAGTATACTTCTAAAGTTATAGGCTCTTTCGATGGAGTCAAAAGTTGAGTATTAAGTTTTCCTATTGTTTGTTGGTCCTTAAGTTTATTTGCCATAGTGATAGTTCCTTGTACTTTTAGAGTTGTCGGTTCTTTGGATAGAGTAAAATTTTTGTATTAGCTTTTTCAATATCTTGTTGTACCCTGTGTTCCTCTGTCTCAGTAGCAATTTGTTCCAGTTTTGTTATATTCTGAGTTGTAAATTCTTTAGCTGAAGTCTGGGTTACAGCTTGTAAATTGGAGTTGGCACCTAAATTTTCCAGCCTGGAGATAAACATCTCAGAAACTTTATGGATTGTTTCTAATATGAGCTTATAGTCAAGCGAAGATTGTGGCTGATCAGTCTCCATTTTGAAGTAACAGTAAATAGTCCTTAGTGGAGGCTAATTTTTAAACAAAAGTCAGTAAATGTTCACCTCCACAAGCCTTGAGTTCACCTCCAGCTGTTTCAGGTTTTTATCTTTAGCTGATAATGTCAAGGGCAGTTCCAAAATAAACAGGTTTATTTGCCAAAAAGGTCACAAGATGTCCCCAGCATACTTTTTCAGACAGAGTAAATTTATCAGTTTTGAGTACCTTTAAGTAACTTTTAAGTAATTCTTTTCTCTCTTTTCTCTCTTTTTTTAATCAAATAGACAGAATAGCCATTTTCTGTAAGGATAGGAGTTTTGGGTTGCCAAAAATAGAACGGAAGTAAGTGAGGAATTAAATAGTATTATTCTGTTCAAGGTTTTCTTTTTTCTCCTGACGTGATCAAAAGCCGCCCTTAAGGAGGGTGGGGAAAAAAATGCTCCCTTCCCTCTCTTCTCGCTGGGGGAAGCAAATTCAAGGAGTTTTTGACAGGCAAAAGTAGGCAATTAGGAAAGGAAGAAGGCAATTCTCACCCAGTTTTCAAGTGCTTTGTTGTGCTTTTGGCTTTGATTGGAAACGGCTAAATGATGGGCCATGGGAGTGGTCGATTCTTTCTTTGTCAGTTTGGAGAGTAGCTCCAAGCCGCCCTTCTACCACTGACTGGAGAGACCTCTCCCCCTCCAGGGTGACTTTCGACCCCTTTATAGGGGCCCCCTGATGAAGAAATCCAGATGACGTGGGGAGCATTCCCTCACATGTCTGGTCGTGCCAAAAACCGGAACCAGAAGACCCCTGGTCTTGATGCTTTGCAATCTGGCCTAGAAGTTAAAAAGGAGGAGGAAACTGACAAAACTCTTGTCAATTTTCCGTCCAAATTATTGAGGGAGAGCTGCATGGCCATCAAGGTGGCATAAAGACTCCTAGTACCTCCTCCCACTCCTTACCTCCACCCCACCCACCCCTCAAATTCTATTTCTGCAGAATTTCAGCACCATATCAATGAGTTGAGATAAATCAAGTTCTGGTTTCCTCCAAGAAAGCTGACATCATACACAGAATTCTGAAGTTGCTTTCATAAAATCATAGAAGTTGAAGAAATCATTTAGACTTATAATCCAACTCCCTGCTTTATGCAGACATCCAAATTAAAATATGCCCAAAAGATGGCAGTCTAGCCTTTGTTTGAAAAATTAATGAAGAGCAATCCAACATTATTCCAGTTAATTGGTTCCATTGCCATTATGCTCTGTCACAGATGCCTCATTTCCATGTATTGGCAGCATTAATTTTATATATAGAATCTGTATATACATATATACCATGTATATACAGCTGAAAATAAAAAAAATATTGGAACAATAAGTTTTTGTTGTTGTTAGTTGTGAAGTCGTGTCCGATCCATCGCGACCCCATGGACAACGTTCCTCCAGGCCTTCCTGTCCTCTACCAACTTCTGGAGTCTATTTAGGCTTACGCCTACTACTTCAGTGACTCCATCCAGCCACCTCATTCTCTGTCATCCCCTTCTTCTATTGCCCTCAACTTTTCCCAGCATTAGGCTCTTCTCCAGTGAGTCCTTCCTTCTCATTAGGTGGCCATAGTATTTGAGTTTCAACTTCAGAATCTGGCCTTCTAAAGAGCAGTCAGGGTTGATCTCCTCTAGGACTGACCAGTTTGATCGCCTTGCAGTCCAAGGGACTCACAGGAGTCTTCTCCAGCACCATACTTAAAAGGCTTCAATTCTTTGGCGTTCAGCCTTTCTTATGGTCCAACTTTCACAGCCATACATTGTAACTGGGAAGACCATAGCCTTGACTATACGCACTTTTGTTGGCAGGGTGATGTCTCTGCTTTTTAGTGTGCTGTCTAGATTTGCCATGGCTTTCCTCCCCAGGAGCAAGCGTCTTTTAATTTCTTGGCTGCAGTCCCCATCTGCGGTGATCTTGGAGCCCAGGAAAATAAAATCTGTCACTACCTCCATTTCTTCCCCATCTATTTGTCAGGAATTAAGAGGGCTGGATGCCATGATCTTGGTTTTCTTAATGTTTCAACCCAAGTTTTGCACTCTCCTTCTTCACTCGTAACAAGAGGCTCTTTAGTTCCTCTTCACTTTCTGCCATTAGAGTGGTATCATCTGCATATCTTAGGTTGTTGATATTTCTCCTGGCAATTTTAATTCCAACTTTTGATTCATCTAGCCCTGCCTTTCTCATGATGTGCTATGCATATAAGTTAAACAGACAGGGTGACAGTATACAGCCTTGCCAGACTCCTTTCCCAATTTTGAACGAATCAGTGGTTTCGTGTCCAGTTCTCACTGTTGCTTCTTGACCCACATATAGGTTTCTCAAGAGACAAATAAGATGGTCTGGTACTCCCATCTCTTTAAGAACTTGCCACAGTTTGTTATGATCCACACAATCAAATGCTTTAGCATAGTCAATGAGGCAGAAGTAGATGTTTTTCTGGAACTCCCTAGCTTTCTCCATGATCCAGCGTATGTTGGCAATTTGATCTCTTGTTCCTCTGCCTCTTCGAAATCCTGCCTGTACTTCTGGTAGTTCTCGATCCACATATTGCTGGAGTCTAGCTTGTAGGATTTTAAGCATAACTTTACTAGCATGTGAAATGAGTGCAATGGTGCAATAGTTTGAACATTCTTTGGCACTGCCTTTCTTTGGAATTGGAATGTAAACTGATCTTTTCCAATCCTGTGGCCACTGTTGAGTTTTCCAAATTTGCTGGCAAATTGAGTGTAGCACTTTTACTGCATCGTCTTTTAAGATTTTGAATAGCTCAGCTGGAATACTGTCACCTCCACTAGCTTTGTTGTTGCTCAGCTTTCCTAAGGCCCATTTCACTTCACACTCTAGGATGTCTGGCTCGAGGTCAGTGACCACCTCATCGTGGTTATCAGGGACATTAAGCTGGTTTTTGTATAGTTCTTCTGTGTAATTTTGCCACTGTTTCTTAATCTCTTCTGCCTCTGTTAGGTCCCTGCCATTTTGGTCCTTTGTCATGCCCATTTTTGCATGAAACATTCCCTTCATCTCTCCAATTTTCTTGAAGAGATCTCTGTTCCTCCCTATTCTATTATTTTCTTCTATTTCTTTGCACTGTTCATTTAAGAAGGCATTCTTATCTCTTCTAGCTATTCTCTGGAATTCTGCATTTAATTGGGTGTATCTTTCTTTTTTCCCCTTGCCTTTCATTTCCCTCCTGTCCTCAGGTATTTGCAAAGCTTCTTCAAACAGCCATTTTGTTTTCTTGCATTTCTTTTTCTTTGGGATGGTTTTAGTTGCTACTTCTTGTACAATGTTGCGAACCTCTGTCCAAGTTCTTCAGGCACTCTGTCTATCAGATCGAATTCCTTAAATCTGTCACCTCTACTGTATATTCGTCCAGGATATGATTTAGTTCATACCTGAGTGGCCTAGTGCTTTTCCCTACTTTCTTCAGTTTAAGCCTAAACTTTGCAATGAGAGGCTCATGGTCTGAGTCACAGTCAGCTCCTGGTCTTTTTTTTATTGACTGTATAGAGCTTCTCCATCTTTGGCTGCAGCACATAGTCAATCTAATTTCTGTGTTGACTGTCTGGTGATGTCCATGTGTAGAGCCGTCTCCTGGGTTGTTGGAAAAGAGTGTTTGCTATGACCATTGTATTCTCTTGACAAAATTCTATCAGCCTGTGCCTGCTTCATTTTGTACTCCAAGGCCAAACTTGCCTGTTATTCTGGTTACCTTTTGGCTTCCTACTTTAGAATTCCAATCCCCCATGATGATAAGGACATCATTTTTTGGTGTTAGTTCTATAAGGTGCTGTAGGGCTTCATAGAGCCGGTCAATTTCATCCTCTTCAGCACTGGTGGTTGGGGCATAGACTTTGACTACTGAATGGTTTGCCTTGGATTCAAACTATGATCATTCTGTGATTTTGGGGATTGTATCCCAGTATTGCTTTTCCTACTCTTTTATTGACTATGAAGGCTACTCCATTTCTTCTGAGGGATTCTTGCCCGCAGTAGTATACCTGATGGGCATCTGAATTAAATTCACCCATTCCTGTCCATTTTAGTTTGCTGATTCCTAAGATGTCGATGTTCAGTCTTGTCATCTCTTGTTTGACCACATCCAGCTTTCCTTGATTCATGGATCTTACATTCCAGGTTTCTATGGAGAAAAAATCTTTACAGCATCGGACTTTCCTTTCACCACAAGATACATCCACAGCTGAGCATCCTTTCGGGTTTGGCCCATTCATTCTTTCTGGAGCTACTAGTACTAGCCCTCTGCTCTTCCCCAGTATCATATTGGACGCCTTCCGACCTGAGGGGATCATCTTCCAGCGTCATATCTTTTTTCCTTTTGCTACTGTCCATGAGGTTTTCATGGCAAAGATACTGGAGTGGGTTGCCATTTCCTTCTCCAGTGGATCACGTTTTGTCAGAACTCTCTGCTATGACCTGTCCATCTTGTGTGGACCTGCATGGCATAGCTCATAGCTTCATTGAATTACACAAGCCCCTTCACCACGACAAGGCAGTAATCCATAAAGGGGAATTAGTGCAGAATTCACTAGAGTATTTCTGACAGATCCAACTTCTGTTTGAAGACCTCCAAATATAAGCTTATCTTTAGGTATAAATGCCTCTATTTTTTCTATAGCAGGGATCTTCAAACTTGGCAACTTTAAGACTTGTGGACTTCAGCTCCCAGAATTTCACAGACAAGAATTTTGGGAGTTGAAGTCCACAAGTCTTAAAGTTGCCAGGTTTGGAGACCTCTACTCTATAGTTTTTTTAAAAAAACACACACACAAATTAGGGAACCTTCAGATATATGATTCCAAGCCATAAGAACTATGAGTTCAGTTAAAAGACTTAGTAAAATTTGCTATGGTTTGTTTGTTCTATTTTTGTCAAAGGAAAGAGAAAGGAATATTCTGCAACCTCTAACCTATTTCATTAAATATACAAAACCTCAAATATTTGTTTAATCAAGAAAAGAAGCAATATATAAATACATACCTGATCCCGTTGCCAAATTCGCTTGTAAACATATTCTGGGAAAGGGTCACAAGAAATGTATCTCCCCTCTCCTGCTTTGATATGAAAGACTCCACTTTGAAAAGCCACTTTGCCCCGCAAAATGGTCACAAGAGGGACTCCGTGGCAGACCATTCCTTCAAATATATTAAAATCATTGGCCTGGTGATGTGTCTTTGCTGAAATAGTCCTGCATTTGAAAGAAGAACATTTTGGGTCTTCTGTTTTAAGCTGGAATTTAAACCTCCTGAGAACTTTTCAAAGCTCAAAACAGCAACAACAACAACAACAGAGCAGCAATGTCAAAACACTCCTTTGGAAGTTCCACTGAAGCAGACAGAGTTTTAAGTAAGTTACAGTTTTGAGACAAAATTAATATTGATATTTATATGATTGTTATGTTTTTAATTGTACAGTGCCCAGAATCAATCTGGAAGTGAGATAGGCAGTCCCTAAATTTGATATAAAATTTATAATAAAATTTATAATAAAAATAAATTAGAAATATTTTCCTAAGAAGGGAAAATCTCTTCTCATTTTGGAACCGTAAGGCATGTCTATGAATACTGAAGAGGCTTCTGTAGAACCGTTCATGTAGTCACCTTTGAAAGGAAAGAAACTCTGAAATAGTAATACAATTCACTGAATCACTGAAAATATTCAAATGGAAAAGCTTCAACACACACACGCGTGCGCGCGCGCGCGCACACACACACACACACACACACACACACACACACAGAGACACAGAGAGAGAGAGTCTGAAAAATGGCTAAGGAACTGTTTGCCTGGAGCTCCTTAAATTAATGTTGGTGGAACTAAGTAAGAGTTAGGAAAGCTGATAGAGAGAATAACTCAAAGATAAAGAGAAGGCCCAGACTGATTGAACAACTACCAAGAAATTACTCAACATAGAATAATAGAGAGAGAGAATGAGAAGGAGGTACTCAAAGGATAAGGTAAAGGTAAAGGTTCCCCCGCACATGCGTGCTAGTCGTTCCCAACTCTAGGGGCCGGTGCTCATCTCCATTTCAAAGCCAAAGAGCCAGTGCTTGTCCGAGGACGTCTCTGTGGTCATGTGGCTGGCATGACTAGACGCCAAAGGCGCACAGAACGCTGTTACCTTCCCACCGTAGTGGTCCCTATTTTTCTACTTGCATTTTTTACGTGCTTTCAAACTGCTAGGTTGGCAGAAGCTGGGACGAGTAACAGGCGCTCACTCTGCTACGCGGCACTTGGGATTCGACCCGCCAAACTGCCGACCATCTGATCGACAAGCTCAGTGTCCTAACCCACTGAGCCACCACGTCACTTTTACTCAAAGGATTCAGGAGTGTAAATAGATTTGTTTTCTATAACTCCTACTGCAAACACCATTTGAAAATTTCCAGCTGTGAATTTTCCCTTCAAATACTTTTGATTTCAAGTTTATTTCATAGAATTCCATAAGACATTTTGAAAATGCTTTCTGGCTGTATTCATGGGGACGTTCAACTCACTTCAGGCTTATGGATTGGTTTCAACAACCTAAGTTATGTTGTGACTGATGGCATGCAAAACATTCATTATGTAGCCCTGCTTGATTGATCATTTTGAATGTATTTTGAGCTAGGATTACTTCCTGAATGGTTGAAACAACCATCTCAAACTTTGAAAACTTCCAAATTTGAAACCTTTTTTGTTTATCTGTGCTTGCAGCGGAAAGAAATAATCAAGGAGATATCTGTGTAAGTTGCCTTGATTTCTCAGAAAAAAACCATAAAATGCAATTCATGTTCATAATAACACATAGCGTAGATTAAATGTGGCATATATACACGATCCCATAGTACACTTCAATTATTGAAGGGCTACTGTAAATAAATCAGTGAAAAAAGTAATCCATTTAGCACAATACCAGGTGCTCTAAGTTACCCATGTCCTTCAAGTTAGGTAAAGAAAGGTTTTGACATAAAATCATGGCATTGGAAAAGGTAATTAAGGTCACTGGTCCAACTCTCTGCTCATTGCAGTATTAAAACATCCTGAACAGATGGATGCCTAATCTTCACTTCATAGTTAGCATCTTTGCACAAGCTGGACAGGTATATTGGTATACAAGGGGTTATACATAGGTGTAATATTCTATAAGTGTATCATTTTTTCTCATGACACCTATTCTAATTTCTCCTCCAATGGTGTTGTCCCTTGTAAATCTGCACTCTCACTGCTTCCAATATATTTTTTTCATACAAATACAGCTTTCTTACCCTGTGAAGTATAATATAATTCAAAGGGGTATTCTCAGTTTGATTAAGGAACAATGCCTTAAGAAGGTTTTTGCTATTTACGTAAGAAGGGAAAATCCAGGTTAGGACTTTTAGAGGAACTGAGATACAACCAGCACAGATGACTCAGAGCACGATCAGCTTGTAAAGTAGAAAGAGCAAACTTCCTAAAATGAGGGTAGGGGACTGATAGTATCCCCAAGATGAGGGTGGGGAATAAACACTGTCACCAAGATCTTGGTTTCTCACGAAGGATATTGGTAACCAGGAAAGGCCTGGTTTCTTTCTTTGCTTTAATGATATCAAACCTGCAGGAATAAAGAAATACTTGCTTGAACCTGCACATAATTTTAGACAAAAAAAAATCAACAAAGCCCAAGCCAGAAACCATAGATTATCCAAAGGCATCTACTACTTATTCTTCCATAATTGCCAGTTACATTTCATCTCATCTCAATACAGCAGATGCTAGCCATTTAGCTTTCAGGAAGGCCTTGAAAGGTTGGTGGTTCCCTCAGGCATTAGAACTAGGATGCTAGAGAAGCTTGTCCCGTGTGCCCCAAGTGTTGTTGTCTCTATGGATTGTTTTTGTATTGTTAAATTTGCTTTTGTTTTTTGCCACCAAGAGTTGCACTTTTGTGAGTTGGGGTGCCCATATAAATCTTTAAAATAAATTTAATAAACAAATGTACCTTCAAATCAGATACCACATTTTGGGAAACTACCACTACCAAGAACTGTACAAATAGTCCTCAATTTACAATTGGTTACTTAGTATCCATTCAGAGTTACAACGGACCTCCCCCCCTCCAAAAAAGGGTATTTACAACTTGGTTCCAAAGTTCTGACAGACAGGCTCCCCTGCTGTCATGTGACTGCATTTTGGGCGCTCAGCAACCAACCCCCATTTATGGTTGTTTGCAGAGTCCCAGGGTCACATGACTGTGATTTACATTTTTGCTGAAAACCAGCATAGTTTCTGGCAAAAAATACTCTTTAGCAAACATTTCACTTAATGACCACAGCTTCGCTTAATGAGTGTCACATTGCTTTGCAACTGCCAGGTTTGCTTAATAACCATCACAAACAATGGTTATAAAATCCAACTGGTCACAGGGTGACCTGCTTTACAACTGTCACAACATATGACTGTAATTAGCAGGCTCAGTTATAGTCATAAGGTGAGGACTATGTAGATTCTACTGCCCAAGATTTCCCTGCTGGAATGAGATGTAGGATTCATTTAAAATTATAGCAGTATAGTACATTCTTTCCGAATTAACATCTCTGTCTATAACTCTGAAAGTTTTATGCCACTCTCTGTTCTCTTTTCTTTGGCAATACCTTCCCCTTTCAATTGGTAATGCAGTAGTAGAAACTCTTTTTATAGGAGATGATCCTAATTTCACAAACAATCAGCATCCAGGGTCAGAGTCATCTCTTGGAACACCATTTATAGACTCCTTCAGGCCTAAAGAGGTAAAAGAACACGAACAGTCTTCTCTTATATCCATCAAAGCAGATGGCGGTTCCAAGCCAGCTCAATAAAATGAAGCAAAACAAAACAAATAAAAAATGCAGTAGTTCTAAGATGCAATTTCCCTGAGCAAAACTAATTTACTCTCAGTACCACAAACTTGCCCAGATCAAATAGGGTGCTTCGAAGGCAGGCTGAAGGTCACAATAATATCAACTTTACAAACTGTTACTAGAATCCTAAGGTTTCCCATCTGGAACCAGGCACAAAATGCAGGGACAGAAACGTGATAGAAACAGAACATTCAGGGCTTGTTGGGATAGCAGGTGAAGTCAGACACACCTCTCCAATTCACTGAAATGATGACTTTCATATGGCAATATAGATCTGTTATTTGGACTGAAAATCAGGATTCTAATAGTTCCAAAAAGTAGAAGTTGCATTAGTTTTGTCATAGTTAACCACCTTACCGAAATAGCACATATGTAATACTACAAGCTTCAATTTTGCAGATTTTAATCATACTCTCCAGAGAGGCCCTTGAGGCTCTGTCTTAAGCTCACTCAAACTCTGTAAGATATTTAGCAGCAGAGTAAATAGCCACAGCTTTTGGGCCTGACATACTGTTCTGAACCAGCCCTCTTCTAGCAAACCCCTATTCAAAAAGAAGAGACTGGAGAGCGTCCAAGGCTAAAAGGCTTCTGCCAAGATTTAATTACGCAGTTAACAAAAACACTAGAGCTTGTCTTCTCAAGCGGAAAAGTTGCTTTCAGCAACCAGCCCCTCCCCAAACACTCCTTTTATAGAGAGCTCAGGGCGTGGTCTCCCTGTGCCTCCTCCCGAGGAGTCCCATAGCCTTTCTTTGTTTGTTCCTGCTCGACTGCCTCCTGCGTCGGGCGTCCTTGAACAGGGCCAGCTGTGGGTCATCATCCTCCGCACTCTCGGGCTCACGCAGCTGAGAAGAGGTCCCCGGCTGAGGACTCTGCAAAGCCTCCAAACCATCATCAGCCGGTTCGTCTCCCTCCTCCCCCTCATCTGAGTCCTCCGATACATCGGACCCGGCTGTCGGACCCACCGGCTGGCCCTGAGTCACAACACTATCCCGCACCGCAGGGCCCTTCCCCCGGGTCTGCCGATCCGGATGCGGTCGGGATGGGAACTGTTCGTGAAACGCGGTCACCAACGCAGGGGCATGAACGGCGGTCGCGTCTTCCCATGTGAAGTCCTCCGGCCCGTACCCTTTCCACTCGATCAGGTACTGGAAGCGACCTTTCAGCCAGCGGGAATCCCTGATGCTGGCGACCTCGTACTCGGGGGTGCTGCCTCCATCACGAGTTCCTGATGGGGGAGGTTCCGCTTGGCGAAGTGGACAGGCCGGTTGTTCGGGGACCAACAAGGACCGATGGAAGACGGGGTGCACGTGCAGGGAACGTGGCAGAGTTAAACGATAGGCGACCGGATTGATGACGGCCTCGACTGGGAACGGTCCAAGGTAACGGTGGTCCAGCTTCCTCGCCGGCCGAGTGGATGGTAGGTTCCTGGTGGACAGCCAGACCCGATCCCCCACCGATAGTGGAGGCGTATCCCTTCTCGACCGATCGGCGAACCTCTTGTAGTCGGCCTTGGCCTTCTCCAGCTGCCGTCGCACCAACCGATGGATCGCCTGTAACTCCGCCATGAATTCGTTCGCTGCCGGCTCCGGTGAGTCCACGGGAGAAAGGGGGAAAAACCTGGGGTGATAACCCACGTTGGCCAAGAACGGTGTCATCTGCGTGGAGGTGTGCTGCGAGTTATTAAAGGCAAACTCGGCTATGGCCAAATAGTCCACCCAATTGTCCTGCTGCAGGTTAACATAGCAGCGCAGATACTGCTCTAAGATGCCGATGACCTTCTCGGTACCCCCGTCGGTCTGAGGATGATGCGTGGACGAGAGGCAAACCTTAATGTCCAACGCCCGCATCAACTCCTGCCAGAAGCGGGCTGTAAACTGGGCCCCCCTATCGGAGACGACTCTATCGGGAAGGCCGTGCAGCCGGAACACCTGTTGGATGAACATGCGACTAGTGGCGCGAGCTGACGGTAAGCCGCGACAGGGGATGAAGTGCGCCATCTTGGTCAACATGTCCACCACCACAAACACTGTCGTGAAGCCGGAGGATGGGGGTAGATCCGTCAGAAAGTCCATGGACACAGCCCCCCAGGGTCTCTTGGGCGTTGGCAAAGGCTGCAGTAAACCAGGCGGGGGCCCTGTCGCTGACTTGGCCTGCCTGCATGGGACGCAGGAGGTGACATAAGACTGGACATCGTGTCGGACTCGGGGCCACCAGAAAGTACGGGAGACCAGGTTCAGAGTCTTGAACAGGCCAAAATGCCCCGCAGCCGGGTTATCATGACATTGGCTGAGGACGAGTCCCCTGAGTGGCCCTCCTGGAACATAGAGCCGGTCACGATAATACAGGAGTCCATCCGCGACCGACCAAGGCGAATCTGGCCCCACCTCTTCCTTCCGCTGAGCCACCCACGCCTCCTGCTGCTGCGCCTCCCGGATCCGAGCCCGTATATCCACCGGCTCCCGCACCGCAGCAAAAGACTCGACGGGGATCACTGTCCTGGGCGGAAGCTTGTCTTCCACTCGGGTGTACTCGGGCTTCCTGGACAGAGCATCCGCTCTCTGGTTGTGCCCGCTTGGTATGTACCGCACCCAGAAGTCAAACCTCGCAAAGAAGAGGGACCACCGGATCTGGCGTTGATTCAAATTCCGAGCGGTCTGCAGGCTTTCCAGATTCTTGTGGTCCGTCCGAACCTCGATCTGATGCCGCGCCCCCTCCAGATGATGCCTCCAAGCCTCGAACGCCGCCTTGATGGCCAGCAGCTCCTTCTCCCAGATGGTATAGTTGCGCTCCGAGGGGTTCAATTTCCGAGAGTGATACGCGCAAGGGAAAAGGGTACCGCTGGGCGTCGTTGCCTGAAGTAACACGGCCCCAATGGCAATGTCGGAGGCGTCCGCCTCCACGACAAATGGCCGTTGCGGGTCGGGATGTTTCAAGATGGGCTCCTTCATGAAGGCGTCCTTCAAAGCCTGGAACGCCTGTTGTTCGGGGGCGTTCCACTGGAACCGAGTCTTCTTCTGCAGGAGCCGGGTGAGGGGGGCTGTCAAGGCAGCAAAGCCAGGGATGAATGTCCGATAGTAGTTGGCAAATCCAAGGAGTCGCTGAACGTCCTTCACGCGACGCGGGGGTTGCCAACTCTGCAACGACTCGACTTTACTCGGCTCCATGGCGATGCCCTCAGGAGAAATGCGGTGACCCAGGAAATCGATGGTCACCTGGTAGAACTGGCACTTCTCCAACTTGGCAAACAGCCGATGTTCCCGGAGGCGCTGCAGGACCTGACGGAGGTGCTGATGATGCGCTTCACGCGACGGGGAGTAAATCAGGATGTCGTCCAGGTAAATCACGACAAACTGGTCCAACAGATCCCGAAAGATATCGTTCATAAAATGCTGAAACACAGCGGGGGCGTTGGTCAGGCCAAACGGCATCACCGTGTACTCGAAATGTCCGTAGCGAGTACCAAACGCCGTCTTCCACTCATCACCCAGCCGAACCCTGACGAGGTTGTAAGCTCCACGCAGGTCCAGTTTCGTGAAGATCTTAGCCTCCCGGAGTCGGTCCAAGAGCTCGGGGATGAGGGGCAGCGGGTAGCGGTTACGCACCGTGATGGCGTTGAGTTTCCGGTAGTCACAGCAAAGCCGTAACTCGCCTGACTTCTTTTTGACGAAAAGCACGGGCGCAGACACTGGCGAAGACGAGGGCCGGATGAAACCGCGAGCCAAATTCTTTGTCAGGAAGTCCCGCAATGCAGCCAACTCGGGCTGCAAAACGCCCCACTGGGAGAGGCGCATCAGGGACTAGGTCAATGGAGCAGTCGTAGGGCCTGTGCGGGGGTAATTGGTCCGCCTCTGACTCGCTGAACACGTCAGCAAAGTCGGACAGTTCGGGAGGCAAGGAAACCCCTGGGGAACCCTCCACCTGGCCGGCACAGATATGGCGGGTGTGGTCCACGCACTGCAAACTTGGGAAGGTGACCAAGTTCTGAGACCAATAGATCTGTGGATCATGCGCCCGGAGCCACGCCAGTCCCAAGACCACGGGGAAGTGCAGATCCGAAGTGACGTAAAACTGGATGGCCTCCACATGGGTACTGATGGCCATACACACGGGTTGCGTGGTGGCCGTAATAGGCCCGGACAGGAGCACTCGACCATCGATGGTCTCCACAAGCATGGGCGGATCCACTGGACACTGGGGAACAGCCCATTTGGCCACGAAGGCCGAGTCCATAAAGTTAGTGGTAGCCCCAGAGTCAATTAAGGCATGGACCGGAATCCCCTCTGGCTTGCCAGGAAGGATCAGACGTGCCTCCAAAATCAAATGCCGTGGAGGTTCACAGGCACCGTCGGAACGGCGTCGCTCGGCGTGGTCGTTGTGGGTCGCCCGATCTTTCACACCGTCTAGATCGGGCTCGGGCCGTTTCCCGACAGCAAAGCAGGGGACTTTCTCGGGGCAGGCTTGGTCACTGACGCCCGCTGACGCTTCTTCGGGCAAGAAGCAGCCAAATGTCCAGGGTCCCCACAGTAAAAACACAACCCCCCCGATCGTCGTCTGTCCATTTCCGTCACCGATAGACGGGACCTGGTGGCACCCAGCTCCATTGGCTCCTCCCTCTGGACTGGGGGCTCACGCTCAACAGGAGCGGCAGGGGTCTGTGGGGTAGCACGGCGACTCTTTCGCTGCTGCAGCCGGGCATCGATCCGCAGACAAAGATGGATCAGCCCATTCAGGTCTGAGGGAATGTCCACGCGGGCCAGCTCATCCAACATCTCCTCCGACAAGCCATCCTGGAAGGCATCCACGAGCGCAGCCTCATTCCAGGCGGAATCCTGGCTAAGCAGCCGGAAATCGCTGATGTAGGCCTGTAGGGGGCGCTGACCCTGCCTCAAAGCTTTCAGGCGTCGGGTGGCAGTCTGCGCCTTAATTGGGTCCTCATACATGAGGCGCATATGGTCACAAAACCCCCCAAAGTTATCCAACAAAGGGCTAGGCTGTGCCAACAGAGGCGTGCCCCAACGAGCTGCATCTCCCGACAGAAGGCTCAACACGAATCCCACCTTATCTCGGTCAGTGGGGAAATCAGCCGCCCTCACGCTGATAAAAAGCTGGCATTGTCCCAGGAAGGCAGTAAACAGTTCTGGATTACCAGCAAATTTATCCGGCATAGCTATCTGACATTTCCTCCTGGGTGGGGGTGCAGCATGTACCTGAGCTTGCAGTTGTGCCACCTGAGCTGCCAGCAAAGTGAGTTGCTGGGTGAGCTGGGCATTCTCGGCAAGAAGCTGCTCCATCGTAGTAATAAGGGGTGGGAGGCTGAAAGCAAACTGTTCTGAACCAGCCCTCTTCTAGCAAACCCCTATTCAAAAAGAAGAGACTGGAGAGCGTCCAAGGCTAAAAGGCTTCTGCCAAGATTTAATTACGCAGTTAACAAAAACACTAGAGCTTGTCTTCTCAAGCGGAAAAGTTGCTTTCAGCAACCAGCCCCTCCCCAAACACTCCTTTTATAGAGAGCTCAGGGCGTGGTCTCCCTGTGCCTCCTCCCGAGGAGTCCCATAGCCTTTCTTTGTTTGTTCCTGCTCGACTGCCTCCTGCGTCGGGCGTCCTTGAACAGGGCCAGCTGTGGGTCATCATCCTCCGCACTCTCGGGCTCACGCAGCTGAGAAGAGGTCCCCGGCTGAGGACTCTGCAAAGCCTCCAAACCATCATCAGCCGGTTCGTCTCCCTCCTCCCCCTCATCTGAGTCCTCCGATACATCGGACCCGGCTGTCGGACCCACCGGCTGGCCCTGAGTCACAACACATACCTTCTCAGCACAGCAAACCCACATTCCCAGAATACAAATTTATGCAACATTTTCCTTTTGAATGTCACAATACAGAGCTTCGCGGTTGATTGCCACAAAAGATACTTCCACCCACGTTCAGATTCTCTCTTCCTCCCTGTCCTTCTATACTGCAAACCATCTACAAGGATTTAGGCAGATACAGCTTTGGTTAAAATCTAGTCATACAAGACAGCACAATGGTTTTACAAAAGTAGAAAATGAATGTGAGTAGGACAGTTTCCAAATGAGAGGCCCTTATAAGGCATCCCACTGAATAAAAGGTAGGGTGAAAAGGCTGTCTGTGGTGCCTAGATTTCTTTGGCAAAAAGTTAGATCAAAAATGTACAGGTAATCCTTATGACTGTAATTGAGCCTGGAATTATGGTCATCATGAATAGCAATATCAATAGCATTTAGACTTATATACTGCCCCATAGCACTTTACAGCACTCTCTGGGCAGTTTACAATGTAAGCATTATTTGCATATTGTCCCCAACAATCTGGGTCCTTATTTTACTGAAGTCAGATGGATTTTACCTGTCAGGATCGAACTCCAGGCTGTGGACAGAGTTTGCCTGCAATACTGCACTTTAACCACTGTACCACCAGGGCTTAATACCACCATTAAATGGATCACTATGTGACTGCACCTGATTTTACATCCTGTTTTGCCCTGATCATTAAATTAATGCTGTGTCATTAAGTGAATCTGGTAGTCATTAAGCAAACCCGTTTTAGCCAACTGGAAGTAAACATCAGTTTGGGGCAAAAAATATAATAATTCACAGTCACATTACCATGGGATGCTGCAGATGGCCATAAATGTGGGCTGGTTGCCAAGTGCTCAAAATGTGATAATGTGACAGCAATGTGAGGGGCAGTTGTTGTAACTCTGAAACCAGGTTGTAAGTAGCTCTTGGGAGGTCTGTCATAACTTTAAATAGTTGATAAACAGCCAGTCATAAAATAAGGACTAAATCAGGGGCATCTTCAGGATGAATAAAAAAGGCAAGGTGGTAGCACATGTAAAAAAAGTGTGCAACTGAAGTTAAATGCCAAACAATTATTTTAATTTATCCAGGTTATAAATTTATAACAGTAAATTAAAAATAAATAAAATACATCCAATTTTGTTCTATCTATAGCATTGAAGTTTATCTATCTGTTGTGAATGAGACCATTTGCTATTCAGCATATATTTTATGATGGACATCCTTTCTTAATAACCTTTTATTATTTTTCATCCATTTTTCCACTTATTAAAATAGATTTCCAGCAAGAATTAAAGTCAAACCAAAATAACAATAACACTTAACAGCATCATACTTTTTCATTATTGTAAATTATTTATAAAAGATAAAGGGCAAGTTCATTATACTAAGTATGCCATTTTTGTTTTATCCTGTCACAGAAGTAAAACAATGATGTTTAAAAAGAAGCTACCCAGAAAAGTAGCTTATTCAGAATTAAAAGTTAATAAAAGCTGTTCATTAAATATTGCATGATGATAGGGTCCACTAATTAAGCCTGGACAATTTATATTGAACCAAGCAAAGTTTTAGGCAGGAAAAATCAAAGGCAGACTGAGACCTGGTTTAAAAACAGTAACCGTGAGAGGGACCTTGGAGTCCTAGTGGATGATCACTTGACCATGAGCCACTAGTGTGCAGCAGCAGCCAAAAAAGCTAATACAATCCTGGGTTGTATAAACAGAGGCATAGAATCAAGATCACACAAAGTATTAGTACCGGTTTATAAAACTGTAGGAAGACCACACCTGGACTACTGCAGCCAATTTTGATCACCATATCACAAAAAAGATGTTGAGAGTTTGGAAAAAATTCAGAGAAGAGCAACTAAGATGCTCAAAGGCTTGGAGACTAAAACATATGAAGAACGGCTATGGGACTTGGGTTTGGCTACTCTAAAGAAAAGACGAAATAGGGGAGACATGATATCAGTGTTCCAGTATCTGAGGGGCTGCCACAAGGCAGAGGGGGCAAGCTTGTTTACCAGAGCACCAGAGGGAAGGACGAGAAACAATGGTTGGAAACTGATCAAAGAGAGAAGCAACCTGGAATTAAGGAGAAACTTCCTGATAAAGGTAAAGGTTCCCCCGCACATGCGTGCTAGTCGTTTCCGACTCTAGGGGCCGGTGCTCATCTCCATTTCAAAGCCTAAGAGCCAGTGCTTGTCCGAGAACGTCTCCATGGTCATGTGGCCAGCATGACTAGACGCCAAAGGCGCACGGAACGCTGTTACCTTCCCACTGTAGTGGTCCCTATTTTTCTACTTGCATTTTTACATGCTTTTGAACTGCTAGGTTGGCAGAAGCTGGGACGAGTAACAGGCACTCACTCTGCTACGCGGCACTCGGGATTCGACCCGCCAAACCGCCGACCTTCTGATCGACAAGCTCAGCATCCTAACCCACTGAGCCACCATGTCCCTTAAACTTCCTGATAGAGAGGACAATTAACCAGTGGAACAGCTTGCCTCCAGAAATCATGGGCACTCCATCACTGGAAATTTTTAAGAAGAGGCTAGACAGTCACTTGTCTGAGATGGTATAGGTTCTCCTGCTTGAGCAGGGGGCTGGACTGGAAGACTTCCAAGGTCCCTTCCAGCTCTACTCTATTCTATTACAGCATGAAAATGCTTTGCCATTTTCTTGCTAGGCAATGTTTTGGTCTATCTTGCAATCTCAGAACTCTGTAATGCTGTGGTTTAAACTAATAGTAATAACCAAGCCCAACCATGATTCATTTTTGAGTGTAAATAAAATCGGTTTGATCTGTCACCTGCTATCTGGTACATGATCTCAAAATCCTGTTCTTCAAAAAAAATGAAGAAAATAGGGAAAAACTACTCTTGCAGGGTCCAATCTGTGTCAGTCACCAGGACCAGAGGTTTAGTCTTCTGAGCTGGTCCTGGTGACTGATCCAGATTGGATCCTGCGACATTATCCTGGGACATGTATATTTGCCTTCATTTATGAAAACTAGCCTTCTCTCAGATGAAGCTCTCCAAATGCCCTAGAGCTCATTTCCAGTGTTTATGCGTGCTGTAAATATATGAGTTAGACTGCCTGATCTTGAGGGTGCCAAGTTGAAGGAGGCTGGTTCACTATGACTATGAAATTCATCCAGGCTGCTTGCTGTTGTCACAACAGTGAATAATGCTAGAATTTAAGGAGGAAAGTATAATTATCTGCTACATCCTCAGGGAAGAGAGCGCTGCATGTTAAATTTATGGATTCAGAAAAGATATAAAATGAGTCCGAAAAACAAATAAACCTTGAGTGTATTGTTGAAAAACTGGGAGAATTAAACTACTTTGACTTACAAGCTGATTTTGAAAGGGAAAACAGGATTTATAGATTTATTTACAGTATGCCCAGATAAATAGCTACAGCATTATGTTAGCCCTCTTCAACCTGGTACCCTCCTGTTGTATTAAGTCAGTGATTCCCAGATTGTCTTACTATAGCCTTTGTGTCATGAGTCCTTCAAATGCAAAACTGAGGCTATGCCTCAGCCTTTCTCAACCTAGTCCTAGTGTATTCAGAAAGGCTTCCAAAATTCCCTAACCAGTATAATTAGGGAATTCCAGAATTTCCAATTCCAATACAGTTAGGTTGCATCAGGTTGAGGAAGGGTTATATACCTTCTCCTATGGTTTCAAGAAATACTTATCCCTAAGTTTGATATTTGGGATCTGTTGCCTGGAGTTGGCAGAGATTAAACACAGAATCTTGCACACAATTCAAGTGTACACCATTTTCTTTGAATACCTGGATTATTACTCAAAGATGCAAAACAGTTGTGTCAATAGCTTGTAGTTTCACTTGGTATGCATCCCCAACTTGTTGTCCTCCAGATATATTGGATTTCAACTATTATAATCCCCAACAATATATCTGGAATGCAACAGACTGCGGTCATTATTTAATTTAATTTATTCAATTTCTACAGCTGCCAATCTCAATAAGTGACTCTGAGAGGCTTACAATTTTTAAAAAAATAACAATACAATTGAAACAATAAAAACATTTTAAAACAGTAAAACAATAAAAAAAGTAAATGAAAAATTTACCCAAAATAAATAAATATTTATTTCATTTCTTAATTATATGTCAGCTCAGCTCAGCTCCACACAGTTGCCCTGACTCTACATAAAAGGGGAGTTTTATATAAGGGAATTGTTATTTTCCTATCTGATTAGCAGTCCAGACAGATTTCTTTAAAAAGAAATGTCTAACTAGAGATATTCCTCTGCATAGAATGCACTGTGCCTGGGACCAGCTGTCTTGCAAATAATTCAAATCAAATGTCTTCTGTTCACCAGAATTTATGTCTTAGAAATATATTCTTCTTGCTTTACCCAGAGACATGATGGACAAATGAGGTTGGATTGGTCAGGCCTTACCTTGTAGCTTTGGGGTCCCAAATGACAATGTCCGCATCAGAGCCCACGGCTATTCTTCCCTTCTTTGGGTATAGGTTAAAGATTTTAGCTGCATTTGTGCTAGTAACGGCTACAAATCTGTTTTCATCCATTTTGCCATTGTGCTGTAAAACAGTATGGGTGGATTTTTAATAAAAACATATGAAGAAGGCAAAAATATTCATAAGCTTAGTGCAAGTGAACCTCATTTTGTCATTGGATACGAGATGGGCAGCAAATAAATGTTATACAGGTAGTCCTCCACTTACGACAACAATTGAGCCCAAAATTTCTGTTGCTAAGTGAATGTTGCCTCATTTTATGACCTTTCTTGCCATAGTTGTTAAGTGAATCATTGCAGTTTTTCAGTTAGTAACACAGTTGTTAAGTGAATCTGGCCTCCCCATTGACTGCTTGTCAGAAGGTCACAAAAATGGGGTCACATTTATTTATTTTATTTTATTTAGTTACATTTATATACCGCCCTATTCCCTGAGGACTCAGGGCGGTTTACAGGGAATTAAAAATCCAAAATACAAAAGTTAAGAACCAAATTAAAAAATATTAAATTGACCCTGTACTCAATTAAAAAGAACCCCAATTAAAAATTTCTCCTCAGTCTGGGCCCGAGAGCTCGAAGAGCCAGGTCTTCAGGCCCCGGCGGAATGATCGGAGGTCGGGGGCAGTTCTCAGTTCCACCGGCAGCTGGTTCCAGAGGGCAGGCGCTCCCACAGAGAAGGCCCTATCCCTGGGTGTCACCCGCCGGCAATCTCTTACCGGCGGGACCCTGAGCAGACCCTCCCTGTGGGAGCGCACTGGGCGAAGGGTGTTTGATGCCGGCAGCAGGTGTTCCCTCAGATATCCCGGACCCAGGCCATGTAGGGCTTTATAGGTGATAACCAGCACCTTGAATTTCACCCGGAGGGCAACCGGAAGCCAATGCAGCTCACGGAGTAGAGGTGTTACATGGGAGTATCGGGAAACCCCCATTACAACTCGCGCGGCCGCATTCTGCACCAATTGAAGCCTCCGAGTGGTCTTCAAGGGCAGCCCCATGTAGAGAGCGTTACAGTAGTCCAAACGGGAGGTCACAAGCGCGTGAGTAACTGTGCGTAGGGCGTCTCGGTCCAGATAGGGACGCAACTGGCGCACCAGGCGAACCTGAGCAAAAGCCCCCCTGGTCACGGCTCCTATATGGTCTTCGAAATTGAGCCGTGAATCCAGGAGGACGCCCAAGTTGCGAGCCCTATCGACGGGGGGTAACACCTCACCCCCCCATCATTAAGGATGGAATAACTTGGTTAACCCGAGATGCCGATATGCACAGCCACTCAGTCTTGGCGGGATTGAGACGAAGCCTGTTTCTCCCCATCCAGACCTGAACCGCCTCCAGGCACCGGGACATCACATGACCCCTGGGACACTGCAAATGTCACAAATGAGTCAGTTGCCAAGCCTCTGAATTTTGATCACATGTCCATGGGGATGCTACAATGGTAGTAAGTGTGAAAAACACTCATAGGTCCCCTTTTTTCAGCGCTGTTGAACAGTCACTAAATGAGCTGTAAGTCAAGGACTACCTGTGTATAAATAAATAAATAATAAAATTCCTAATCTGGGGAAAATAATTCCCATATAACAAAGGACTTTCACAGTGCGATGGGCATGTCAAAAAAAAAAAGTAAAGATGGCAGCCACAGCCAAGCAGTTAGGACTCCACTCATTTTTATGAGCATAAAAAGGGAGCAGAGCTTTAATTGTATATTTCTGGTTGCCATTTTGGAATTTTTGACACAACCTTTGTGTTGTTCATCTGGTCGTGGAAAGAATATTTCAAGACATAACATTTCAACTTCCAACAGCTAATCAAAAACATAGCACCAGGGTAATAATTTTCTAAGAGAAACTCATAGTTTGGAAACAGCTTCAAATTTATAACCTGGATAAATTAAAATACCGGTAATTGTTTGGCATTTGGCTTCAGGGAAACAGACTAATACAGTCCACAAAACCTGCACACATTCTTAAAATTCATACAGCTTATCACTATAATAATTCTGAAGTGGGACCCCAATAAATAAATAAAACCAAAAGAAGTCTTTTCAAAGATGGGAATAATTTGGAGAAAATATAGAGAAAAGAACTGCAGCAATCAGCAAAACTGAATATGTATATTATAGATAAAATTCCTGCCTAAACAGAAAGCTTGCCTAAATGAATTGCTAAGGTTCTAAATTTGATGGATATTAATATAAATTGCTTCAATAATTTTGCATATGCTGTCAAGAAAGCTCTCAGACGTCACCATTTCTTAAAAGATGAAACTTAGGTGCAAATCAAATACTAGATTATTCTCAAATTTAGCAATCCTGTGCATATTTAATGTAAACAACACACATAGGAAGTCAATTCCAAGCGGCTAAAAAGGTTTTTACTCTTCTGCTATGGAACTGATTTGGTTTCTTATAATTATTAACTGTATTTGAAGAATAACTTTCAGTAGTACAAATGATATATTCCCTTTTGGTGCATAGAAAGATGACATTCCTATTGATAATGGGACAAGACTAAAGACATTATCAAATAACTGAATCCTCTTTAATCTCCACAAAGGTCCCAATCCAGATTGAGTTCCTATGCCTATTTTTTTTTAATCCCATTTATATCCCGCCCTTCTCCGAAGACTCAGGGCGGCTTACAATCTAAGAAGCACAAATCAATGTGCTTAGCAATAGCCTTCATTCTATGTATATGCCTGCTTATTAGGGCTTTGCCCCCCCCCAAAGCGGCATTATTACAAAGTCAGCTTATTGCCCCCAACAATCTGGGTCCTCATTTTACCTACCTCGGAAGGATGGAAGGCTGAGTCAACCCTTGAGCCTGGTGGGACTCGAACCTGCACTAATTGCAGGCAGCTGGTGTTACTTAAGGAGGCATTAGCCCACTGCTCCACCAAGGCTTTTAAAAAACTGTTTATGTCCTTGCTCAAAATCTATATTTGAGTAGCCTTAGTAGACAATGATCTAGTTATTTAGAATATTTTATCCTACTTGAATTCTTAAAAGGCATTTAAAGTGACTTAGCTTGATCTAGCTAGATGTTAAGGATTAAGAAAGGACATAATGTTAGAAATATTTTTAAGCATCTAAGACAAATACTTATATTAACCCCAGTTCCTTGAATTTAGGTAAAACTCACTTTTTTCCCAACAATGGAGCTCTTATATAAAGTTGGGGTTCTAATGTTATTTTTAGGCAGCTGATTTTAAGAATTTACCTGTCATAGTTGGGACCATTTCCAGGTGCCATACAGTATCAAGAGCAACTCAGAGCAATTATATGGTCAAATCAAAAATATTACCAAAATAAGTATAGTAACAAAACTTCTATTTTCCAGGAAAGAGAAATCAATGATAATTAGCTATTCAAGCCATACCTTTGAAAGAATTTACTTCAGATCAGAAAGCTAGAGAAAGGAGCAGCCATTTTTGAGAGTGCATGCACATACTTTAGATTTAAAAGGAAAAAAAATATTTTAGTGCATCCAGAGGGTGCTCATGAGGCACCTTTCTGCAGCTCCTGAAATTAAGCACGTCTTTTGTTGGGGCTTCACCATAGTTGAAATGGCAAGCATGCAATACTAGGGAAAGATGTAGCTGCTTTAATGAGGACTCTTTGTTCTTGTCTTTACCATTGTATTAGAGAATGAATTGAAATCCCACTTACCACGCCTTTTTCCCAGATTACAGACATCCGGTCTTCCACGCCATTCACTCCATTTGGGATCTTTGTGAAATCATTTTTTCCCAAAGCCTTCTGGCAGATATCAAATGTACAGTTATCTGTTCCACTCACAGTCAAGTCACCGCTTAAAAAAAATAAAGGACAAGATAATTTTATATGCTCCAACCAACCTTCCAATTCAGAATTATACATCCTACTTGCTTCATTGTTTAAATCTTAAAAACATTACGTAACAAGAAATGTGTTGAAAAATAGTAAAAAACTAAAAAATGAATGACCTATAAAGAAATCACATCATCACCTTCAGGTTAAACCAATAAAACCCTGGTGAATGCTGATATTTGTGGAGATATCAGCTTGTATTCAACTATACCCCCAAATTAGTTGGAGAATGGCATAAGATCAATGAAAATAAAATTCTGCTAGCTAGACCAAGGTAAATGTTCTATTCAACCACCTCAGGAAGCTCCCAAGATCTTGATAGCCCTCATTCATTGCTTCCCAAAGATGATATTGCTCCCTAGTGGCGCTAGAATCATCATTCTACTGTAATCCAGGTAGTCCTCAACTTATAACAGTTCATTTAGTGTTCAAAGTTACAATGGTACTGAAAAAATATTTATGACGGTTTTCCAACTTACGATTGTTGCAGCATCCCCATGATCCTATGATCAAAATTCAGATGCTTGGCTTGACTTGTATTTATGCATGTGACTCGTATGCTTGGCTTGACTCATATGATTGCATGTGCTGAGGTCACTTTTTATGACCTTCTAGCAAAGTCAATGAGGAAGCCAGATTCACTTTACTAACTTAACGACTGCAGTGATTCACTTAACAAGGGTGGCAAGAAAGGTCATCATATGGGGCAAAACTCACTTAACTGTCTCACTTAGCCATGGAAATTTGGGGCTCAGTAATGGTCGTAAGTGGAGAACTACCTGTACTATTTTGAGGGGGGAGATGTGGGGCAGCCTTAGATTCCTTTCATTAACCAATGAAAGGAAACCTGGAATGCTGCAGTGTAAAGGGTATCAATGCCTTGGAGCCATATAATCCTTTCAGGAAACAGATATGATAAGTGGCTGCAGTCCAATGCTTTCTATGGAAGTGTTCCAAATAGTTGGAAATTGACCAAGATAAACTGGACAAATTAGGAGGAAGCTGGAGTCAGGCTAGAAGACGAGAGAAGGATGAAGAAAGCAACCTATTGAAATTGGCCCCTAGTAAATAGAGACTTGTTACAATATGGCCATCTAGAGCAGGGCTTTTCAACCTTTTCACCCATTGTACCACTTTTAGGATATGGCAACATCCGAGTACTACCAGTTGCCTAGCTCCAGCCATCTCTCGCTTAGGCTTGTGGGGTGCTGCCACCGGTTCAGCTCATTCCCCTCCCCTGCTACCACTTTTCTAGGATGGTCACGTACAACCTGCCAGGCGTAAATGTACCACAGGTGGTACCCGTACCACTGGTTGAAAAGCCCTGATCTAGAGGGCAATAGCTCACCAAGGGGCTGATGTTGAAAAGCTAAGCAGGGTTAGACCTGGTTATTATTTGCCTGAAATGCCACAAAGAAAGACCTGAATTGAAGCTAGATGGGAAGTTGAAAAACATCTTGGGATACTGCAGTGGCAAATCATTTCTATAGTTTTGCTAAGTAAACAACATGGATATGTCTCTAAGGTCAAGCTTGACTCAAAGGACACTTTCATTTTTATCCTCGTGATTGGTGAAGTTTCCCTTCCAAAATCAGTTATTTTCTGAGAGGGTCCATGATATCCTCTCAAAATAAGCTGTATGACTTTTATTTAATATTTAGTTGTTTCCAAGCAAACTGGGAAAACCATACTGGAGGTGACACATATATATATACACACACACACACACACCAGAAACATAATTATTTTCCCCAAAAGAAACATTAAAACTCCTTTCCATATTTTTACACTTTTCCTTCAAAATCCATCAAAACACATTACTGTATTTTGCTTTTTTGTTTATGCTGGTTTTAACAGCCACTAAGGATCCATTTATTAAAGGGCTCTTGTGAATGATGAACTTTTTTTACTTTGCTAGAAGATTCATGAGGAAGTCTGGAGTGGAAACATCAGGCCTCAGTGGAGGAGCCATGACGTGAGCTGCCGCACAAGACCAGTCCTTATCCCAATAGTGAGTGCCATCTACAGCAAGGCTTGCAGCTATAGGCTCACCATACACAACTTTGCCTATGGAGACAAGAATGAGGCAAATTAATGGTAAGAAGAATAAAACTATTATTACTAACTTGCAATTCCACATCAATGGATTGGATCAGGTATAATATAGTCAGTGCATGTAACCTATGTGTGACCAACTCAATGAGTGGCTGAGCAGATGTTTGGGGGAAAACTAATGATGGGGTGGGCAGTTTTGGGAAACACACATACACTTCCTTCCCAGCTTTTCTGTGGCCACTGAAGCTTGCTACAGAAATTATTAATTTTTGTAAATCATCTCAATGATTGTAGGTGCAGACTGGTCTTCCAATTATGTGTACATATAAAATCAAAATATATGCATGCATGTTGGAATTAGCCCATGTAGAAAAAGTGATCTGACAGGCAAAATGATGATGAAGGCTTAGAAAAGATGATTAGAAGTTAAATATCTCAGAACCACTGCACCACATATTTCAAAAATCCTGGAGCACGGGGAAGTGCCTGAAGATTGGAAAAGGGCTGATGTGGTTCCCATATTCAAGAAAGGGGGGGAAAACAGACCCAAGAGACTACAGACCAATCAGTTTAACATCAATACCTGGGAAGATCCTAGAAAAGATAATCAAAAAACAGATCTGCGAACAACTAGAAGCAAACAAAGTTATAACTAGTAGCCGGCACAGGTTTGTTAAAAACAGATCATGCCAAACCAATCTTATTTCATTCTTCGACAAAGTGATAAACTAATAGACCAGCGAAATACTGTGGACATAGTATACTTAGACTTCAGTAAGGTATTTGATAAAGTAGACCACAACCTACTCCTTGGTAAGCTAGAAAAAGGTGGAATAGACAACATCACCACCAGATTGATCTGTAGCTAGCTGACAAACCATACTCAACGAATAGTCCTCAACGGCACTGCATCCACATGGAGGGTACCACAAGTTTCTGTCTTACACCAGTACTCACCAAACACCAAATTGGCAGGAGTAGCCAACACCCCAGAAGACAAACTTAGGATCCAAAAAGATCTTGACAAACATGAACAATGGGCACTATCCAACAAAATGAGTTTCAATGTGGAGAAAAGCAAAGTTTTAATTTAGGTAGGAAAAAACAAAGGTACAAGCACAGATTGGGCAAGACCTGGCTTAAAAACAGTAACTGTGAGAGGGACCTTGGAGTCCTAGTGGATGATTGCTTAACCATGAACTAGCAGTGTGCAGCAGCCGCCAAAAAAGCTAATACAATCCTGGGTTGTATAAACAGAGGAATAAAATCAAGATCACGCAAAGTATTAGTACCGGTTTATAAAACCCTAGTAAAACCACATCTGGAATACTGCAGCCAATTTTGGTCACCATATCACAAAAAAGATGTTGAGAGTTTGGGAAAAATTCAGAGAAGAGCAACTAAGATGATCAAAGGCCTGGAGACTAAAACATACGAAGAACGGCTGCAGGACTTGGGTTTGGCTGGTCTAAAGAAAAGAAGAAATAGGGGAGACACGATAGCAGTATTCCAGTATTTGAGGGGTGCCACAAAGAAGAGGGGGGTCACATTATTCACCAAAGCACCAGAGGGCAGGACAAGAAACAATAGTTGGAAACTGATCAAAGAGAGAAGCAACCTGGAATTAAGAAGAAACTTCCTGACAGTGAGGACAATTAACCGGTGGAAGAGCTTGCCCCCAGAAATCATGGGTGCTCCATCACTGGAGATTTTTAAAAAGAAGTTAGACAGTCACTTGTCTGAGATGGTATAGGTTCTCCTACTTGAGCAGTGGGCTGGACTAGAAGACCTCCAAGGTCCCTTCCAGCTCTATTCTATTCTATTCTATTCTATTCTATTCTATTCTATTCTATTCTATTCTATTCTATTCTATTCTATTCTATTCTATTCTATTCTATTCTATTCTATCTAATTGCTATTGCTATAATCAGACTAGCAATATTCTGTTATTATAGCCAGTAAACATAGTTTTAGCTGTCCTTTGGAGTTGATTTCCTGCTCTGGCTCATCTGGTGGATTGCCACTGCCTGAAGTTATCTGAATCTCAGTGTATTTTTTCCTAGAAACTCCAGTAGTGAATGTACTGCACTGAATACAATATGTTTGCAAGTGGCCATAATAAATGCTTAGAAATAGCTGCAGTTTATTTCCTCTTAATGTTCAATTCTGACTCCTCTCAGCCAAATGTGCTTAGGCGGTGTCTGCAAAAAAACGTGATGATTAATGGTTCACATTAAGGTGAATGTTGGGAACCATTGACTTAATTGATTAACAGCCTTATAATGTTGACTCCAAAATAAATAAAGTAGGGTAATGACATAATCCCCAACAAGAATTTATATGAATATACATTTATGCGATCAGATGAGTGTTAGGAAATGTACATTAATGTCTCTACCTGGCCAGAACTCATATATAGCTGAATAGGGGTGATGAACAATACCATTAAGCTTGTCTGGTCCCACGTCAAAAGTTATTCAAGAGCAGATATGGTTAAGAGTTATCTAGTGCTGTCAGTCTTAGTCATCTGGAATGTCCAAAAATCATTCTAGGAAAAGGCAATAGCAAATCTTCTTTATGGTAAGACATGGACATATCAGGTAGTGGGATTCAGCCGGTTCACACCGGTTCAGCAGAACCGATACCTAATTTTTGGTTGAATTTGGCAAACTGGTTATGATAAATCTGTGTTTTCCAGAACATGTCTGGTTTTTGTTCAACTTCCTTCCAGCCATGGGGAAAAAAACCCTCCCCAAAAGTCCGAGAGGAGCAATGGAAACCAAATGGAGACATGGTGCCTTCGATCAAGTCACTCAGGCGAAAACTAGGTGGTTCTTCTCTGAGGTAATTTCAGGAACAGACACTTCATTTCTCTAGTTTCTGATTGGTGCATACAGGAAAGGGGGCGAGGCCACCAAGTATTAGCTGGGGCTGAGGCTCTGGAACTTTTTCCTGTCTAGCTATGCAGAGCACAACTAATGATGAGCGGGAAAGCTCTTAAAAGGCTTGTGTGATTTCATGTATTAAACTCTAATGTAGTTCTTTGTAGCAGAATCGGCTTTCCCATTTTATACCAAGACCTATGATTTAAATTTAAATAGCAGAATTTCAATTTCATATATCAAACCTTAGTTTAGTGTTTTAATATAATGAGCACCGTTTAAGTGACAGGTGCTATTTCAAATGGTCATTAGGGCAGAGAGCTGGTTGTTAAATTATTTGAATCCCACCCCTGGACATATCTATATGGTTACCACATTATTCAGTCTGGTTTCTTCCAGTTGTTAGATCATCTCCCTGCAAGGACAGGGAGGAAGCATGATCTAAGGTAGGGATCCCCAACCCCTGGGCTGTGGCCTGTTTGCAACTGGGCTGCAGAAAAAGTGTGCATGTGAGCAGAGCTCCACTCATGTGAGCAGAGACCACTTATGGTCACAGGCAAAGCTCCACTCCCATTTCCACAAATAGAGTTTCATGCGCAAGTGTCCTCTGCTCACACAAGTAGAGTTTCATGCACAAGTGTCTACTGCTCATGCGAGTGGAGCTTTGAGCATGAGTGCAAGCACCCTCTGCTCGTGTGAAAAGCTCCACTCACATGAGCAGAGGGCACTTGCACTCTCACAAGAAGCTCCATTTGTGCAAATGGAGTTTTGTGCACCAGTGCCCTCTGTTCGTGCGTGTGGAGCTTTGTGTGTGAGCACAAGCGCCCTGTGCTCATGTGAGTGCCTGTTGCTCACGCACTAAGCTCCATTTCTGAGAGTGGAAGGCATGCACCACTTGCAAAAATGGAATTATGCGCATGCGCCTACCATTCACATGCTTCTCCTGCGCTGGGCTGGGCCACCAAACTGGGAAGGTTGGAGACCACTGATCTAAGGTGTACAAATATAATAAAATATACTAATTTAGAAAAAAAATGCAGGTGAGCTTTGTATAGAACAGTATTTCTCAGCCTTGGCAAATTTATGTCGTATAGACTTCAGCTCTCAGAACTGTCCTGCCAACTATGCTGGCTGGGGAATGCTGGGAGCAAAGGTTACATGTCTTAAAGTTGCCAAGGTTGAGAAACACTAAATGTATATACTTACATGATGCGGCAAAACACTCTAATCTTGCAGTTTGGAAGCTTCAGGATAGCCTTGGGAAATTTTGCTCTGACCTACATATTTTAGCTGATTATACAGTTTATTACACTTGATTCTGAAAACACATCATTTTTCAGGAAAAATAGCTATTCCCACTGCAAACTAAACTCATTGTATTGTCAACAGTGACATCTTGTGGTCATCTAGGGGACAAAGAAATCAGCCTAATAATAAAGGGAAAAGGAACTCAGCTCAGCCTTATATTTAGGTTAATTAAATATTGATTAGTTACAGGGAAAAGAACTGAAGCCTAAGCTGCAGAAGTAAGTAGAAAATGTTCTTTTAAACCCCAAAACAGCCTCCATTTGGCTGAACGATTAATCACCAAGAGCTAGCAGTTTCATCCAAAAGAAAATGCAATGTTTCATAGTCATATCTTCATGTAACCCGGACTCCAAATCTTGTCAAACTTTTAATACAAGAACTTGACCTCCTGATTATTAATCTAAGTCATGTCTGAGAGCATATTCTGGACACTCAGACAAAATGGCTGCTAATGAGGGATAAAATGAGGACAAAATGGTGAGGTGGTTCTTCACAAGAGTTTCTAGCTCACAGGATGTATCCTCTTCTAAGTGTACCTTCAACATTTCCTATTCCATGAGCAAATTTACAAAAAAAAATCCTAATAGAAGAACCCATAATTTTTATTTTATATTAATATCTGCAAGTATTATGAGGAACCTGAGGCATTTTTCTAAATATAGTGGTAAAAAGGTGGGATTTCGTTTTGCAACTTGTCCATTTCAATTCGTTTAATTAAAGACTCTATAAGGAGCGGGGGATAGGAGGGGGAAATTAAAACTTGCTAGGGCAATCAGCTAGGCAGCCTCCACTGGAGATGACTGTAAAATCATATTTGGAATCTCAGGTCTAACCAAATAAGAACATTCAAGCATCTTTAACAAGAACCTACCTTGCCTGCGGGCATCTGCTACTATCTTGGCTGAAGACTTACTCATCACATGCACAACATAGAGAGGACAATTCACTGAGTTTGCAATGGTAATTGCTCTCAATGTGGCTTCTGCTTCCACTTCTTCTGGTCGGGCCATTTCATGTCCTTCTGGACCAGTTATTCCCAAAGCCAGCATCTTCTTTTCACCCTGTATGTAGGCCAGCCATAGTGAATACATGCCAGTGTTACCAGATTTGGTCAACAAATGGCTGTAAACATTACAGTCCCATTCATTTGCTTGCCATGGAACAAGAAGCTTTGCTACAAGTTTCCCAACAACTAAACTGATTATACCATGATATTGAGAATCCAGCAAACCAATTGCATTATATTTGACTTTGCATTATATAGGTGAGAAACTACTTAGCTCCAAGCTACAGGTTATATGAATAAGTGCAGTTTTTCTGGCAAAGAAAAGTCAGAATGAATGAGCTAGTGTTGTTTACAGAGATTGAGTGTGTATCAAATGAGTACCAAAGCATTGCTGTGCTGTTGTTGATGCAAACCCTACCCTTTTGGTATGGGCTGTCACACACATCCCAAAATGGCAGAGCTTGCAGCCCAACACTGTTTTCATTATTTTGATAATAGCAGCTGGATCCTGTAGGTGTTCTAGCTTTAGAGATATGCTCTCCACTGCATTCTCAATATTAATTTAAAAATCTCTGCCTTCTACCGAAGAATTCTCCTCTACTTCAATGAGAACATGCAGGCTGGGAGAGATCACCTATGACAGATTCAGTATCTCAGTCTAGAGTAAAGATTATTCCTACTGGCTCTTTCTGAAGAGCAAATTATGTAATTAGCTTTTTGTTTTGCTTGGTTCTTTCTGGATGTAAGTAAAGAATGAAAGATTAATTACTGATATAAAAGGAAATTAGTACACACGAAAAAAAATCAATGACTTTAATTAGTGAATTCCTTAAAGGAAATAAGTACACATTTATTTCCTTTAAGAAATCAAGAAATAATTATTTAATTACTTTAATTAGTGGATTTCTTAAAGCAGTGGCATCTTTCTTTTTAAGGCTATGATGGACAACTGGAAAAAGATAAGACTCCTTTAGTGGCTGGCAGAGATGAAGTGTCCTTTCTCATGATCCTAAATACTTCCTCCAAATCATTTGCAAAGCATGAACATAATGGATGTATTTGCAACTGCTGAGTGCTTAGTTTACATGCATATGCATACATTGTGACAGGCGCATGTAGTAGAATTAGGGTGGCTAAGGAGTATGTATGTATGTGTGCTAATTTTTCTCTTCTCCTTGGTTTCCTGCATTTTAGTCAAATCTAAGAAAATACACTGTCAGCAAATTTCATCCATTGGATTTTTTTTTAGATTGATAAATTTGGGCATCCAGAGTGATGGAAGTTATATAATAGAATATTCTAATTCTATCCAACAATAAATCAAGTTTGGAAATACACCTGAGAAATTCAAGAGATCCTTAGGCATCCTGAGTGTAAGTTGGAACAACCTAAATTCTTTGCAGTAGAAGAAGTCCTGAGAAATTGCAAGGAGAACTGTGGCCATTGACCTGTATAGGCATCCTGATTGAATAAAGCAAAGTACAGATAGAACTGGACTGCTTTTCTCAAGCAGACATAAACACTCCAGAGGGAATAAGAAAGAACTTGGAGACATTGGAGTGGATCTAATGTGTCAGGTTTCTTTGCCCCTTCACGTATAAATATCTGTATGCATGAGAGGGTACTATTAGGGCTGTGGAAGTCTTAGATGCTCTGCTTTGACAGAGATCCCATCTCCAGGACTAAAATGATCAGGATGCACCTTCTCTGACTGCCTCAGCTGCCACTGAGAGTTACAGGGCAAGACTGTGTAGTGAGACTAATGCCTTATCAAACAACTTGTGGAGCTTCAATCATGTAGTTGCAAGCCACCATCTTGACTTTTTAAAACACACCCTTCCCCAGATGCTTCTGTAGAGTCCTTGATGTTCTCTGACCTTGATTGTTTTCTTGCAGATGTTTCATTACAAAACTAGGTAACATTATCAGTGTATTTTACCAACGTGCATTACCAAACTAACATCATCATGAGCACTAACAATATTACCTAGTTTGTAAGGACATATCTACGAGAAAACAATCAAGGTCAGAGAGCACCAAGGCCCCCACAATTCAACCCTGAGCTACAAATATCTATCAGTACCCTGTTCAACTAAAAGAATTGTACCATCCCATGGAACAATATCCTTTAGCAAGAGGAATTGAAAACCATCTCACAAAGGCCCAGTAATTGCTGAATATATCATATATATAGTATATTATAATTGCAAGCTACTATCTTTAACATGGGTATTACCTCTGCAATCAAATCCCCATTCTCCGCATGAACTTGAGCAATTGCACCAATTTGTTTACACTGACTGAAGATTGTGTGTAATTCTACATCTCCAACCATATAGACATCTTTATATGCCATAAACATTTTAAATGAATTGACACCCTTTTCCCTGGTAAGAATTTTCATTTCTTCTTTCACCTGAAAAAAAAGTAAAAAATACCTTAAATGTCTCTGGCATCCAAATCCTCAATTTGTTCTATGCATAGTACTGAAAGTTTTTCTTTTTCTTTTTAAACCAACATATCTATGATCATTCCTGTTTCATTGTTACTCCCATAATCATTTCTGTAACAGTAATTTTTCATTTAAAATCATCTACAGCAGTAAAATATAGTTGTAATTCTCCTTAATAAGGTGGGGAAAAGAAAGACTGCTCCACTGATTGTAGAAAAGGCTTCCCAGAGTCATTAAAACTGTAATTACTGAGAAATTCAGTTTTAATTATAAGAAAAAACCTCACATGGGACATGTCATTCTTCCTACATCAACCAATTATTGGTATCTTAGATTGACTTAATCACCAGAAGGTATGTTGAAGGCTATAAGCTAAGATGGCTTTAAGGGGGATTAGACAAATTTAAGAAGAATAGATATATTTGTTGAAACATTTCCTAAAACATTTGTATGATTAAGCACTGCCCTTTAGTGACATTAATTATTTTTATAGTTGAGTGTAGAAATCCCTTACATTTCTTGGAAAATTATTATCTGGGGTTATCCCCGTGAAAATCAGTAAGTAGGTACTCCATCACTGGAGGTTTTTAAGAATAATTGGACAACCCTTTTCCAGAATGGTATATGGTCTCCTGATTGAGCAAGGGTTGGATTAGAAGACCTCCAAAGACCCTTCAACTCTGTTATTCTGTTAAGAGCAGGCAGTTTTTCATGAGTGACATGCTCTACCAACTTGCAATGAACATTTCTAGGACAGATCATGCCTTAATTCCAAATGGGTGAATTCCAGATGTCTTGGGATTGCAACATCCCATACAATCCAGAAAGGGCTTTGATGATGTTGAAATGGGAGATGTGACCAGATGATGAAAGCCCTGCCCTCATTTATATCTTCTTGAGTTTCCGGGAACTGTTGGCTGAACAATCCTAGTAGATTTATTTATTTAAAAATGTATATAGCTGTTTGTCTTCTAAACAACTCTGGGTGACTCCCAATCAAAAGTTAAAACATGATACAAAACCATACTGAAACTATAAAATAAAAAAAATTAAAAACAACAGAAACCTGTTACCAAGACAGGTTTGTAATGTCCAGTTATCCAATTTTATCCCAATGTGAGAGGGGAAAAACCAGATCTTCAAAGCTTTACGGGAGGCTGGAAGGGTGGCAGTCTGCCAAACTTCAGGGGGCAGAGTGTTCCATAGGGCAGGGGCTGTCTTGGAAAAGGCAGGCTTCCTAGCTGCCATCACAGGGCAACATGTAGGGGAAGAGCTTAGGAGCACACCTGCCCTATCTGGCCTGGTAGATTTCCTTAGGGAAAGGTGGTCCTGCGGATGATTTTATGCATAAACCATCAGAAGAAGGCCAGATTAGGAAAGGCTACTTGAAAAATTGGGTTTTGTCCACCTTGTTAAATAACTCACAATCCCACATTAATATTGTATGCAAATTAAAAAAATGTTCTAGTTTTTGCAGCTCTTTGAATATTGCAGTGTACTTTTCAGACCTCAAACTACGTATCCTGGCTGGCTAGGGAATTCTTAAAGTTGCCAAGGTTGAGAAACACAGCCCTACACTCAATAAACTGTCCTCAAGCCTGAGAGAGTTGCACCTCTAAGCTCCAGTTCTCCTTTTTGTGGCACTGTACCATCCATGCTGCATGTTGGACTTCCTCAAAGAAATGAAGGTACAGCTGATGTTCTGCCTACCCTACCTGCTCACTGCACCATGTGACGGCCACATGTAGTGCATAATCACAGCAGACTTTAGGATCAGCCCAGCTCCTCCATTGGTTATAGGCTTCAATGAGGGAACAGCCTTTGTCAGGGATTGCAAAATCCATTATCATAGTGGTACCTCCTGCAAGGGCAGCCTGAAAAGGAGAGGTTGCAATTAAATATTTACTTTGCCACTGAGCAATGTATAATATTAGAACTATAACAATTTAGAAGCATTCTGACTAGAAAGGAACCTGTCTATAAGCTATGGAAAAATAGCAAAATTAATGACACAAAGCTATAATATTATTGTATCACGAAAATCTATATATAAAGATTGTAAAATAGCAATAATAATAATAATAATAATAATAATAATAATAATAATAATGATGATGATGATGATGATGATGATGATGATGATGATGATGATGATGATGATGGAAGGGACCTTGGAGTCACCTAGTCCAACCCCCTGCTCAGGCAGGAAACCCTATACCAGGGGTAGGCAAACCTTGGCTCTTTTATGATTTGTGCACTTCAACTCCCAGAATTCTGGGAGTTGAAGTCCATGAATCATAAAAGAGCCAGGGTTTGCCTACCCCTGCCCTATACCATTTCAGACAAATGGCTGTCCAGTCTCTTCTTTAAAACTTCCAGTGTTGGACTGGAATTTATGTCCACATTAAGAAAATAATCTCTTTTTTATGACTCTGTAATCTCTTAATTCAGGGTAGAGTCAGGGTGACTGGGTGGATATAATGTAATATAAAATTCTGTAGTGTACATGTAAATTTATGAAAAGTTATGGAAAGATAAAAATCGGAATTTCTAACACAGTATGAAATTACCATAGAACTAAAATCATTATATATAAATCATAATATTAACATTAAAACATGTAAGTCTAATTTACAGTACACTAGAGTACAAAAAAAGTTAAAATCATACATGCAATCAATTTAAAAAAACAGCTAGAAAAAAACTTTAAGAAACCTAAAAGACATGTGATAAGCCAATCTCTCTGGCTTGAGGGAATAACCAATTTTTCACTAATCTTCCTAAAAG
Organism: Vipera berus; assembly: GCF_964194415.1. NCBI lineage: Eukaryota > Metazoa > Chordata > Lepidosauria > Squamata > Viperidae > Vipera > Vipera berus. The sequence continues at coordinate 195,073,800 of NC_138204.1, forward strand.
CTGGAAAGGGACCGATCACACATCTGGGGGCTACTAAAACATAAAAGTCTTTACAGGTGACAACCAGCACCTTCAATTGCACTCAGAAGCTGACTGGCCAAAAGTGCAGCTGTGAAAGCTAAGGTATTATGTGGGCCCTTGAAATACAGGTAGTCCTTGATTTACAACCATTTGTTTAACAACTACTCGAAGTTGCAACAACATTGAAAAAGTGATTACCAGTGGTCCTCACACTTATGACATTTGCAGCCTCCTGGGATCCTGGGATCACCATTTGTGACCTTCCTAGCCTGCTTTGAACAAGCACAGGCAATAGGAGATGCTGGGTTCACTTAACAACTGCAGTGATTTGATTGACAACCATGGCAAAAATCATGGCTGTAAAACTGGGTGCAACCCATTTAACAACTGCCTTGCAGGGGGTTGGACTAGAAGACCTCCAAGGTCCATTCCAACTCATTATTCTGTTGTTGTGTTGCATTCTGGACCAGCTATAGTTTTGAAATGCTCTTCAAGGGCAAAAGCATCTCCTCAGTTAAGTGAGGAAACGTTTTAAAGCTACACCAGGTACAAAGCAAAGTTCTCTACACCAGAATGCTTTCATATGAATATCCATGCACGTGTTCAAGACTATGTGTGGCGTCAAAGGCTTTGCCTGGGAATTTCTGCAGCATTTATGTGTTACTGAGCCTCACCAGGCCAGATGGTCTGCAGATAAGGAAGAAGGGAGCCAGAAGCACCTAAGGCACACAATTAGTGGGAACTATTTTCCGAGTGACTGCTGAGCTGGAAAAATAAATCTGTGTCTCAGCAGAACAATAACAGAAGTGGAAATGATGACTTTGAAATATGGCAGTTGCGACCCAGAAGAAGAGTAAAACAAAGCCCCTCAGGGGATCTGAGGGTTTCACGTGAAATACCTTTATCCGATCTCAGGGAAATATATCAGTTGAAGAACCAGAGAAGGGAAGGTAGATTGTTAGACCCTAACATTAGTATGGGCAAGGAAGACTCAAGAACATCAGAGAGAAGGAAGCCAATGGAGTGAATAAGATACCACCAAGGCAGACAAAGCTTGCAGTTCGTGATTGCTGAAAAAGGCATCCAGATGAAAAGGACAGTTGCTTTTTTTAATGGTGCACATCCCTCCAGGATGAGTGGTGGCACTGTGTAATTCTGGTATTTTTTCTAATCAAACTGCTTCATAGAAGAAAAGAAGCAGAATTGAAACAGCCTTGATAAAGTGCTATTGTGCTGAGACAATATATGTGGAAACCATATTGGTTTTTGTCTTCATTGGTTAGAGAATAGTTAAGTGTATATGTGATGTTCTCTTAATTTTAAGGTTGGTTTGAGCAGGGGTTTTCAAAATTGGCCCTTTTAAGACTTGTGGACTTCAACTCCCAGAATTCTTCAGCCAGTGTGCCTGGCTGAGGAATTCTGGGAGTTGAAGTCCACAAGTCATAAAAGGGTCAAGTTTGAAGACCCCTGCTTTGGAGGGTGCTTTTAAGAAAACAGCTTGTAAATGGAATTGACGGCATCCTGTTAAGAGCAAGAATGAGTGAAGGGCTATTTAACTGGTTTTTCACATTGTCTCACATATGCCAGCAGGAATTGAAATAATTATTTCTGTATCATTACTTATTTATTTATATTTATTAACCAAATTTATACAGCCATCCATCTTTCCCAAAGGGGATTCTGGGCAGCACACAATAAATAAAATAGATTTTTTTAAAAATCTAATAAATAACACAAAAATAACATAAAAATACTAACCCTAGGCAAAGGGAGGATAAAAATGCCCCTCTCAGGTCTCCTGGGCCTGGCAGTATCACCAGGTCTGGAGAGACTTATGAAAAATCAAAGGGATAGGACTGATCCCATTAGCAGGTTAATTCCTGTTTATCTGGGTGTTGGCTGTTGAAGATGTGTTCTAGTCTTTTTGTTTCCTTTTTAGCTTTTTTTGTCTTTTTGGAGGTATGTAAATGTGGTTTATTTATATGTGTTTAGTGATGGCTGATGTGTCTACGTTTCCAGGAATTCCTAAGCATGGAACCAGACAAACAATCAAGCCAAAAAAAAGGCTTAATCAAGAAACTACTAAGGAGAAAACCTTGGTAGGTTTACTCCCATCAACACTGGCAGGGCAAACTACAAATCCCACACTTACTAGCACTGATGATGTTATCTAGTTGGGTAATGAAATGTCTGCATGCAAAGAATCAAGCTTAGAGAGCACCAAGGTCTCCATAGTTTCATCCTGAGCTACGTAGGTTCATTTTGGCAATTCAATAACACTTCGTGCAACTTATTTATTTTTATCCTGACTTTATCCTTTTCATAAATAACTCAGGGTGGTGAATACATCTAATCCTTCTTCCTCCTCCTATTTTCCCCACAACAACCCTGTAAGTTGGATTGGACTGAGAGATGACTGGCTCAAAGTCATCCAGCTGGCTTTCATGTCTAAGGTGGGACTAGAACTCATAGTCTCCTGGTCTCTGAATTAAAGTTGTGTTGTTCTTGAATGCATTTTCAAGGCGATGTGATGAACTCAAATGGTAATAACTTACTTATGAAAGGAGTCTCAACCAAAAGATACAGACCTGCTTCTTTCCAAATTAAAGTGTCAAATGATTGTTCCTCTTTACTAAATTAAAAATAAAACCTAATTATGAGACTTTATCTCCTAACCATCTAGAACAGACATGTCAAACTCGTGATGTTACGTGACATCGTGCAACATATCGGGACGGTTTTGCCATTGCCGGCAATGGGGTGGGCACGGCTTCCAGATGACGCATCCAGCCCGTGGGCTGGCAGTTTGACACCCCTGATCTAGAAGTTGTGGGTGGTGATCATCCAAACACTAAACTGGTTTTCAGGAAGCACAGTTTGAGTGGCTAAGTGTTAGAAGAGAGAGTTGGATTCCACATGACCTGCTCTGCACTCCTAATTCAATTGTGGTCCCCAGGTTTCCGTGTAGATTAACCTTGTTCTGCCACCTTTTCTAAGTGGAACAGAAGCTGTGTCAGCTCTGTCCTCTTCACCTTGGACAGCCAACTCTCCTGATTATGAAATTTTGACTTCCAGTAACCCTAGTGAACATAATCAATGGCCAACAATGGCAGCTATAGACTAACAGTATCTGGAGAACTAAACATTGCCTCTTCATAGAGTGGCTCTCCTTATGCCATTATTCACAGCCCCAGATTATTATTAGCATTGTGAGCAATATCCCTGGAGTTATAGTTTTGAACTCAGAGAATTTGTTGGTTTGTATTAACTCATGCAGAATAGAAATTGTATTTCATAATTCAGTTGTGGAAGAAAAATAGGTTTGATGGCAACATATACCAGCTATAGTGAATATTTATTTAGGTGACCATAGGTGCTGCCCAATATTCAGTGCATGAAAGAACTGGATTTTGGAGCACGAAAATGGAAAGAAACATTTTAAAAAGTATTGGGTATGTAAAGAATGAAAAGGGGCTGTTTTGTTTTTGATACACATAAAACAGTTGTTTTAGAAAGAAATGTATGTATGCATGATGGGGGTGGGGTAAAAAGACATGGTTGGTGAACATTTGCTCTGGAACCACAGCAGTTGCTTTCTTCAGAGCAAATAGGTTGAGGGTAAGACCATCTCAGTGAATCATCTTTCTCTGGAAGCCTTTACTTGCTTTGCCTGTTTCTGCTCTAAGTGGTCTTTGATTGAACTAGGCTTATCCCAGCGATTTCTTCCTCCACTCTAGCCAGATTTCAAACATTTCCCTGGGTAGTTTGGCTAGGTCCATGTTTCTGCCCTACTCTTGAATAAGGAAGAGAAAGGAAGTCACCAGACAAGCAGCAAGAATGCTTGAAAATATCTTCTCTACTGGCCAATACTGGACATGACCTGAAACTGCCAAGCAGAATCTCAGAAAGGGAGAGATGTGGCCTCCAAGTGTGATAACAGGGAAATATAGTGAGAATATTGTTGTTATAAGAGTGTTGTCTTAGTTACTCCTATCTTTTTAAAGGGGATCTTTAAGAACATGGTTTGCAGTGTTTCACCAGCTGCACAATTTATCAGTTGTTGGAAAAGCCTGGAGGGGAAAAAAGAGGAGGATCCTTGTTAGCCTTAAAAGGGATCTTTAAGCAAATGTTTTGCAATGTTTCACCATCTGCACAATTTATTGGAAGAAACTGGAGGATCCTTGTTAGCCATCTCTATCTCAGAAAACAGAAGAGCCCAACCCAACCAGGGTAGGAAAAGCTGCTGTTGCCGATTTGCATTGCAGGGCGCTGTAAAGGGAAGTGGGAATGGGCACATCTGCACCAACGGCTCTACTCTTCCTACCTAGGGGGACCTCACGGAATCTAGGGCGGGCGGGAGAGGCTGCCTCGAATGCGTTACCTTCGTTCCTTGATAGAAGTCGTCTTTTGACCGCGACCCCATGAAGGGGAATTGCATATGCGTGTGCGCGTCGATCCCGCCGGGAAGCACCAGCTTGTCCGTGGCATCCAACACCTGGACTCCGTCGGAAGAAGGCTGGAGATGAGGCCCCACCGCCCGCACGACTCCGTCCTCGATGTACACATCGGCCACTTGCGAGACGTCCGCGTTCACCACTTTCCCACCACGGATCAAGAGTTTCTGCATGATGGACCCTTCTGCGGGAGTTTCTGCTTGCTCAGTCGCCACGGGGAGAGTTCCGCCGAGCCGCGTTTTTAAGGTTCCCTCTCGACTCCGCCCCGCCCCCGGGAGAGGGGCTCCCCGCCACCTCCCCTCCCTGGCGGCATGTTCTAAAGAAGGGACTCAGATTCGCCCCTGCGCCCTTGCCAAAGGCCACTTGGCGCATTCTTGCGCCACAAGAAGTGGGGGTGGCTTTCGAGGCACAAACCGATCCCAGGTCATTAGCTGATTGGCCGTCCGGAGGAGTAAAGGTCTCATGATGATAAAGACCCCCCCCACCACCACCACTGTACTAAACCCGCGAATAATTACTGTGGAATAAGAATAAATAAGGCACATCAAGTATTTAGCATTACTGCCCAGTGATTTCTTACTGAATCTGGTAGCTTTTTAGTGAGGAGGAAGGCATGGAGACATTTATTTATTATTTATTTATTTATTTATTTATTTATTTATTTATTTATTTATTTATTTATTTATTTATTTATTTATTTATTTATTTATTTGATTTATATACCGCCCTTCTCCTGAAGGACTCAGGGCGGTGTACAGGGCAATAAAATAAGAATACATTAGTTAAATAATTTTAAAACCCAAATCCATCAGGCCAGGCCGGCTTGTTCTAATAGATAAGTTTTTAGAACACGCCGGAAGGAGCGAAGGTCAGGGGCCATACGGAGTTCAGCTGGCACATTTGGGATAGTCCCTTTTTTAAAGCATAATTTCGCCAAAAAAAAGTTTTTGTAAAATTAGTTTTACTACTTTGTCCTGGATTCTAACTCCATAACTGCTAGCCAGGCTTGCCAGCTAGGGTTGGATTGCCACTAAAGGTAAAAGGTAAAGGTTCCCCCGCACATGCGTGCTAGTCGTTTCCGACTCTAGGGGCCGGTGCTCATCTCCGTTTCAAAGCCGAAGAGCCAGCGCTTGTCCGAGGACATCTCCGTGGTCATGTGGCCGGCATGACTAGACACCAAAGGCGCACAGAACGCTGTTACCCTGTTACTCGTTCCAGCTTCTGCCAACCTAGCAGTTCGAAAGCACGTAAAAATGCAAGTAGAAAAATAGGGACCACTACGGTGGATTGCCACTATATGGAGGCAAAGGCCATTCTTTCCTTATTGCCAACTAGTGGTGATCCAGATTTTTGCAGCCTAGATGAGATAGTCCTAAATTTGGGATTACAGCTGTTGAAGTCACACATTTTAGGGGAAGGGGAAGGTGTTCTAGCCTATGAAATACCTTTAATATAGAATAGATCCTCCTTTGAGTGAGGTTTGACTCTCGGTGAATTGTAGACCTTTCCATGTAATTGTCTGGGTAACAATATAAAAGGGGTCCTTAGTGCTCTCTCAGCTGGGTTGTTTTCTTGCAGACATTACCCAAACATAATCAGTGCTATAAGGAAGTGGGATTTGCTCCCAATTTATATTCCAGTGGATTGCCCTGTTAGTATTGGTGGGAGTAGTATGATAAGGTTAACTGTTAGCAACACTAACCCCAGAGGAACAATATTCCCAAACCAACTAACCCAATCCTAACTTCCCATTTCACATATGGTTAACCTATACTGTATTACCATCTGCTGAGTCACTCAACTTTTTCTCTCTCTCTTTTTAGTTTGTTTACTTTTCTGATAAGAAGTTGAAATTTAAATGCTTTTAATGTTTGGTCTGCAAATATTCAGTGGCCTTGTGTCTATGGAGAATCTCGGTCATCCAATTCAGCTATCTCAAAAGTTTTTTCCCAAAAGGTAATTGGACTGTTTTTTCTTTGAGGAAGAAGGCGTTGACATTCTGCTCCTCATCCAAGAAGCTTCATCAAGCTTGTCACAACTGATGAAGCTTCTTGGATGAAGCCGAAACATCGTCTTTCTTCTTTCTCAAAGGAAAAACAGCCCAGTTGCCTTTTGAAAAAAGCACTTTTGAGATTCAGTGGCCTTGAACTCAAAAACACTTTTCTCTTAGGTAATGACATTTACAAAGTGATAAAAGAAAATGAATTGATGTTTTTGAGAAGTAACAGCAGAGATGAGGAAGAAAAAAACGTATTCACAAAATATCAAATTGCCATGCTACCCTTCTCCACCTGCAGTGATGCTCTCTATTGCCTCCCCTAACTTTAATTACTTAATGTAATTTTATAACGTGTGGGCTATGACCAGTGCTTTTTTTCTAAAAACAAAATGCCGGAACTCAGAGGTGCTGTCACTGGGAGCGATGCCAGTGTCTTGCTACAGCGTCACCACCCGTCCTTTGCACCCCCGCCTCTGTGGCTCGGAGCCACATGCTGCGGGGATTCCCCTCCCCACAGTTGCCATGCCGTGGCCTGTGCTGAGCCTCCACCCGGGGCTGCTCTGAACCCTGACCCAGAGCTGTGTTCCTCGTGGCAGTGGTCTCCACTGCTAAACAGCCTCTTTCCAACCACATCCAGAAAAACTTGTAACAAACATTGGAATTCTCAAGGCCATGTTTGGTATTTCCCAGCAATCTGTTACTGGAAGGAAAAAGCAATCCCTGCTGCGTTACTGATCCCAGAGAATCATTTGCATGTATGCAGGTATCCTTAGGGTGCCTTTATGGATGAGAAATATTGGTCGCAAAGTTGGCATTTCTGGATGTAATACAGATATTTTGGACTATTTTTGTTTCTTTGCATGTTTGATATTTTTAAAAAGGCATATGCTGCTGACTACACTTATGCACATATGTAACATCTTTTGCTAGGATACATGACCACTGCTTGTCAAGAATGTGAAAAGGGAAAGATTGTGACTAAACAAAATTTTAATGTACAGATAATACCACCAGAAATTATTTTAGCCTTTTTAATAAATGTTGTTATTGATGTTAAGCTCACCATGGAAAACATCATATATTGTTATATATCTACTAGGTTAATTATTTAAAGACTGAAGTGCAACATAACTAGATTCTAAATAATCTTTTTTTCAAAACACACAACAGTCCAAACAGTAAAAGTAATATTAAGATATTAAGAATATTAAGAATATTTCATTCTTAAGAATTGTTTAATTTAAAGTGGTTTAGTTGTAATAGATGGTTATAGATTCAAAAGTTTTCAAGGGTGTACAAAAGATACTATTTTTTTCTAGCATCAGCTAAATTAGACATATTACATTGAGAAAAATGTTTCTCATTTCTTTCCTGTTACCTTTATTGATTTCATTGCAGAGATGTTAACATAGGAAATAAATTATTTTGTTATCTAATTTTACCTTCCAAAAGACAGAAGCAGATGAAAAATGTGAGGTTCTTTCCTGTTGGCTTTTTTGAATTAGCTGTTTTAGATTCTAAAAGTTTAGTTCCTAAAGAAGTAACCCTGTAAATAATTTTAATGTCCTCCTCTAGTGCAGGCTCTTTTATGACTCAAGGACTTCAACTCCAACTCCCAGAATTCCTGAGCCAGCATGGCTCAGCTTGGAAACCTCTCCCTTTCCACTCAGCATGGCTGGCTCAGGATTTCTGGGAGTTGAAGTCCACAAGTCATAAAAAAGGGCCAAGATTGCCTAGCCCTGCAATAGGCTTTCAGAGGGAGATTTTTTTTCCCAAAAAAAAGGTGCCGGAATGTCGTTCTGAGCATTCTATGAGAAAAAAAAGCCCTGGCTATGACTATCCTATGGTTATTTTTACAATGGCCAAAATGTAAGCATTTTTAATTAATAAATAGAATTACAGTTAGTTCTTAAACCAAAATTTCTTACTAAGCAAGGTGGTGGTGAAGTGAGTCATGCCCAGTTTTATAATATTTTTTTTGGTCATGTTTGTCAACCAAATCACAGTAGTTGTTAAATGAATCACATGGTGGTTAAATGAAGGTGGCTTCCCCCATTGACTTTGCTTGTTCGAAGCAGGCCAGGAAGGTGGCAAATGGGCAATCACATGACCTCAGGACACTGCAACTGTTGTAAATATATGCCAGTTGCCAAGCATCACAAATTTTGATCAAGTGACTATGTGATGGTCATAAGTTTGAGGACTGGTTAGGAGCCATTTTTTCATTTTTTTCAATGTCCTTGTAACTTTGAATGGTCCCTAAACAAATAGTTGTAAGTTGAGGACTACCTATATTGCATCATTATAGAAATGGCCAACAATTTTAATTTAGTTTTCTACAGATAATCACAACTTAATTATCTACTAAATCATACCAACTTTTGCTGTATTCAGCTCAGGATGGCCTATTATCTACCAGATAAAAACAGAGAAATCTCTAAATGTTTTACTGTTATGGTAGGAAGGCCTATCTCTTTATATGCTTTTGGAAGGGTGGCTTTTCTATGCCAACTGTAAATAAATTAAATACAACAGAAGGCATATAAATTCAATACATAAATAATAATTTTTGTTTTTGCTACAACAAATAAGGGTTCAAATCAGTTCAAAAATTCTCAGTTAACAGTACATTTCCCAAATGTTCAGTTTCTTACAGACCTGCCTAAAACAGCCATTTCTGTAATAATATGTTATATAGATTTATAATATATATAACATTTATTTATTTATTTGTTTAATTTAATTTTTATACCGCCCTTCTCCCGAAGGACTCAGGGCGGTGTACAGGGCAATACAATAAAATACAATATATAAAAATTAAAAGAAATATTATATAAAAATTAAAAGAAATATTATAACATAATATATAATCTGTAATAATGTAATAAAATTATGGTCATCTATAACACCTCTGTCTCTCTCCCTGAACTATAATTGCAGTCAAAGCATTTGTGGTAAGCCACCTCTATTTCTGCAAACAGGTCTTTTCTCTCTTACTTCACATTGCCGGGCTATTAAGGTCATCGAAAAGAATGCAGCTAGTTTGGCAAGCCTTATCTTTGACTGAAAGGTACTTTGCTCTTTCTGAAAAATTTGTCAATTTCTTTGACGGAAAATTTATTTCTCTTCTTTTCAATTTCTCCAGTACACAAAAATGGTCTGCTTTTGACAAATCATTTCCCTTTTAATTACTACACATTATGCATAGAAAAATAATGCTATTCTATGTAAGCCATATTGATAATTTATTTCCTGCCTCTATTATGTTTATAAATAACTCAAGGAGATGAACATACCTAATACTCCTTCCTCCTCCTATTTTTCCCACAGCAACCACCCTGTGAGAGGGGTTGGGTTGAGAGAATGGCAGGCCCAAGGCCACCCAACTAGCTTTCATGCTTAAGGTGGGACTAAAATTCCTGATTTGGTTCTAGCATGGTGTCTTAACTGTCACTGCCTTTTTTTTAGTTTTGCCAGCTGCTCATTTCTATCTGTACATTTTCCCCTGCTCTCTGCACCTGTGTTACTATCTTATGTAACCATAGTGAATCTCACATGTCCAGCCATGTTATGGTTTCAAACTGTTTTGTGCGCATGCGTAGAAAAAGTTTCCCACAGTTACTCGTCTACTTCTTTTCTTTCTCTTCTGCCTGACGAGCGAATGTAGTCAGTTTAGGTCTTTTGTTTTCTCATTAAAAGTTTTACAGTAGAATATGCCTCGGATTTTTTTCTTTGATGTTCACCAGGCGAATGAAACACGGTCCATCCTCCTCTGATAGGAAGTGTAATTCTTCTGTGACATTAACCACTAGACCCAACTGGATCTGTTGTTGACTCTTATGGAGAAGTTAGCAGTTAAGTAGGTGAATAATGATTCTGACAGCACAGCGACTCTGAACATAGCATGGTAGAACTGGGTAAAGGGTCTATCCAAAGAGATATTCCCTCCCTAAATTGTCCCCCTGCTATAAGGCTATAAGAGAGTCAACACACAATTTCATACAAGTGTGCTACACGATCAAGACAAGAACTGGTTCTTACCTAATGTAGTTCTTCCAGTGGTCATTCCTGCTCACTGATGAGGCATCTATGCAAAAGCCCATTAGAAACCTTACAGAACTAAATGGCAGGAGCCCTATCCTCCAAGCATACCATAAAATTATAGTCAGCTTCTGCTAAATGCTGTTTTTAAGATAAACACAGCAGATTTGAAGAAGCTATGAAGACTTCATAGTCTCAGGTTAGCATTATAGGTCATGTGAATGCACAGATTAACATTCAAAGGCCCAGGAAATACAGTTCACTTCTTTGCTTAAGTCTATAATGTTGTCTATACATTTTGGAGTTTGTTAAAGGAGACCCTCTTAATACTGCTTTGGAAATTTTTTTAATCATTTCTGTGAATAACACACACTGGTGAGTAGTAAAATATAGTTCTGGCAAAATGATACCATAAAATCTAAGGAAATGGCAGTTTAATAAGACATCCAGGGAACAAAGCCATGTTTCCATTGGTGTTAAGGAATTGGTAAAAATACAGGAAATAAGTCATAATTCAGATGGAAGGTAAAGTCCAACCTTGGAAGGAAGTAAATCTTAAGATCAAGAACTTTGTAATGAGCAAAGTTCTCCAGCTCAAGTAGCCAAAGTTACAACAAAAATTGCATTTCCATTGGTGAAGGGTTTGGGATGGCAGCCACAAACTCAAAAGGATTTCAATAATAAAATAGAGCAAGAAGGTCCAGGCCAGAAGTGGTAGAGACACTGGAGAGTAGAGGCATGCTAAGTCTTTCATGAAATGTTTTATTAGCAAGTTAGGGGGGAAAAACAGCCTAACGACAGAAGAGGCCTGTGAGATATGTTTTTACTTAAAGAAAGAGGCAAGTTAATGAAAGAGAAAACCCAAAATGAGATGAATCTGATATTACAAAATCAGATGAATCTGAGATCTTTACTGGTATAGTGGAGGATGGAGAGCCATTACGTCTTTCTCTGTAAAATTGGATGGAAAATTATTTTTCCACATCTAGAATGTATGATTGCATCTAAAGTTGCAATCTTATGCATGCTTACTTAGTATGAAGCTACTTAAACAAACAGGAAGGGACTTACATGTATAGGATTGCACCGAATAACTTGTTTACAATGCAGGATAAACCAAATGTCTTCTTCTTAGAAACAAAAGTGGTAAGTCTAGTCAAGCCAATAATTTGATTCTTTTCTTGAAATCGCTGAAAATGAAAAGTTTTAATTCTAGGCATTCCTCTTTTGCAATAGGTTTCTACATTTTTAAGTTATATTAGCCTAATTCTATGTTAAGTAAAAACGACCTGATATTTAGCTTCGAAGATTAAATAATGTTTGAAACTTAGCAGCCAACTTTGCAATTAGAAATCTTGAATCTGATTTTCAAGAAACCACTCCCACCCCCAAGCATGAAGCATTCTGAGTACTCTGTCAGGGGTCTCCAACCCCACAGCCCACTACCGAGCCACAACCTGTTTGGAACTGGGCTGTACAAGTGGAGGGTAAGCCCGTATGCATGCACAAAGTCCTCTCACATGAGTGGCAGGTGCCCACATCCCCTCTCACACAAATGGAGCTGTGCTTGCTTGCATTAGCCCACCTTCCACTCCCAGGGAACTGTCCCCTGCCCCCTGCCAGGCCACCAAGCTAGAAAGGTTGGTAACTGCTGCTCTATGTCCTGTTCATATTTAAAAACTGAGGTAGAAATTTTTGCTGGCTATTTTGGAGCGTGGAATTAATTAAACTGATATTTTCTTGTATGAACCCTATCCTTGTACTTTTGGGAAAAGAGAAATCCACATTTTCTCAATTTTCTCATTTACTGAGAAAATATATCATTCAATCATATGATAACATCAAAATTTTCAACTTACTGAAAAATGATCGCACTTTCCAGTTTAATTTTATATACAAATCTTTCTACTTGTGTTTTCTTAAAAAACACTAGCAGAAAACAGATATTTTGGTTTTTCTTTAAAAAGTATCTCAATACATGACAAGTTATTTTTAATGTAATATATCTTAAAACATGAGGGTTGTTTTGATAGCATAACAAGAATTCCACAAGTCTTTAAACATGCTTTAAACTGACATTCAGTAATGTATGTAAAATTTAATAAATAGGACACAATCATACACAAATACATTTTTCATAATAAATCAGTAAGCCTACTTAGACTGCCCAAGTATAAATATAACAGCAATTCACAACCTTTATCTTCTCAAAAGATTCATTTCTTGGTATCATCAAGAAGTAACAACTACCAACTGACCATTAAACTGGAAACTCTTTTTTTTCTATTGCTGATATATTTTGCACTAACAATGGGATGTAATAAAATAAAAACCTAGAACTTTTTGTTGTTTTAAAGCAAGTGCTGATACTACACAAACTAGTTTTTAAATACAGTGAATAAATAGGAAGTTAGTAAAGCAAATTCAATTGTATCAACAAACCAAGGAAAGTTAGAACCCAAGAACAGAGTTATGGAAATATATATTCATTGTTGCATTAAGAGGCTAATATTTAAAGTTATAGTGCATGTGCACTAATTCCTTAGAGACCTTAATACAGGTTTAGTGCAAATCCCTTCAGACTGAACAAATTTAAACTCTATTAGGGAAAGATCCATTGAAGTTTTCTAAGGTTATGTGTACCTATTTCAGCTTCTAAAAAACACATTATATACAAGAATCAAATGCATATTTATCTGCTTTAAGTATCTATCTACAAAGATAGATGAAAATTTTCTTTGAATTTTTACACCTTATTTGGTTGTACCATTCTAGACCAACTTATTAAAGTTAATGTTACAAAACGTTAATGCTACAAAACATTTTTTTGCCATCAGTTTCTGCCATTTCAACATTTACAAGAAAAAGAAAAAATAAATACAGTGTAGTGGGGAAAATCCATCCTTTGGGGGGGGGTAGTTAACTAGAGAACATTCAGTAATTTGACAATATAAACCACAAGAGGAAAAAATAAGAATACTTTCAGCAACAATTGGCATTTAGTATATTGTATTAAATTAAATTGGCAATTTACACTGGATTTGATTTTAACATGAAATAAATATTACGTACAAAACAGTCTGACAAATGGGAATGAATGGTAGGCAGCCAAAAGTGTGGAAGAGCAGCCATGTTCCTACTGTAAATTACACAATGTTAAAACTATCTGAAACCAAGGACCACTTCCTAGATAGCTCTATTCTTCTTTCTTCCAGAAAGCATGAGTAAGGAACTGGTGATAGAGGCATGCTTTTACAACACTGAACGTGCACACGTACAGGTATGCCAGAAACTTGCATGCTGCAAAATTCCACCAAGTTCACAGGGTTGGTGATATGTTTTATAAATTTGAGACAACCTACTCTCTGTCAACTCCTTGCACAGGCTTTAAGGAGTCTAGTAGAAAAAGCAGTACTAGGAAAAGCTCTCAAGAAAAAAGACCCTTAAAGGGTAATAGTTAACAACAGCAACAACAAAACAACCATCCTAGCAACAAACATACATTATGTATGCAGACTGGTAACAATCTTTCTTTGTTGCAACAGATTCATTCAGTCATGCACAATCAAATTTGGAAGTCATGTGAGTTGCCCTGGAATCTTTTTGAAACAAAAATCTATTTTTTTTCCTTAAAGAAGAAGTACAAAAACCAATCACCATACTGCTCCAACTTGCAGACACTTCCACTCATTCAATTAATACTTAACAGAGTAACAAAGCCTCATCATCGCTACTTTCATTTTTCAACACAACTTCTAAGCACGAGTCAGGTATCTGAGCAGTGTGTACTACTCCACAGCGCTCACAGGGGCCATCTCGATTAGAGGACTGTACTCCACTATGTGTTGCACTGTATGGCTGTCGAAGCCCTTGTCCCTGATCTGAAGTGAGATCAAGCAGAGGTTGTGAAGAATCATTCACATCGAAGTCCGATGCTACATCAGAAACTGGAATTAGCATTTCAACATCGTCATCTTCATCTCTTCCTTCACCTATTCCATTATCAAGCTGTCTCAAAGGGCTTTGGTTCTGATTAACTGGACTTGATCTTCCTAAGGTGAAGCGTACCCAACGTAACCCTTGAGTCATTCGACTTAACGCACTAGAAAACTGATGGCGTCCTGGACTAGAACTCGGAGGTTCCATGCTTGCTGGTTCTCTTCCACTGTCTGTACTACTGCTAGTATTCTGTGTTGAGGAAGTTCCACAGAAAACAGTTGCTTCCACAGCTGTTGCAGGAGGGACTTTTTGAGGCAATGTAGCAGCAACACCACCAACTGCACCTGTTGTGTCTCTTCGTTCGGTTTCTGTGTCAGTATCATCGGATTCCACTGAAAAGAGGCTTCGGTGTGAACTATTTCTTTCTGCTTCTCTGTTACTGTTCTGGCTGGTAAGATCATCTCCATCTGATGACACCAATGACATGGATGCAGAATGACGGGATCTTGCAAAATTAAAGATTCGGTTCCAAATATTACTTGACCGGCCAGCAATTGGAAATCTAATAGAGGTAAATCCAAGCTGAGATCTCACTGCCAGTCTCAAATTTTCTAAGACCGAGGCCTGAAAAACAAACATAGGTAAACCTAGTGCTATAAAGAAAAAGGTAAACATGAATGTATTGGTTTTAATTTATTTTTTCTGCAAGTCACTTTCCACTAACATGGAACTAATAACTGAATCTGAGCAAAAGAGAGAAGAGGCAGCCAAGAAGCCTGCTTTTGCTAAAAATGACATGAGTACAAGTATTAAAGTCATGCTGAAGTTTGAATTTCTACTTCATCTAAGTATGGTCTTTCAAAAGAAAATATCCCCTACTTGTTAATAGGCAAACAGTCTAGAGTGGACTTCATGCTGCATTAGTTTTAGTTTCATAAGCAGCTTGAAACCCAATCCAGATTGTTTCCTGAATTGCTACATATCATCTACTTGAAAAAACAAGGCATATGTTTGAGTGAGGCGTGGACAAATAGAACTCTTAGAGCCCCACTGTGGACCTCAAAAGAGAATTTTAGACAAGGCCTCCAAGATGTCAAGTGGAATCTCAAGAGCCTTGAGACAGGCTCACCAGTATTCCAAGATACTGGGGAATCTTCAAAGTCAGAATACAGACCCACTAAACATTGTGCCAGAAAGAGGCAAGAAGATACATGGATTTGTCCAAGCCTTATTATTTCGGTTCTTTAGTTCAACACACACACAGGTTTGGTAGTGGATTTAATTAATGGTGCAACTGTTATTATTTTCCATATTTAGACATTACTGACATGGTGTTGTGATAATATTTGAAGAACTACTTAGAAATTCCGAGAAAAAATGGACATGGTAAAAATTTCTGGCATGGAGTCTAGTGCAATACTTTGTCAACAATAACATGTGTCCCAATTAAATTACAGTGATAATATAACTATTATGCATATGAAAATGTGTATAATTACATAATGACAAACAGTTCCTACTGACTTTATCTTTATTCGCTTCACATACATTGAACTGTTTACACAAGTACCGAAATCAGAAAAGTAAAGAAAAATCACTGTGCTTTAAGAATTAAGGACTTTGGCACAGAAAGATTGTTAAGCAGTAACTGTGTTGAAATATAAAACTAATGTGTGATAGATTTCTGCTTTCCATATTTTTCCCCAAAGACTCCACAGAATTTATACTGAAACTAGTAATTAGAGAAAAGAAGTTATTTCAACATACTTTCAGGACTGTATGGAATATTTTTTGAAAATGGGAAGAATTTTCAATGGAAACTGAAACACAATAAGCAAGCACTCGTGAAATGCAAGTAATCAAAAAACAACTGTTAAGTGTATAATGAGCACTATTACTCATATGTGTAGTGTATTTAGGATAGTCATTCACAAGGTAGTATCCAGGTGCAGTTTGTGAATCTGAAATAATTTTCAGGTTTATTTCAGAAATATTTCAAGAACCCATGAAATGTAACTGTTTCATATATTAAACTGAAGCAGCCTGAGTTTTATGACCAAAACTGTTTGATCAACTTTGTATCTCTGTAAAAAATCCTAATCTTGTGGCAATTAGTTTTAGCAAAAATATTCCCAAACTAATTAGTTTGAAGAGAGGGAGACAGGATAAAAGAGATGCTGGGTTGGATCTAAAGGATCCACTGTGTCAAAAATTATACATCTGACAAATTATATATCTCATTCTCTTCAAGGGAAATGGGATGTTCAGAAATCTGAAATGTAAATAAATATCATTTGAGTCTAGAGAACCCTGTTGTAGTAAGGAGCTGAACTAAATAAAATAGTGCTTGATTTTCCAGAGCAACCAATTTATAGTTACCATAGAACAGGGGTCTTCCAACTTGGCCCTTTTATGACTTGTGGACTTCAACTCCCAGAATTCCTCAGCCAGCATATATGCTGGCTGAGGAATTCTGGGAGTTGAAGTCCACAAGTCATAAAAGGGCCAAGTTGGAAGACCCCTGCCATAGAGGTTATTACCTGATTTGGTGAACAAACTGGGAAATCTTCAACGGGTGGAATTAGACCTTGTGCAATCAACTGTCCATAAGAAGGAGGTGCTTCTCTCCTCAGTAATTCTGCCTCAACTCTTGACAGTTGTGTCTCAAATGACCTGTCAAAAATAGAGTCATGCTATATGGAGTCCAACTCACTTGTTTCAATATTCATATAACAGCAACAACATTTTATGTTATACTGTGTACCTTTTGTGCTACTCTTGGACTGCAACTGCCAAGAATAAAGACCTGTCCTCTTTTAGTCTAAGACATATTTGCACACTGATGGTGCAAAAATAATTATGAGAGCAATAATAATTTCATCAAAGGAAGAACTGACTTTGTATAAGCCTATCCAGCTCAATGTCTTATTTTTTCATGTATTTCAAGCAGTCAAGTTTTTTTTACTTCTTCTTTAACAAATAACATGTAGAATTCATCAGGGATACACTATTTTATATATATACATTACAGGTAGGCCATGACTTACAACCATAATTGACCCCCAAAATGTCTGTCTTAAAGTAAGACAGCTTGAAGTGAGCTTTGCCCCATTTTATGACCCTTCTTCCCACAGTTGTTAGTAACACAGTCGTGAAGTGAATCTGGCTTCCCCCCACTGACTTTGTTTGTCAGGTCGCACAAGGTGATCCATGATCTCAGGACACTGCAACCCTCATAAATATGAACCAGTTGCCAAGCATCCGAATTTTGATCATGTGACTACGTGGATGCTGCAACGGTCATAAGTGTGAAAAATGGTCATAAGTCACTTTTTCAGTGAATGGTCACTAAATGAATGGTTGTTAAGTCAGGGACTACCTGTGTAATATTTTCAGAGAAAGAAAAAAACCCCCAGCAGTTTAAACTTTAAACAGGTTGCTTACCTTCGTTCAAACATTCTTAATGAATACAGTTTACAAGTACATCCCAATGCAATGACAAGAAGCAACCCACAGATAAGGCTTCCAATGACAGCCGCTGTAATTACTCTGGTGGGCACAATCACTGGACAGTTCTCTTCATCACTACCATCCCCACAGTCATCTTGAGAATCACACACCCAGCTTTCAAACACGCAGCGATTATTTTTGCAGTGAAAGTTGCCTGGCTGGCAAAAGAAGCAATTCTTTTCATCGGAACCATTGGGACAATGATTTTGGTAGTTGCAGCGATCAGAGCGTGGGTAACAGACACCATTTCGGGAGCACGGAAATTCTTCCTTCTGACACATGGTGCAGTTGGTTTCATCCCTTCCATTTGGGCAATGCCAGTAGCCATCACAACGCTGCTGCTCGGTGTAACATCCCCAATTTCCACCACAGGGTATTTCCCACGGCAGACAAAAACCGTCTACTTGATATGTAGCATTAAACCCTCTTGCAGCATTTACTTTGTCAGCACAAAAATGCACTCTGATTTGACCAGAAGACGAAACCACTGTAAGAGGTGCATGAGAGTCAAAGGCAGTTAAAACACGCAAGAGCTTGTGTGCATTTTCTTCTAGTCCATCGTATATTTTGACATAATCCCCATAACCAGTACCATCAAGTTTAAAGTCAGTGAAACGCAAAATAACTTTGCGGTGATCTCCTGTATCTATCAGCCAAGTGCAATTGCTCCCTGGTGGATAAAAGTCTGGATAATTAGGAGAATTGAAAGTACCATAAAAATATTTTAGTAACTGCCCACAACTTGGCATGCCACAGTCTATTTCATCTCCTAAATCAAGACAGTCAAGATTTCCATCACATCTTGAAGATTCTGGAATGCAAGTATAAACATTGAAACGTGAGAGACACTGGAACTGATTGTATGCACATGGCGGGAAGGGAGCAGCAGTTGGTGGACTAGCCTTGGGGCATATTTCTTCATCAGAATTATCTCCACATTCATCCATGTCATTACACTTCCAAGATTCCGGAACACATTTCCCATTAGCACAGTGGAACTGGTTACAGTCACAACTCAATTCACTGGATTTCCCTGAAACCGATATATTTAAGAAACGTTTAATTATTTAACCACTTTCTACCATTACTACTTTCTAATTTTACACTAGCTCCATGTGTCTATAAGGTAAACTGTAGAAAAAGGAACTGGAGTATAAAGACCTGGTTTTGTTTCTGCTTACTCACATTTCTGTGGATATCTGAGGTTTGGGAGGCCGTCCTAAAATAACTAGGTTCCCCTAAACTTTTGCATGCTTGATGTAACAAAATCAAGAATAGAATCCTTTTCATGACTCTTGGCCAGATGGAGGGGTTAGAAACTAGCATCAACTGTCAGCTCTACAAGGTATATCCAATCAGGAAACTGACTCTATGTGAAGAGTAGAATTGCACTTTATTGAATGTAAACTTTATAGCAGAGAATCTAGCACTTATGGGCTTGATTGGGTTTTCTGTCTCTCAAGTGCTCTGCTCTTCCCATCTACTGCTTAATGTATGCTTCAGCACTTGCTGTTTCCTAACCGCTTCTCCAAGGGGACTCTAAGGCTCCCCACACATTATGAGGAGATCCCAGAATGAAAAATCACTTTTGTTTCTAAATGCTTTATTCCTGTTCATATGTGAACAGTCCTGTAACTTAATTCTGACATAATTAAGAGCCATTTTGGTGTAATGGTTAAGGAATCGGTCTAAAAACCAGGAAACTGTAACTTCTAGTCCTGTCTTAGACAAAACGCTACCTGGAAGACTTTGGGCCAGTCACTCTCTCTCAGCCCTAGAAAGGAGGCAATTGCAAACTATTCCTTAAACCTTGCCAATAAAATTGCAAGGACTAGTTGAGGCAGTCATCAAGAGTCAAAACTGACATAAAGGCACAAGAAATTAAATATCCATAATTAATAAAGCTTTCACTAATTAATACAGGATGATTGATCTGGAAATTGTATTAAGCAATTTGATAGTGCTGGCTACTGATATATAACGTAAGTTCAGTTACTTTATTTTGTTTCACTTTGTTTCAGAAAGGCAGTTAAATATTTTTCAGAGAATATCTTCACAATATTGCCAAGATTAGGTACTCTTTCTGAGTTGTAGATCAACTATTAAAAATGCCTAACAATCCTCAAATGTTTTTAAAATAAAAAAGTAAAAAATAATAATTACTTGTTAGCAGATTCTCCATTTTAAACACTAGAAAAATTGCAGATTTCTATCATAAAGAGGGTCTACATATAGACTAAAGCCAATGATAACCAAATTAATTGGGTTTGGACTTAGCCATTCATGTTAACTGAACCATTTTTGTTTGTAAATCATAGTTTGTGAATTTGTATGCTGTGTAATTTGATAAATGCCATTTAAACAAAATCATGGCCTAGTGACCTGTTTGACTCTAGTCATTACACTTTCCATATAAAACTATACTGACCCCACATTCTACACAAATGGGTAACATATCGATTATACCAGGGGTAGGCAACCTTGGCTCTTTTATGACTCATGGACTTCAACTTCCAGAATTCCTGAGTCAGCTACGCTGGACTATACCATTTTTAAATTTAAACATACCTGCAAAATAAGTCAATCTGAAGCCCTTTCGTGATATGATATCATCTGAATGAAATCTGATCCAAACGTGGTCTTGTGAAGAAATATATGGAGATGGAACAGAGGATCCACATACTCTGTAATTTTCCATGTTTTTGTAGGTCCCTATTGTTAAGGAATCCGAACTGCATCGCCGTGATCCCTGAACATCAAAATCCTGAAAACTATGAAATAAAAAAGAATCTTCTTTTGTTAAGAATTACCATCGCTGTTTAAAAGGCAATTTCATACTCGTTTCTGATGAAATTTTGACATGACAGTGTTTAACAAGGCTTAAAGAAATGTTTATAACATTGTCACAAGATTATGTATGTATTTTATTAAGCAAATTTAAATAGCTGCCCACTCACATATAGGTGACTTTGGGTGGCTTACAAAATTTAATGATTTACATATATTCTATAAAATAATTAATACATTTATCTTATTCAGCCATTTGCCTAATTTTTTGAAGGGAAAGGAAAACCTTTGAAAGCCCTACCAGTTTTAAACTAAACAACTGCATACTATAATACCTAAAAAGAATCTGTATCTATCAGTTTTTTCTGTCATTATAAAAATATAGTTATTCCACTTCTCTGGTTTAATTGAAAACAGAGCTTATATGAGGGAAATTAACTTGTCAAAAAAGCAAGATAACAGGCAGTATATTCCTTTCTTTCTTTTATCCATCCTAAGCAAGCAATATGTATCTATGTCAGAGACTGGATAGCCTATAATTAAGAACCATAGCAAATTTTATATTCCTTCTTGTGCACAAGGTAGATGAATTGGAAACATTTTTCAATTTTGTTTCACCTTGTAAGTTTTGAAAACTTGTCACATCCCTTGCAGCAAGTTAAAAATTTATACAATGTTACAATAAATAAGCACAGGTAAGAATGGAAAATATATTCAGTATAATTACGATTTTTTTGCCTAATGAATGTAGTTTGTTCAAAAGATTTTGCTACTTTGAATGAAAAGACTCCTTGCCACAAAGAAACTGCTTTCAAAACAAAATTGTGATGGGACATGGAGAAAAAGCAAAAGAAGTACACAATGGCCAGCTTTGCTTGATCTTTTACAAATATTTACCTTATAAATTTTACTTCTTGGCTTATTAAACTCTGCTACAGAACCCAATACCCAGTCATGGCCGAAATTGTTGGCACCCCAGAAATTTTTCCAGAAAATCAAGTATTTCTCACAGAAAAGTATTGCAGGAACACATGTTTTGCTATACACAGGTTTATTCCCTTTGTGTGTATTGGAACACAACAAAAAAGGGAGGAAAAAAAGCAAATTGGACATAATGTCAAACAAAACTCCAAAAATGGGCTGGACAAAATTATTGGCACCCTTTCAAAATTGTGGATA
The DNA here is from genome assembly GCF_964194415.1 of Vipera berus. Taxonomy (NCBI): domain Eukaryota; kingdom Metazoa; phylum Chordata; class Lepidosauria; order Squamata; family Viperidae; genus Vipera; species Vipera berus. Next base: position 195,095,730 of record NC_138204.1, read on the forward strand.
AAGAAGATTGTTTCAAGCATGTGATGCTCCTTTAAATTCACCTGGGGCGAGTAACAGGTGTGGGCAATATAAAAATCACACCTGAAAGCAGATAAAAAGGAGAGAAGTTCACTTAGTCTTTGCATTGTGTGTCTGTGTGTGCCACACTAAGCATGGACAACAGAAAGAGGAGAAGAGAACTGTCTGAGGACTTGAGAACCAAAATTGTGGACAAATATCAACAATCTCAAGGTTACAAGTCCATCTCCAGAGATCTAGATTTGCCTTTGTCCACAGTGCGCAACATTATCAAGAAGTTTGCAACCCATGGCACTGTAGCTAATCTCCCTGGTCGTGGACGGAAGAGAAAAATTGATGAAAGGTTGCAACGCAGGATAGACCGGATGGCGGATAAGCAGCCCCAAACAAGTTCCAAAGGAATGCAAGCTGTCCTGCAGGCTCAGGGAGCATCAGTGTCAGCGCGAACTATCTGTCAACATTTAAATGAAATGAAACGCTATGGCAGGAGACCCACAAGGACCCCACTGCTGACACACATAAAAAAGCAAGATTACAGTTTGCCAAAATGTACTTGAGTAAGCCAAAATCCTTCTGGGAAAACATCTTGTGGACAGATGAGACCAAGATAGAGCTTTTTGGTAAAGCACATCATTCTACTGTTTACCGAAAACGAAATGAGGCCTACAAAGAAAAGAACACAGTACCTACAGTGAAATATGGTGGAGGTTCAATGATGTTTTGGGGTTGTTTTGCTGCCTCTGGCACTGGGTGCCTTGAATGTGGGCAAGGCATCATGAAATCTGAGGATTACCAAAGGATTTTGGGTCGCACTGTAGAGCCCAGTATCAGAAAGCTGGGTTTGCGTCCGAGATCTTGGGTCTTCCAGCAGGCCAATAACCCCAAACATACGTCAAAAAGCACCCAGAAATGGATGGCAAGAAAGCGCTGGAGAGTTCTGAAGTGGCCAGCAGTGAGTCCAGATCTGAATCCCATTGAACACCTGTGGAGAGATCTTAAAATTGCTGTTGGAAAAAGGCGCCCTTCCAATAAGAGAGACCTGGAGCAGTTTGCAAAGGAAGAGTGGTCCAAAATTCTGGGTGAGAGGTGTAAGAAGCTTATTGATGGTTATAGGAAGCGACTGATTTCAGTTATTTTTTCCAAAGGGTGTGCAACCAAATATTAAGTTAAGGGTGCCAATAATTTTGTCCAGCCCATTTTTGGAGTTTTGTTTGACATTATGTCCAATTTGCTTTTTTTGTTGTGTTCCAATACACACAAAGGGAATAAACCTGTGTATAGCAAAACATGTGTTCCTGCAATACTTTTCTGTGAGAAATACTTGATTTTCTGGAAAAATTTCTGGGGTGCCAACAATTTCAGCCATGACTGTATATGAAATTATAGGAAATGTTATTGGGCTTCATTTTTACTTTAGGATTCCACATTCTGTCTTAACAATGGAATGATTTGTATCTGAAAGTCTAGTATAAGGATGCTTTTTTAAAATAATCAAGCGATACTGATAAAACCTGAAGATAAGTGTAACTAATCAAAGTATTTGTAAAGCTCTTAATTTTCAGTACAGAAGCATCTAACAAACAAGTTTAATTTATACTTTTCACATTATATCCCTAAAACATATATAAGTTACCTTATTGTAATAATTTCTCCTGGATTTGCCTGGATATACCAGCTACAATTCAATCTAGCAGGATATTCAAGCGGCCAGCCTGGGCTTGTAATTATCCCACTTGGGCCTTTAATTTGTTCTGGAATATCTCCACAACCTGAAAAAATATGTAGTTGATGTTACTAGTCATAGAGTATTCTGTTACTTAAGTTTAAGTGAAAGAACATTTGGAACTGAACCCTTCTAGTAGACCATCTTGCTACCTGAAGCCAAACACATATCTCCAGATCTGTTATACAGAATTAGAGGTTACCAAAAATAACATTTCTCTACCCTGGTGGTAACTTTCCACTATTATCACAAGTGAATAAAACTCATAAATATTTAGGTGGTCATTTTTGATTTTCACAGAAATGAAGCTTTTTTTTTTTACAAAAAACATTAAAATTCAGATGAAATGTTAGCATATTATAATAATTTTAAAAGGAACACATATGTAATTATTTAAACAAAACAAAGGTGAAACATGAAAAAGAGAAAGCAAAACAACAGTAAATTATTATATTATACACTGGAGTATATTCTTGCACATATATACTGTAAATTCATATAAATGTTTTAGTTAATTTCAGTAAAAAAGTAGCTTTTATTATAATAATCCATATAATCTACAAAGGTAAGGAAATTGTTTGTAAGTCACAAATAGTATCAGATTTTCAATCCAGTATGTTAACTAATCATAGGACATTAAAACATGTTTTAATTTAATATAATTTTCATTGCATCTCCAACATGAACTATTTATAGTTTTTCCATATAAGTGTAATAGAATCTGAATAATTCTGAAATTTTATTATTTTTTGTTGCTAAATAGGCTGAATACTAAGACATACAGCACTGCTTTGACAAAAATGGGATCTCCAATATTCCATTCAGTTCTTAAAAATTTTGCATAAATTGCTTAATCATTAATAAGTACTTATAATGACTATTTGCGGATTTGTAAATATCTTATAATTACATCTACTAATTTAGGTATCATTTAAATGATTGCTTCTAATAATTTAAGTGTCTCTAAAGGTAAAAATGCCACTTGTCCAGATTAATATGTCAAGAGATATTGTTAGAAGGCAGCAACAGTTAAATGATATTTATCTTTTAAACGTCACTACAATGTATAGCTATTGTTATCGTTTAATCCCATTTATATCCCACCCTTCTCCGAAGACTCAGGGCGGCTTACAATTTAAAGCACAAATCAATGTGCTTAGCAATAGCCTTCATTCTATGTATATGCCTGCTTATTAGGGCTTTCGCCCCTCCCCCCAAGCGGCATTATTACAAAGTCAGCTTATTGCCCCCAACAATCTGGGTCCTCATTTTACCTTCCTCGGAAGGATGGAAGTCTGAGTCAACCTTGAGCCTGGTGGGATGCGAACCTGCACTAATTGCAGGCAGCTGGTGTTACTTAAGGAGGCATTAGCCCACTGCTCCACCAAGGCAAATACTTTTCAAAACTTTATACAAACTCACATACACAAGTACTCATAAATGAGATAAATATAAGGTAAAGGTAAAGGTTCCCCCGCACATGCGTGCTAGTCGTTTCCGACTCTAGGGGCCGGTGCTCATCTCCGTTTCAAAGCCGAAGAGCCAGCGCTTGTCCGAGGACGTCTCCGTGGTCATGTGGCCAGCATGACTAGACGCCAAAGGCGCACGGAACGCTGTTACCTTCCCACCGTAGTGGTCCCTATTTTTCTACTTGCATTTTTACGTGCTTTCGAACTGCTAGGTTGGCAGAAGCTGGGACGAGTAACAGGCACTCACTCTGCTACGCGGCACTCGGGATTCGACCCGCCAAACTGCCGACCTTCCGATCGACAAGCTCAGCGTCCTAACCCACTGAGCCACCGCGTCCCTTCTGAGATAAATATAGTGAAATACATTTAATATTTCATTTATTTATTCTAAAAAGAACAAGAACAGAACTACAAGACCTATATGATAAAAGAATAAAAAGAAAAAGAAAATGGAGTGAAAATTAATCTTGTTAACAAAATAAATATAAATGCAGCATCTCCCTATTACATATGAACAATGTAAGAACCAACACCGTATGATGAAAAATACAGTATGCACAAATATAATATGGTAAAGGTAGCAGGCTATAGGTAAATCTCTAGAAAATTGTTTTATTATAAAGCTGAAATAGGCACATGGTATAAAGTAAAGAGGTTTATGCTCATCAAATATGATAATTACAGGGATTTTTTTAAAAATGCAAGCCTTAAAAAATTTAAAACTCAGATTTTCGAAAAATATATAGCAATTATTTGAGTTTATATTTTTTTGTTTAACTACCCATTAGGTGGTGCTCTTATGCTACCATTTTGGGGGAACGTCTGTAGTTATTTACATATATTTAATCTTTCTTGGAATTCATGATTTGAGCTAGAACAGATGATTTCATCTCCACATTAAGTTCAACAAACCTCAAGACAAATCACTTCCCTTCCAAAGAATTTTGAAATTATAATTTAAAAACTGCAACTGTATCATTAATAGTTGTTTTTAAAAATGCAATTAATTCCTTCAAAAACAGAAGTTTCTCAAACATCATTCTCCCAACAGACCCTTAGTAATAGAAACACTGAAAAAAACCCCTCAAAATTATTTATTTTGTTTTTATCTTTTAAATGGTAAGTTACCTCTCATTTTGTAAAACCCTTAAGTCTAATTCAAGCTACTTGCTTATGAAACCCAATATGGGCAGAATATTAAATGCTTTAGATAAAACTTTTGGTAGGAAGATCTTTCTGCCTGTTGAGGGCAACAGATGGACTGTGGTTGAACTCGTCTAGACTCAGAAGCTAAATAAACCTGTTAGCTTTTGGATGGGCTTCCTATAGGAAATACCAAACATAGGCTTGAGAAAACACCCTGAGAGAAGCTAAAGGCAAATTACAAGTCCATGACATCACTAAGACCTTAAAGCAATAGAGCCTTAAAGCCATCATTATGTTTTTTCTGGTATCCAAGTCCATCTAGGGTAGCAGTGATCAGACATCTGAGCCTCCAGCTGCTATTGGAACTTACACAGGAATTCTGCCACTAAAATCTCCCTGTCTGCCTTTAAGAGTAGGCATTGTCTAGTGCCATTGAGACAGAAAAGAGGTTGCTGACTCACTTCTGCCCATCTCCTTAGAGCAGGGCTTCCCAACCGGGGGGGGGGCGAGATGATATTCCAGGGGGTGCAAAAACGTAGAAATCTCAAAATTGTAGTGTATATCCGTAATTCGTTGCCGTTATTTTGAACTTTTGTAAGGGGTGCGAGAATATATCACAAGCTTTCTAGGAGTGCGGGGTATAGAAAAGATTGGGAACCACTGCCTACAACAAGCCCTGTCAAGTGCAATATTATTGGGCACTGCACAAACTAATTTCTCATGAGATGGGTGGCTATATAAATTTGATAAAACAAAATATGGAACTGAGGATCTTGGGAACACAGAAGCAAAACAATGCAGGAAGAATTCTAAGTACAAATAGATTCAGAGCTAGAATGTGGTCTGATAGGACAGGGCTTTTCAACCTTTTCACCGATTGTACTACTTTTAGAATATGGCAACATTCGAGTACCACGTTACCTAGCAAGGTGTCAAAAACTTGATGACCAAAAAAAATGAATAAACAAATTTGGGTCAGCTGTAGATTTTGAGAGTGATTTTGAAGCAAAAAAAGCTAAACTTTTATGTGTTTAAAAGGTGATATAATTTTTTCTATGTTTGCTCACTATCTAAAAAATGTCAAAGTACAGACATAGCTCCAAAATTGTCTCCTCTAGCTTTTAACCAAGGAATTTTATTAGGCATTTTTAATTCCAATTGCAGATATGCAAGAAACACAAAAGATCTTTTGTTTTCAGAACAAAATAGTCTGACATTAAATCTTTCGTTGGAACTTTCTGAGTACAAAACCCCCAAATGGTTCAAGTGTTCCATGTTCTGACAAAACCAAAAATGAAATAGTTCAATAGTTGAAGCCACAGGAAGCAATGAGAACTTGAACAAGCCCACAGCTTCCTACTTTTGCACCTTGTTAAAAAAGGTAAAGGTTCCCCCGCACATGCGTGCTAGTCATTTCCGACTCTAGGGGCCGGTGCTCATCTCCGTTTCAAAACCGAAGTGTCAGCGCTTGTCCGAGGACGTCTCCGTGGTCATGTGGCTGGCATGACTAGACACCAAAGGCGCACGGAACACTGTTACCTTCCCACCATAGTGGTCCCTATTTTTCTACTTGCATTTTTACGTGCTTTCGAACTGCTAGGTCGGCAGAAGCTGGGACGAGTAACAAGCGCTCACTCTGCTATGCGGCACTCGGGATTTGACCCACCAAACTGCTGACCTTCTGATCGACAAGCTCAGCGTCCTAACCCACTGAGCCACCTTGTTACCTACTATCTAATTTGTCTAAAATCAGCTAAGGTGTATTTTATTGTTTCCTATGAGTGATTTACCATGCCACAGTATTCTGTTTACAAAAGTACAAGAAGTTTAAAAAATGATTAATACTTCCTCAAAATTCAATTAGTTAGCTTACAGTGTTCCATTTTATTATGGTGAACCTTGCCCCTCACAACATTGTTCAATTATCTTACTGAGAAAACTATTTGCAGACATTTATATATTTAAAATCTTATAGAGTCACTGGGACTAAGGCAACATATACATTTGATAAGGTATTATTAATTATTATTATACACAAAATTTAAATGTAGGAAGTTTGGACAAATCATTCATCAGCCCTTTTCCAGCACTCTCTACTCTGTTTCCTCTTGAAGATTTATGTTACATCTTCCTGCTGATGTCCAGGGAACATGTCCTTGCACAATTGTTTTTGCTTCATCCTCAATATTTATGCTTTCTTTTAAAGACACTTGGATTGCCACAACCAAAGGTTTATTTTTAAGTTTGTCATTATTTCACTTTATACATATAATAGCATTTGGTTTTGTACTTTCAAGTCAGTTTTTCACTCCTGGCGACTACTGGGACAAATTCTTGCAGGTTTCCTTGGCAAGGTCTTTCAGAAATAAGTTTGCCAATGTGTACTTCCTAGAGTTGATAGCTTGCAACTGGACCAAGGCCACCTAGCAGGCTTTGTTCCAAAGGCAGCATTAGAACTCATGTCTACTGGTTTCTAGCCTGGCACCTTATCCACTACACCAAATCCACTGACTCTCTTAGAATTTAGGTGAAATTGATTCACTATGCAAGATTAGTCTTAATTCAGATTTTATTCAGAGCAACCCGACTATGCTTGTACCATTAGTATAAAGCTGAAGCTGCAGATGTCCACACTATTTATCTATCAGGTAGACAAGCAAGAAAAGTCAAAGAAAAAAAAATGTGACTTCAGAAATGTTTTGAAAACATGTTCTGATTGGTTTTAAAGCAAATTATTTCAATGATTGTTTTCACTCTGTTTATACTGTTTGTGTTTTATGTTCAACAGTAGAGGTCCTTCTTGCTTGTCTACATTCTGAGAAAACTAAAATAACAAGTGTAAAGAAGATGGCCTTTTCTGTAGTCATAGCCTAGCTGTGCAACAGTTTCCCACTTGAAGTCCATTAAAGCCAATCATTATAGGTTTTCAAAAAATCTTTGAATACCCTTCTATTTTTTTTTCTTTTCTTTTGCTGTGTTTTATTTGGCAATGGAAATTTTCTTCAATTATTTAATTATGAATAGGAATGTTTATTACTGCTCTTTTAATATACTTTATTAATTTTGCTCTTTAGGATGCAAGAAGCCTGGATGGCTTTTACTATTTTAAATACACATGTACATGTCCAGAACAATACAATCAAGCATCAGGAATTCTTTGTATTTTTTCCTTTTGGGCTACAAAGGAGTAGACAAACCTTAAGGACCTCACCCTATTAATCTGTAGAGAAGATAGTAGTGCAGTCAAATGAACAGCATCCTCAGATGTTGCATCCTGTTTTAAGATGTGTAATACACACTTTAAAAAGACTCAAAACATTTAATTGTACAAAACTTTGATATAAGAAATCAAATTAGCTAACTTTTCTTTTTAATGTTTCTATGGAAATATAATTAAACAGAGAAGAATAATCTGTTCGTGACCATGGTACTGGTATCAAATTTATCTTATGAAAATTTTTTCCATGTTCCAGTTGCTTCACTCCTTATTACATGCTGCAAAAGGCAGTAATAATTTTTATAGCCAAATATCTCTTCATAAGATACCAGGTGGCTTTCAATATTTACTATTTAAGTCATGCATGAAATTTAAACATTACAAAAAAGAGAGACTTACCAGTTGAGCTTCCTGAAATATGCACATTTTCAGAACGTTCTGCAAGAGCACTGTTTCCTAAAATTAAACATAATGAATAAACTAATTTTCAAGATAAAATTTGTAAAAAAAATTCAGATACAGTATTACAGAAAAGAACAAAAAAGTGAACTACTTTAATATTCTAATTTAATACTACATTAACATTTAATTTTCAAATACTGCAAATCCTAGGTCTCTTGTGCTGTGTTTTTAAAAGAAAAAGAAATGATGGGTGGGAATAAAATGGTGATATAATTAAAGAACCAAAGGAATCTGTGTTATACAATGTATAAGTTATGCAAAGAACCAAGTTAGCTTGCAACAGACAAGGGATTTGAGCTATTTAGTTTAGTTTAGTCTTCCAGTGCTCTTTCACTCTTTTTATACTTCCCTTCCTGCTTTTAAGGGAAGAATATAATGAGACATGTAAAGATAATACAAGGAAAAACCTCAATGGCTGAAGTTTTTCCAGATTTTTTTTTCTTATAGGGAGCCAGCATATGAACCCTGACCAAGCAGATACTAATTGCTTTTGAAATAAGCTAGCATCTACCAAGTTTAAAAAAAAACGTTGCCAGGTGCTTTAACAGAATCATCTGTATGATGCTGAGGTGCACACTGCATCTCAGTTCCATTTATTAGATGGGCAGCTACACATATCACGCTGCAATGGCTGACAACAAGCGGAGTGGTTTGTTTCAGTAACCAAAAACATAAATCACGTCACCATTGATAATCAGGCAGCATACTGTATAAGTTTAATTGGTAAGTAAATAATATTTATTACATAAAAACAGTAAGAATATGAATTCCTGCCCCAGACAGAATTTAAAGTAGCATTTTCTATTGCCTAATGCACTGTGTTCCCATGGCCATGGATTCTAAATATTGTCAGAACCGTCCCCTTTGTCTATGGCGATTCTTAATCATCCGGTCATGGTTGTCCGAAAAGTACTTTCCCCCCCCCCTCAAAAGGCTACTACACATAGTTGGGTTTTTTTCCTTTGAAAATGTTTCACTTCTCATCCAAGAAGCTTCTTTAGTTTTTCAGGAAGAATTTCAAAAAGCTTCTTGGATAAGAAGCAAAATGTTTTCAAAGTTGCCTTTTAAAAAAAACACCAAAAAAACTATTTTGGGGTCCCCCCCCCTTTGTTAATGTTATTTTATTATTACATACATGAATGTGAGGGGATGTTCTTGTGAACATGATTTTTGTCCAGCAAGACAACGGCTACCCTAGGAATGATATATTTATTACAGTTAAGGAGAAAACATTTGCTTCAACCTTTTCATCCTATGCCAGAAAAGTACCCCACAGCACACTCCAAATATTGATGGATTTCTGTATTCTGTCTGAAACTGCAGACTGAAACCTCTGGCAAACTGGACTTCAACATTGGTCCTTCTTCCCAACATTATTGCACAGTACATTATGTAAATCTTAAAAAAATCTAAAATCTAAAAAAGGAGGCATAAAGAAAGCACTTCTTAGTGAAGCAGATGAAATCTAATACCCTTCTAAACCTCTTGAGAACTTTTGGTCTTTTAAACCCAATAGCGACTGCTTGGGAGACTTACAACCTTCCCAGAGAAGAATTATTTCGGGGAAGAAGGAAAGGGCATAAGATGAATGATGAAAACACTGAGTTGGATTAAACCTGTCCTCATTTCCTGCGACTACATGGTGAGAGATTTTGAGCAGCTGTTGGAGGATAATAGTGGTTCCTCACTCAAAGTACTATGCTGGGAAAATCAGATATAGGAGGAAAAAACATGATAATTTGGCTAAAAACCTGGTTCAAATCTAAAAGAATCTGAGGTGTTTTAGTTAAACAAATGTTAATTCTCAGTTAACTTTCAACAATTTTCAAATCTAACAGAAAAAACATTATAATGTTAGCTGCTCATAAATAAATCATGACAAACCGTAACAAAATAGCAGCTTTTTAGATAAGTGATATAAAGGGAAAAACTCTGAGCTAGCAATGAACAATAATATTTGGAAGGATAATATAGAATTGACGCAATTACTCAAAATGATCACTAACATCAGAAGAGATGCTAGAAGGAAAACAAATAATCCTCACCGAGTCCATTAGAGAATGCTATATTATCTTTGGCTTACATAAACAAGGTCTCATAAACAGGATGTACTGCACAATATTGTACTGAAAGTTATTCAATATACCGTAACTGAACAGAAGCTTTAAAAATACTGCAAAAGTATTATAAAAGAAATACAACTCATTCACCATTGGTTGACTCTAAACCTACAGAAAACTAGCTATCTTTCTTAGCATTATATCCTTGACTCAGTAAACGCTTACTTAAAATTGAACATTTTATATATTGTAATACCTTTTTTTAAAGTTGTCAACAACTACTCAATACAATTCACAAGCTACATTAAGTATTATGCTGAGTAATGTATAATGTAGGCAACTTCAACCTAAATGTAATGAAATGTATTTATTAGCTTCATGCATTTATTAGCATAACTGATACAATGTTTTTGTTACAATGTTTCTATTTGAAAAAGCAAAACTGCTACTTCAGAAATATTTAGCTACATAATCGAATCCCAGACCTAGATTGAAAAGACTGTACAATATTATGATTGCTTTCCTAAAATATACCTCTTCTCCATAAAACACTTCCATTTTCCATAAATACCAGTAACATAAAGCTGATGGAGAGGTGGACTGGGGGAAAAGCTTCTTTTTTATATTTTGCCAATGAATTCTAGCTGCTGTGCAATTAGTTTGTGTCTGTGTGTGAGGGTGTATGCGCATGCATGCATGGCTTTTAGTCAGTGTTGACTCTTGAGGCTACTTGAACAAGACCCTGTCAAAAGTTTCTTGGCAAGGTTTTTTCAGAAATGGTTTGCCATTGCTTCCTTCCCAAGTCTGAGAGAGAGAGAGAGAGAGAGAGAGAGAGAGAGAGAGAGAGAGAGAGAGAGAGAGAGGGAGAGAGATGGTGAGTGAACTTGCAAAAAATGTATATTAAAATTATGCTTTTTCCCCTAAAAAATTTCATTCCTATAAATATACAATAAAGCTTACAGGCACAGTGGATTAGGGGGAAAAAAATAATGATTTAGTTAGTCAGGATAGGAATTGGGGTTTGTACTACAGCGCAATCTGAAAAATCTACATATTAAAGGAAGGGGAAAGAAATAGAAACAATCATTCAAATTGCCTTAAAATCTTTTTAAGTACTGATCCATTTTCCTTTTATGAACAATCTTAATATTTTGGAACAATGTAGTTGTTTCTTGCCTGCTAAGTAATAAAAATCATATAAGCTTCTAATTATAACAATAGAAATGAAGACAAATCCTTTATTGTATTTTGTGAAATCGAAGGTTTCTGCTAAACGTAACAGCAGGCACAGGCAATTCTGTTATTGGGGGCAGACAATAGTACAAGCTAGGACAGGCTCTGTAAGGAGATTTCTTTATTATTTTCCTTTCTTTTTGGAGAGGGAGGCAATTCTCTCTCTCTCTTGGTTAATTTACCTATATTGCCTATATTTTATTGTTGTGAACTCCCCAGAGTCATGAAAGTTTGATAAATAAATTATTATTTGTAATAAACCTATTTTAGCATTTACTTTTGCCTTATGACCTGCAGTCACAACGGCCCAAAAAACACTTCTGGCAAATTGTAAAACATCACTGCCACTTTCTTCAATGATCACGTCATGTGCTTGGCAATCTGTTTGTATTTTCCATCAATTGTCAAGTGCCCTGCAATCGTGTGATCACCATTTGCATCTTTGTCTGCTGGCTTCTCCAGAAAGTCAATGGGAAAATGGCAGGGAAAATTGCAAGGCAGGGAAAAATCTTCCCACACACTGAAGGAATAGACTTCAAATTTGGCCACCGGGACACGTGAAGGGATGGCCAGTGCATGCGTGTGTACATGCACTCACCCCCCCCACTCATGTTAGTGCGGCTCAACCATCCTGCCAGTCCTAGCGCCGCGCTGCCCCCAAGCGTCACGCCAGCACTAGTGCTGCTCTGAGCATCCCGCTGGCACTAGAACCTCCCTGCCCCAAAGTGTCCTGCCAGCGCTAGTGCCTCCCCGAGCATCCCGCTGGTGCTAGCACCACCCCATTTGCAGCACTCGCACAGCCGTTTGTGTGTGCACATGTGCTCACGTGTGGTCTGTTTGCACATGCATGTGTGCTCATGCACAGCCCCTTTGTGTGTGCATGCACGTGCATAATGGTGCCTGCCTCCCATTCCGGGCCACCAAACCAAAAAGGTTGGTGACCTCTGCTTTAGCAAATGCTATTGTTTCTGCCTCTTCAGAGGGGAAAATACTAGTGAACAACAATGTGAGGAGCCTTTCCGAAGGTTGGTATTCGCTAGCATTTTAGTGCATGCCACTGTTTCCATACGGAGGGGAAAACATTAGTGAACACCAGTGTTCTGATCCTTCCAGTGGTATTAGCTAGTGTTTTTCACCAGATTTGTGATCTACTTCTCCTGTGCACTGAGGAATTAAAGAAATCCCTCAGCTTACTAGATGAACGGACCTCAAATTGGCAAAGCACTAGCAGATGCCATTGTTCTCACAATCATTATCCTGGTGGGGCTTCAGAGGGCCTAGGGAAGAAGTCTGGGCCCTCTCCCTGCCACAGAATACTCAGGAATCCCATGCCCTCTTTGCAGTACTCCGCTGATTCACATGGTCGCTTAATGACCGCAACTGGGTAAACTGGGATTGTGGTTGTTTCACAAAGTGAATAAGTGGCATCTTGCTTAATAATTGTTTGGCTCAACAACTGAGATTTTAGGCCCAACTGTGGTTGTAAGTGGAGGACTACCTGTACATTATTGAATTTGTGCTTTTATATGAAAATACCAGCAAACATAACCACCAGTATTCCATTATGGTGATCTAAGAAAGTTCTGGATTCTTATTTGAATCCAGTATAACAATTCACTGCTGCTTTACATCAGAAGTATTTACCCAGCTGCTTTTCTATTCATTATTCAATGTTATTCCAAATCAGATAATGCATTCCAAATAAATATTTATACAGATAATTCCTCACTTAAGTCAGATTTTCAAACACTGACATTTGGCTTCTAGAATTGTAAACTAGATAGATTGAAGAAGGCTCAATCCTTTCCAACAGATTTTTGTTTTCTCCTGCCACACAGAGAAGATTACATACTGTAAAGTTATAATTGTGGGTTTTGTCAACTTAAAAATCTATCCTTTCTTCCACATGTATCACACTATGTGATATCAAATGATGACTGGTTAGTTCTGCATTATATATGTATAATAATGATGAACCACAAAGTTCCTCATAAAATCAGAATGATGGCCTTCTTAACTAGAGGAATTCTGGTAATTTAAAGCCATAAATCTTATAGTTGCCAAGTTTGAAAAACTGAACTAAATGCTTCCAAGTTATTTTACTGGTATGGCTGGAATTTATTGATAGATTTTATGTTGTATTTTTTCTAAATCACTAAATTTTAAATATCTAATCCAAAAGAAAAGGAAAAAAACTGGTTCCCTCCTGATGTTCTGAAGTTTAACTTTTAACAGCCTTAATATAGGGAAATACAGTCCAAAGAAAATGGAAGACTCAGTTCCCTATCCTTATTCTACTGCACCGGACAATACTATAAAATCTAAATATCTGCCAAGTAGGAAAAAAGGAGATTTTCTAATGTTTATAATTTTCTTAAAAATGTATTTGAATTAGGTTCTGTGTATGTTAGATATTTTTATTGTTTTAGTGATTATAGTTTTTATAAATAAGGCTGTAGTGCTTTTTCAGCTGTAATATGTAAGTAAATATGTATAACCATTAGTTGTCATCAATATTCTGATGTTTTAACTGTTTTCTGAATTGTTTATTATGTGCTTTGCTGAAAGATGTACGGTAAATAAGAAACCTGAACTGTGATTTGATAGACTACCTGATAACCCTATGTAAACCCTATATAGACTACTCTCATATTTCTAAAGAATGAACAAAATTAGATATGAAAATAATAGCTGCTACTTGCGGATCAGCAAAAGTCCATCTTATAAGAATAATGTGAGACAAACTGTTTGTTTCTCATGGTCCATATATGGACAACTCAGGAAGATTTAACCTTGATCTTGGTCTAATTTTTTCAATATGAAAATGTGCACCTGATTTTGTCACTTGATCCTTGATATGCATGTGCCGAAACTATATCTTGGTTAGGCAAGCCTGCATTGAATTATTCATAAAATGTATGCGCAAAAATAAGCATACTAAAATTATTATGGAATAATTATTCTTTTTGTACAAAACTTTAATCCCACAAAGCTTTATCTAATCCAATTGTCTATGACTAACTCATACAGTTTGTTCAAGCTGACTGATTTTTCTGTTTCAGTTTAAAACTCATTAAAACACATGTAACAACTTTACTTTAGCTTGTAGCCCTTGTTCATTCATATATCTTTATAAGACTCTTATTTTGAGTTAAAACCAGAAGGTTGAGAGGGGAGGGGATGTTGAAAAATGTTACCCCATTCCAGGTCTTTTCATGGTCAAAAGGCAGCTGAGCCCCACAGACTTATTAAAAAGTCTGTTTCCTGGCTGAGCATGAAGTTGGACTAGACCTCCAAGGTCCCTTCCAATTCTATTATTATTATTAAATTATATATAAAAATTCCCAAAATATAAATCCATAGATTGTATGGAATAATTATTCTTTTTGTACAAAACTTTAATCCCACAAAGCTTTATCTAATCCAATTGTCTATGACTAACTCATACAGTTTGTTAATGAGTTTCAATGCTAAAAGGGAACTGGTCCTCCATTATGTTATTGTCTCTGTATAGCAGACATGTCAAACACAAGGCCCGGGGGCCAGATCCGGCCCGTGAAGTGGTTTCATGCGGCCCGCGAAGCCGTCCTGGAAACAGTGAGGGAATGGCCCCCACTGCCTTGGCCCTGGCCCAGAGACCCTCCTCCTGCCAGAGACCCTCAGATCTGTCCCACTCCTGCCCAGGCCCCCATAGGCACCTTTGATGCGAACGATGTAGAGCTGGCTATGCCCACCCAGTAGGCCATATGCACTTTAGCCATGCCCACCCAGTAGGCCACACCCACCCAGACCACACCCACCTGGCCCCGAGGGCAACCGCAATGCTGATGCAGCCCTCAATGAAATTGAGTTTGACACCCCTGTGAATCTAAGCTGTCTTTTAGACCTGTATAGGTTGATAATCTGACTGTGATGGCATGGATGAACGTTTGCCATCTCTACCTGTTTCCAGTAATGATTTGCAGCTCTTTCAAAAATATTTCAGTAATTGTCTGTTGTTTTCTTCCTTTCTTTTCTACTACCATCCAACTTGGCAAGCACAATCATCGGCTTGCATTACATACTTAGCATATGAGTTTCTATTTATTCATCAGCATCTCAAGAGATTAGTTGGTCTTTATTTGGATCAGGATTGAGGAACTGGTTCTTCTTGCTACCCATCTTATTTTTCTTTTTAAGTGTCTACCTTCCACATCCATGCATTATCATTGTTTCAGCTATTCTGAGGTTTGCTCTCACTGAACTGTCCTAATCCTTTGTAAACTTTGTAAACTTGTCTACATTTGCATATTCTCTTCCTTTTTTCTTTACTTCTCCAGGAACCTCATGTTTGTTCTAAAAAAAAGGAAATCTATCTGCCACATTCATTTCTTTGTTATCAAATTCACTAAGCAAGAAGGCTGATGTTATCTTTGTCTTAATATTTAAGAAGATATTCAACCCATCTTAAGCTTCCATAATGAGCTCTTCTAAGCTTTGCTTTCTGCAGGGTTGCCATCTTTATATTTCAGACTGTTATTGTTTTGATTCCAGCGGTCATCTTTTCCAATTTTGCCATTCTTACAATACTACTATTCTTAACAGATAACAGAACCCTTCAAACTGCTGTTATTATAGAAAGAAATCCATAAAACTTTGGATATCATATTTGACCCAATTTCATAATATAAACCATACTATACTATTTCAAAAGTTGACTTCCCTTCAATTTACTAAATAAACAAAGAAATAAGGAATATTTTAGTACACTCCTTCTACAATTTCTCCAATTCAATTTAAGTTTGTTAAAAATTCTAGTCTTTGCAATGCTTTTAATGCTTAAAAATCTGCACGTTAAATTCACTGCAAATAATTATGCAGTTCATTTTAAAATGTTTGTTCAGTATGTTAAATTTCCAATATACCATGCTATGCAATATTTGTATATACTCTCTGCATATAATATTGATTTGGTATCTGTATTTAGGTATTAAAGTTAGAACACATATTGGCATCTATATCAGACAGACACAGCTGATGAATTCTAGATCCCAGAATAACTATTTCTTTTCCTTTCAGAAATTCAGTGTAATTTATAAGAAAACATCTGAAAATGTAAGATTTAGTCATGGCTGGATATGATGAATATTTGCAATGTAGCATTATCGTGCATTACAAGGATATTCTCTAAAAGAAATCTTGGTTTTGCTTTACCCATTTCATTCAGGTGAATATAGAAGATGACTGTTAATTCTTATTATCTTCTACTGCTATTCTAGTATTTAAAAATCTGAACTACGGTATGTTTTTTTTAATTTTCCACACATGGACAAACTTATTTTATTTCTAAAGTTACTAATGTTTTTCTAGTGCATCCATTCAAGTAAACTATATATTAGGTACACTATACAATGAGGCACTACTCTTAAATAAATTATGTATACTTGAATTGATATCTAAGACTGTCTATCAGGACAAAGATGCATTTCAGTGAAATCTTTATCCACACACCTTGCCACACATAATTATCAAACTCAAACCGCAGTACACCGACTGTCAAGCACGCCCCAATTTTTCCTTTCAGAAAGAACAATAAATCACGTATGTGCTACTATTAACCTCTACTAAAGCAGCTCCTTTTGTTAAGGAGGGAAGAACTGAAATACGTCTCTTCTATTACAGTGCAGGATGAAAATTATTATTATTGAATTTAACACCAAATTATCCTGTTTGTTATCCTCAGAGGTATTATATTTTAAAGTCTGAAATAAAAAAAAATCAGATTCTGTCCACAGATATTAGCTTTTAGACCTAGAGAATACTTTATATATTAGCATGCAAACTATGTGTACCAAAATAAGAACTCTGATGAACACTTAGAAAAAGTGGGAAATGTTTCTGGTTTTCAGTTTAGGATTGTATTTACCGGTATTTATTTATTTATATAATTTCTATACCGCCCTTCTCCCAAAGGACTCAGGGCGGTGTACAGGGCAATAAAAGCATTACTTACAAAAGTTAAAATAAAATAAAATTAATTAAGCCCTAACAATAAATAATTAAAAATACCCCAAACCCTTAAACCAGGCCAGCCTGTTCAAATAAATAGGTTTTCAGATCACGGCGGAAAGAGCGAAGGTCGGGAGCCATCCGGAGCTCAACCGGTAATTGATTCCAAAGGGCTGGCGCGCCCACAGAGAATGCTCTCCCACTGGGGCCACAAGCCAACAGTCTCTGACCGACGGCACCCTGAGGAGGCCCTCTCTGTGGGAGCGCACAGGATGAAGGGAAGATGACAACGGCAGCAGGTGCTCCCATAAGTAATCCATTTATCCAAATGCTTAACACTAATCACAGCTACAAGGAAAAACTGAGGTTTCTACAAGAAAGGTAGCCTAGATTCTTCTGTATGCTAGTTTTAGATAATGGAAGTAGAGGCATTCCATGCCTAAAATTATACAAAGTCTTATATAGAAAATGAGTGTTGCCAAACGGTAGAAAGATGAAAAAGAAATCTGCAAGCCACTTAAGATGTTTTCTTTTTTTAAGGGAGAAATTAGCAATAGCTTCATTACTAATCACTTGTGATGCATACGCCAAGGCAGGTTGGCAACCTATATTTGCAACTTCTAGAGATGGGCAGAAAACAGAAAATTATGTTTTGTTCCACGCACAAAGAAGCAGAGGTTCACCAGACCTGTTCCAGACAAGTCATTATCCAGCTGAACTGCCTCTAGGAAACTTTGAATACAGCAAATCTGATGTGCCTCATGTCTCTCTCCTCCTCCATTTGGTCTCTGGATCAATGCACCCACCAATTTTTGCAGAATGTTCCTTCCCCAAATTGTGTCAAATCCAATTGGTCCATGCCCACTTGTCTCTTCCCAGGAATTTGCCTTTATTCTGCTACTGAGCTTGATTTTAAATAGGGTATAAGCCAACCAGCCCACCTGCCCTTTACTTAAATTATTCTACTACCTTCCTTATATTTGCTGGCTTCTCTTTATTGCTCCTATGCCCAGAACATGAATGTTCCAGGTCTCTGCTCCAGGCAAACATGGTACAGGTGGAACAAGAGGCATGGAACACCCAAAGCTTACACATCCTGCATATCCTTAGCAGCTCTGCTAGGTTGGAGCCGATCTTTCTTAGTTCAAGAGTAATAAATGGCTATATCCCCAAGAGAGCAATACATTAGGAAAATGCAAGCTATCTTGAAATGGTGCCTTCAGTTGAAATTTTGATTAGCTAGGGCAACAAGCATGAAGAGGCATAGAGTGAACAGGAAGAGGGTTTAAATGAGGAAGAAACAAAAGTATAGAATGGGGGGAAAAGACAAAAGTATAAAAAAGGAGGACACTGAGGAAGGGAAGTAAAGAAAGGGGTAGTAGTGGAAAAAAATATGGAACCCAAACATGGGAACAATACTGCTGCTCTTATTTTTCCAGGCTTTAAGAGAAAACATGGCAATTTTATATTCATTTTTCTCCAAATAAATCAGAATGTTCATATTTACATGGTTATATAGAAAGATGTTTTTGTATGCACATACTCATTTGTGCCCTGGCAGATGTATTCCGAAGGCCTGAGAGATGATTGATGTACAGCATCCCTTTGTCCCCAAAGTTGCTTACTACTTTTGTGAGTAATTTAAAAATACTGGCTATTTGTGAACAGCAAGAAGTTTTATATCTTGATCTTTTATTTATGACAGGCAACCATGCAAGCTCTAACATAAATGTGATCTAAAATAGAAAGCCTTAAAAGAAATAACCTTTCGTACAGTTTTACTGAGGTTTTTGAGGATAATTTTCATGTTAACTGTGTTATAGCTAGGCTCACAGTCTTTATAGCAGGTTTTCATGGCCAAAAGGAACTGATAAAGCATGACAGACTCACAGTTCATTATTTGAAAGAGGTACAGTGCATATTAAGTATTGTGAAATAGAGGAGGACAAAGAACATTAAAGAAAGGGAACACTAGGCCCATATAGCCATGCCTGAATTATGCCATCATGCTGTTCCATTGTTTAGCATCCAGAACACCAGCACTGAAAGCAGTAAGGCAAGACAACTTGAAAAGGCATTTAATGCAATCTCTACCACACTGCATGACATAATTAGAATTGCCATGGAGCAAAAGCAGCTGTTGAGCTTTTCTTCAACCTACCCATCCACCTTCCCCATAATGTGTGACAAGTGGCATATGTCATTTATAATGCTGGTGACTAAAACATTTGAAAAGTGTGACTCAGAATTAGCTTTAATCATTGTTAGACTATCTAATACATTAAATAAATTGGAATTATTATTACAAAAGCAATATAGGTTTATAAAGATAACTGGGAGGTATCTCACTTCTTTAGCTTAAGGATTCATAGCAAACCTTTTAATAAAAGCATAGAATAGAATCTTCCAGCAAAAAAATTAAATTATTGAATATTTAGCAAAGAACACTATAGTTAAATCTTGTTATAGGAGGGGATGTTATTTATTCACAATATGTTAAACTGGAGAGACCACCACCATAGTAATTTATGTTGTCTGGGTAATGTTGCCATCATGCATCATTTTATGATGTTTCACTGCTTGTGAAGTTCACCATGTTGAACTCCATAAACAAGGTTTCATTGTATTAAGGAATGTTTGGATCAATAAAAAGAGAAAGCAGCCTAGATAGTAAGATTTTGAAAGAATGACCTGTAAACTTATCAGATGTACTAGTAGTATAAAATTGGGAAATCTTGGACAATTTTACCTACATTCTAGACCAGGGGTCCCCAACCCCCAGTGCGTGCACCAGTACCGGGCAGCGGCATGCTAGCGACCGGTCCACACAAACAAGGAAAGCCCCATCCACAGGATGAAGGCAGCACACAAAGCCATGCCTCCTTCGGTCCACGGAAAAACCTTTCTCCAAGTAACCGGTCCCTGGTGCCCAAAAGGTTGGAGACCTCTGTTCTAGACATCAGAATAATAACTTCTGGGTAAGATCATGTGAAACAATAAATACATGTCAATGTGTCAGTAGTCATTCTCCTAGCTTATTCAGAGTTAAAATGAATCACAGCTCAACAACAATGCCATTATATACTGCTTGTATTCAATGCTGCAGAGAACCTAAAACTTTCATTACTTACTTCCAGAAAGACAATAGTTGATAACTTACTTATTGATGATCTCTACATTAAGATTATGGTCTTCGTAATTGGTCAACATAGATATGTGTTTTGGGCTAATGTTGCTTCCCTATCTTTTCTAATTTCTAATCTATTTTGTCCCATGCAATTATTCCCACTTTGGCAATTTATTTACATGTTTGGGGTCTTAATTTGGAGATTTGGTATTATTAGTAGGCTACAATGTTTCTCTACCCAAATATTACTCCTACAATTCCCCCCTCCCACAATTCTAATCATATGGTTTATGGTTCACTCATTATTTGAACAACATAGTACAGTTGTTGTATTTCTTTTGATCTGCCAATTACATTAATTATTTTGTGGAGAATAAGTTTAAGTTTTAAGTTTAAGTTTAAGTTTTATTAAATTTTTATACCGCCCTTCTCCCGAAGGACTCAGGGCGGTGAACAGGGCATATCATAAAACTACAAAAATACAAAAGTTAAAAAAAGAATTAAATTATTGCCCACAGTAAAAACAATAGAAAATATATATAAATATTAAAACCCTAAGTAACTCCCCATCAGGCCAGGCCAGCTTGTTCAAATAAATGGGTCTTTAACCCGCGCCGGAATGAGCGGAGATCCGGTGCCATCCGGAGCTCAACCGGCAGCTGATTCCACAAAGCCGGAGCGCCCACAGAGAAGGCCCTCCCCCTGGGGGCCACCAGCCAACATTCTCTGACTGGAGGCACCCTGAGGAGGCCCTCTCTGTGGGAACGCACAGGGTGGAGGGGAGTCGACGACGGCAGCAGGTGGTCCCCGAGGTATTCCGGACCCATGCCATGTAAGGACTTAAAAACCATCACTAAGACCTTGAACCTCACCCGGAAGACAACTGGTAACCAATGCAGCTTGCGGAGCAAAGGTGTAACATGGGAGTACCGGGAAACCCCCAAGACAACTCTCGCGGCCGCATTCTGTACCAGTTGGAGCCTCCGAGTGGTCTTCAAGGGAAGCCCCATGTAGAGAGCATTGCAATAGTCAAGACGAGAGGTCACGAGCGCATGAGTGACCGTACACAGGGCATCCCGGTCCAGATAGGGCCGCAACTGACGCACCAGGCGAACCTGTGCGAAAGCCCCCCTAGTCACGGCTACTACATGATCTTCTAAGGTAAGCCGTGCATCTAGGAGGACTCCCAAGTTGCGAGCCCTATCTACGGGGGGTAAAGACTCACCCCCCATAGAAAGTGATGGAACATTTTGAATGTCCCGGGATGCCGGAATGTACAGCCACTCAGTCTTGTCAGGGTTGAGTTGAAATCTGTTCCTCCCCATCCAGACCCGAACCGCCTCCAGGCAACGGGACATCACAGCGAGGGCATCACTGGGGTGGTTTGGGGTTGAAATGAAAAGTTGGGTATCATCAGCATATTGATGATACCCAACTCCAAAACCACGAATGATCTCACCCAGCGGTTTCATGTAGATGTTGAACAGGAGAGGCGAGAGAACCGAACCCTGAGGAACTCCACAAACGAGAGACCTAGGGGCCGATCTCTGCCCCCCTGCCAACACCGACTGCGAACGTCCCAGGAGATAGGAGGAGAACCACCGAAGAACTGTGCCTCCCACTCCCAATCCCCTGAGACGCCGCAGCAGGATACCATGGTCGATGGTATCGAAAGCCGCCGAGAGGTCTAATAGGACTAGGACAGAGGAATATCCCCTATCCCGGGCCCTCCATAGATCATTCACCAGAGCGACAAATGCCGTCTCCGTGCTGTACCCGGGCCTGAAACCCGATTGGTACGGGTCCAGATAATCCGCTTCATCCAGGACCAGAGGGAGCTGATGCGCCACCACACTCTCAACAACCTTCGCAAGAAAGCGAAGGTTGGAGACTGGACGAAAGTTGTTCAAGACAGCTGGGTCCAGGGCAGGCTTCTTGAGGAGAGGTCTCACCACCGCCTCCTTCAAGACGGTGGGGAAATTACCCTCACTCAAAGAAGCAGATATCACCACCTGGAACCAGCCTCGTGTCCTCTCCCTGGCTGCATAAACCAGCCAGGAAGGGCACGGATCCAATAAACATGTGGTGGAGCTCAACCTCCCCATAATCCTGTCCACTTCATCAGGGGTCACAGAATCAAACTCCTCCCAGATAACATTGACAAGACTGCCCGTGTCCTGATCGTCAGACTCTGCCCAGCTGGAGTCCAAACCGGTCCGAATCCGAGCGATTTTATCCGACAGATGTTGACCAAACTCCTCGGCACGACCCTGCAAGGGATCCTCCCTCACCTCCTGATTAAGGAAGGAGCGAGTCACCCTAAACAGGGCGGCCGGGCGATTATCTGCGGACGCGATGAGGGCAGAGAAGTAATTGCACCTCGCTGCCCTCATCGCTGCGAGATAAGACCTAATATAGGTTCTTAACCGCAACCGGTCGGATTCGGATCGGCTGGACCTCCAGCAGCTCTCTAGGCCCCGTTTCCGACGCTTCATCTCCCGGAGCTCCGCGGAGAACCATGGAGCTCAATGGGATCTGCACCGGGTCAGGGGCCGCAAGGGTACAACTCGGTCCAGTGCCTCAGTGGCTGCCCTTTCCCAGGCTTCCACTAAGGCATCCGCCGAGTTGTGAGCAACGGAGGCAGGTGGGGATCCCAGCGCTGCCTGGAACCCGTCAGGGTCCATTAAGCGTCTGGGGCGGTACCATCTAGTTGGTTCCGCATCCCCACGGTGGGGGGTGGCAAGACAGAAGACCAGCCGCAGGAGGTGATGATCGGTCCATGACAGGGGCATAATAAATGGAGAGCCCCCACCAAGATCATCCAACCACCGTCCAGATAAAAAAACCAAGTCAAGGGTGTGGCCTCCCTCATGAGTTGGTTCAGAAATTACCTGCGTCAGGTCCATGGCCGCCATGGAAGCCATGAACTCCCGGGCTAACTCAGATGACCCTCCCAGGGATGGTAGATTGAAGTCACCCAAAACTAGAAGTTTGGGGAACTCAATCACCAAACCGGAGAGGACATCGAGTAGCTTGGGCAGGGCTGCCGCTGTGTGACTAGGCGAAACGTACACCAGCAGCAAGCCCAACTGCGCCCCCAAACCAAACCTCAAAAAGAGAGACTCACACCCGACTATCTGAGGAACGGTGGTCTCCCGCAGACATAAGGTCTCCCTAATAACTACTGCCACTCCCCCGCCCCTACCTTGAGCCCGAGGCCGGTGTAGCGCTCGGAAACCTGGTGGGCAAAGGTCAACCAAAGGGACCCCACCCTCTGGACCCAACCAGGTCTCGGTGATACAAGCCAGGTCCGCATGCTCACCCTCCACCAGATCCCGCACAAGGGGAGCCTTATTAACCACGGACCTGGCATTCAGGTACACCAGGCGGAGCTCAGGAGGCTGCACATCCTCACTCCCGGCACCTCGGGGAAGAACCAGAGGGTCGGAGCGCCTCACCGCTTGCAAACAGCAGAGACGGCCCTCCCGGTAACAATACGGCCCTCTGTCCATACGCCTGCTGCCATACCCCAGTGTCGTGGGAATCGGTAATCCCACGACCCGCTCCCGAGCCCCAGATGTAACCACAACCCGCTCCCCCCGAATGCCGTCGGACCCAGGCCTGGCCTGCAACACGGTTGTATGGCCACCCCCCATAGTCAGACAACCATTACCCCCCACCCCTCTCCCTAACCCCCTAAAAATAAACCAAGGTTTCACAAAAAGTTCCCTGCAGGGAAAAAAATCATTTGCAGAAATATGCAAGATTGGATTTAACAGTAAGAATGCTTTCAATTTTTTTGATAAATAGAAACAAAGAGGTTAAGAGATACTTACAGCCTTGCCCTTTAGAGAGCTTACTATAAACATGAGTGTTTTCTGAGAAGTAGTAATTACTATTAAGCCAATTTAGGCATGTAAATACACAAGATCTTTTGCAAATGTGTAAACAAGAGGCCCACTATTTCCACTTCCCCAGACTTTGGCACTCCTAAGAAGCAGAGGGCAAAGCCAACCACATACAATACACCCTTTACTTTTAATCATTTGGTAAACTACAGTAACAGAAATATTTACATACTGCATAAAAATGTTTTAAAGAAGTCAAAAACTTCACATTTATGAGTAAAAGCACAGAAAAAGTTCACCCTCCATAATCTGAAAGCAGAAATATTGGAATTTAAGAACATTAAAATATTAATAATCATCCTTCTTTGAGAATGAAATAAATGACTTTTAAACCCCAACCTTATTGTGCATTGAGCCTTGGTGGAGCAGTGGGCTAATGCCTCCTTAAGTAATACCAGCTGCCTGCAATTAGTGCAGGTTCGCATCCCACCAGGCTCAAGGTTGACTCAGCCTTCCATCCTTCCGAGGTAGGTAAAAATGAGGACCCAGATTGTTGGGGGCAATTAAGCTGACTTTGTAATAATGCCGCTTGGGGGGTGTATGAAAGCCCTAATAAGCAGGCATATACATAGAATGAAGGCTACTGCTAAGCTTGTAAGCCGCCCTGAGTCTTCGGAGAAGGGCGGGATATAAATGGAATTAAAATAAAATAAATAAAATAAAACAGAATTTTGACAGTTCAAAGCACATTAAAGGATGCTGATGTAAAATCTATAGCATTAAAATAAAGGTAAGAATAAATATTATAGTTCAATATATGTTTTAGCTGTAATGAGACAGCATGAACAGTTTTCAACTAATCAAAGAACACTAATTCTATATTTAGCGTATACTTCAAATTGTATAAGCAGTAGTCTTACTCAAAATTCTGGGCCAGATCTCCCCAATTTACTGCCTAGGAATTAACAGGATTGAATTCAATGGAACTGATTTGTACCATTTTGAGGAAGCTGATTTTATGTATTTGGCCGCAATCCACCAATTAAATGTATTGGTCTGTGGCTTCTGGCTTCAAGAAAATGATAGACAAGATTGAATCCATGTACACATTAATCCATAATGTGGTGAGCTTACTTTTTTGGCTTAATACAGTAAGTGAACTCTTCTATTGCAACAGAACATGTTTAAAACTAACCATGGCTAACTGTGATGTATAGACCCGGGGAAATATCTCTTCCTTTTCAGTTTCTATCCATATCTTGCACTCAAGGTTGTTTGTCTTATCATCTTGATGTAATTAAGTTGCAAAACAAAAGAAAACATCACAGGATTTAGATTACATTCCCTGGAAGGATACAGATTTTATGCAATGGAAAACTAACATGTTAACTGTTATAGCAACCAATTAATATACAGTTCTATTTTGTAAAAGCACAAAAGACACCCTGGAAACCCAAGATTTAAATTATTTATTATTCATAAAGAGAAACACACAGGATGTCCAAAAACTCAGATAAGAGTAGTTTCTAATTATTCAGTCACGTCATCTTTTACCTCAGATCTACTGGGTGAAAACAGTATTGACAGAAAGGCCATGCTTTGAAACCTATTTCCTTTGACTTCCTAATATCAGAAATCAATTCCTTCAATGGTTCAAGCTATAACTGCTGTCACCTGCTACAATCTATTAAACCAGGGGGTCCCAACTGGTGTGAGACAATATTCCAGGGGGTGCGAAAACTTATGTTTTCAAAATTATAGTGTATATGCATAATTCGTGGCCGTTATTTTGAACTTTTGCAATATATAGGAAGCTTTCTAGGGGTGTGGGGTACAGAAAACGTTGGGAGCCGCTGCATTAGATTGTAGTGTTTCTTTAAAACTGCAATTCAACATTTAGGAAAGTTGTGTCAACAGCCTCTTTCCTTGAGACCACCCTCAAAAATATAGTATCAACTTTCTTCCACATGCAATGCTGAAAATTTTACTGAGCTTCCTGTTGCAGAACCTGTAAAACAACCAAGTCTATTCCTGCCAAATACCGGTACCAATAACCTATTTCAGAACCAAGTGAAGATGCAGGACCAGATATTTTAAGAGATCATTTACACACCTCCCAGGCAAAATTCTAAACTAAAAACAGCTATTCTATTAAGGATGCAAACAAATGATTTGACATTTAGCACCCCCCACCCCACCCCCGCAGAATATAAAAATCTGAGGAAATTCGGCCACTCAGAGAAGGAATTATATATAATGATCTTAAAATAGGCTGCAAAGGCTGGCGCCCTAGATATACTTCTAGATTTAAACTTCCATTGAACTTAACCGGCATCAGAGAGACAGTTCCGGTACTGCATTGTAATTGCTGACAGAAATGGGATGAAAGCGCTTACGGATAATGAAAATCAGCTCAGAAAACAGAGGTCTAGGGGGGAGCACCAAGACCCCTGCTAAGTTTAGGGGGTCCTCCCATTGTCTTAGCACTAACAATGGATGGCTTGCATCTCAAGACAGCCGGATCCCCCTATTTCAAGAGGGAGAAGAAGGGAAGTCTTCCAGCGCGGCCAGGCCCTGCTTTAACCCAGCGAAAACCATCGTTCCCGGGAAAGTCGGGGACGGCCCGCGACTCCTGTGCCCGGCAACACCGGGAGAGCCGGGCACGACAAGGCAGGGCAGCCGCCGCCGCCGCCGCCGTCCCAGACTTCCTCGGAAACAAAAGCCGGGCCAGGAAGTCTCGTCCCGCCGGCTTGGAAGGTGGGGGGGGGGGGTCGCCGAAAGAGAAGCGGCGCTTCCTCCGGCGACAGCCCAGCAGGCCGGCTTCCCGGGCGGACACAAAAGGACATCACCTACCGCAACAGGAGGCGACGAGGAGCAGGAGTTGCGCTGACCTCCAAGCAAGGGACCCTTCCGCGCCCCAGCAAGAGGCCATAACACCGCCGCGCGGGGGAGGGGGGAGGAGGAGGAGAAGGGAGGAGGAAACCAGCCGGAGTTGCGTCGCGAGCCCCGCAGCGGGAGGGCCTCGCCGTCGCCTGGCCGGGGAAGAGCCCCCCCGCCGCCGCCGCCGCCGCCGCGCGCGCCCGCCCCGCCTTCCTCCTCCTCCTCCTCCTCCTCCTCCTCCCCCTCCGCCTCAGCCTCCTGCCGCTCCGGGAGCCATGAGCCGCTCGCCGTTGCCGCTACTGCCGCTCCCCCCGCCGGCTTCTTCGGCTTCTTCTCCTTCTCCTCGCCAGTCTCAAGAGCGCTCTCCTCCGACGGACAGGAGGGGCTCCGCCGGCGCAGCTGCGCATGACAAAGCCGAGCCGCTGCCTCCCGAAGGGCTGGCCGGGGCGGGGAAACCCCGCTTTTCCCTGGAGGAGGAGGAGGGAGGAGCGGCAGCACCAGCTGCAGAAAAGCTTCGGCCGCCGAGCCGGGCGCGCGTCTGGATGTCTGGGTTCTCAGTTCAGCTGCCTCGCTGTGTGGAGTGGTGGTGGTGGTAGTAGTAGTCTGTCTTGCTGCCCGAGGTGCCAGCCTGGCCCTGCCCTTCCACCCGGAGGTGCGTTGTGGAGGGCAGGCATGCCATGCTGCCCCCGCGCCTGTGCACTCGGGCTCTGCTCCTTCGAAGGGAGCCCTTTTCTTTCTGTTCTGCGGCAGCCTTTCGCCTCCTGGTTCCTTCCAGATGGCTTGGAGTTCAGCGTCGGTCACCCTTCCCCCCCCTCTATTGTGCCCAGGTCGTAGGAATTGCTTTGAAGTAACTTCCCAAAAGCTAAAGCAGGGGTCTTCAAACTTGGCCCTTTTGTGACTTGTGGACTTCAACTCCCAGAATTCCTCAGCCAGCATGGCTGGCTGAGGAATTCTGGGAGTTGAAGTCCACAAGTCACAAAAGGGCCAAGTTTGAAGACCCCTGAGCTAAAGAATGGCTCACGGAGGCAGATGGGCGGTCTCCAAATTTTCTATATTAAATACAGGTGATTCTCGACTTAGGACCACAATCGAGCCAGACGTTTTGGTTGCTAAGTGAGACGTTAAGTGATTTTTTTACGACCTTTCTTGCCACAGTTGTTAAGTGAATCGCTGCAGTTATTAAGTTGGTGACATGGTTCTTAAGTGAATGTGGTTTCTCTATTGACTTTGCTAGTGAGAAGATTGCAAAGGGTGGTCACATGACCCCAGGGCACTGAGATCTGTCAGGAGTCAGTTGCCAAGCGGCCAAATTTTGATCATGTGACCATGAGGATGCTGCAATGGTTGTAAGGGTGAAAAAACGGTCGTAAATTGCTTTTTTCAGTGCCATTGTAACTTTGAACAGTTACTAAACTGTTGTGAGTCGACTACCTGTATAAGTAAATACATAACATCCTTACAGTTAACTTCCCTGACTTAGTTTTTCATTTCTGTGTAAAGCATTCTTGGGGAGTGGGGGGTGTAAAATACTTAAGTATGGGCAGTCCTCAAGTTACAATAATTCATTTAGTGGCCATTCAAAGTTACAACAACCTGGAAAAATGCGACTTATGACTGTTTTTTACATAACCATTACAGCATCCCCATGGTCATATGCTCAAAATTCAGATACTTGGCAACTGTCTCGTATGACGGTTGTAGTGTCCTAGGGTCATGTGATATAGCCTTTTGTGATCATCTGGTAAGCAAAATCTGGGGAAGCCAGGTTCACTTAACCGTGTTACAAACTTCACAGCTGCAGTGATTCACTTAACTGTGGAAAGAAAGATTGTAAAATGGGGCAAAAGTCTCACTTAGCAAATATCTCACTTAGCAACAGAAATTTTGAGCTTAACTGTAATCGTAAGTTTAGGCCTACCTGTATAAGCTATACAGGTCAAACACCCTGTGCTAGAATTAAATTTTGCTTACTGTGACAGCTTGTCAGTTGCCACACTCGCCATTCACCTACTTCATATAGCAATGCTGATTCATTGTTGCTGTATTCTCTGACTTTCACTATACAATATTAAGAGAACTCAGTAAATAATAAGCTTTTCTTTTTCTTTTAAAAAAACAAACACTTTGTATGGAGTTAGTTAACCAGAGGAGTCCTACTGATATCCAGAACTTCTTAGCTGATAAGGAACATCCAGTCACTGCAAGGTGATTTCATGCAAGTTTTTTAAAAAAGTATTTTGGATGTTGCCTGCTCTTTTAATATATATATTTACTACCATTATTATTATTATTTAAATCCGTTTGCTGCCTGACTCACAACAACTATATAAGTGGCTTACAACAATCAAAGAAATCACAATAAAATCAACCATAAATAATAAAGGTAAAAGATGGCAAGACTAATAAAATGACTCAGTTTCTTTCCTCCTTACCAAAGGCCTATAAGCAAATATATGAATCAGTTTTGCAGGGAAGTTTTTTTTTAATGTCCAGTCCATCTGGAGCAATCTGATTAGGTTTTAAGTTAACCTTGTCTCCTGGTTTGGATGACCAGCACATCCATTAAGTATCCAAGATTAATTATTAGGTAACAGAAGTGATGATGGTGGTGAAGAGGAAAATCTTTATCTAGATTTCTGGCTTCATCAGATCAGTTCAATGTAATCGGGAAGAATCCTTTGATTTAAGCAGTTTCTGCCTATACTTTGATTCAAGTGCTTCAAAAACTACTACCGGTGCTTTCACCATTAATTCAGAGAAGGCTTTCTTTTCTCTTAAGCCATCTGCATCAGGGCAAAAAATATTTATCTGATAAGGAAAATAAATATAAGTGTTATGGCCCTGCAGTATTTTGCAAATTGCCTCTCTCATTCCTGTGCTCACAGAATTCAACAGTAAGGCTGTTGACATTCAACAGTTTCTTTACAATAACAAAAAAATGCACTGGGTATTTAGAAAGCCTTTAGGACCTCCATGTCAGTCTCCAAGAAATAGGACACAAGAGGTCTCAAGCTGCCTTGAGGAAACCTTGAGGATGTAGCTTTCACAACATTTTTTGTATCTTGTCTGTATTAGAAATAAAGTAATTTGCTGAAAGATATTTCTCCTTCTAGCACTATAGAATTAAATTGTTCTTATATATCACTGAGTGCAAGATCTTTGCCTTAGATTTTCCAGGCAAGGATTTATGTTGATAAAGAGGAGGTTTTAGTTAATTATATAAGAGACACGGCTAGTTCCAGAGTTCTCAAAATAGAATCAAATGATAAAGTCATGCTTAAAATCTGTGCAATATTTTAAAATTAAATAGGAATACATAGTTTATTGGTTAATTAGCCTTACAACCATATTAAAAAAATGAAGGTAAAATGCAAGATCTATTTCCAGGATAAAAGAGGTAAAAGAAAATGCAATACATACATGCTAAACACAATCAACATTCAGATAAATACATTGCCTTTATATGATAACTTGATCTGTTCGATATAATGGTTTCTCACCTTATCTATAAACTTAGCAGTTCTGGTAACAATGTATATGTTAGAGCCCAGGATGAAATAAAACAATCTGCTATTTTGATCCCAAATGTAGAGATCTGCAATGTAGATCTACACATCTCCACTGGGAAAACAAAACAACTACTTCATCTACACTGGGGACACAAAACGACTTCACAAATGCATCACACAACATAGGAGAACAAACCCATCAGAACAAGATTCAGCAGTCCATCTGCATCTGAAAAACAAAGGTAATTTTTTTGAAGACAGCAAAGTCCACATTCTGAACAGAGAGGACCACTGGTTTGAAAGAGGAATCAAAAAAGCCATCTGTGTTAAAATTCAACTGAGAGGGAGGAATATGACACCACCTATCTCCTGTCTACAACACAGTCCTTTCAGCAGTCCTAAGAAGGTTCCACACCCATCTGCACTCTGATTCAGATGAACTTGAGGGTACAGATAAATTCCCAAGTGGCCACAACAACTCTCAGAGTGCTAACAACCAGGTGACTGGAAAGAATATACCTGTAAATCCTTCTCTTCTTCATCATTCAGTCAGAACTGAAGAAGCTTCTTGGATGAGAACCGAATGTTTTTAAAAGAAAAATAAAACTCCAGTTGCCTTTTGAAAAGCACCTTTGGGACAACCATGACCAGGATGATGGAGAATCTCCATAAACATTCTTAAATATGTATTGTTGGAAATCTGCATAAGTATTGTATGAACTTAGGAAAAGGCATGGCTCCTTCAGGGAACCTCAAAACATACAGTGAGGATTCCCATTTTGGATGTGAAGCATTTTTGCTTTGTTCGTATCCAAATACTGGCTTAGCTGATTTGTACTGAATTATTTTGGTCTGTGGCTGCTTGGGATGGAAACATCCCAAAGACGATAGATAGTGGTAGGTTTTTCTTTATGGTTTTTGGAACCAAGAACAAGATGGGGGAAAGATCAATCTTCTACCTTGGATTTTACCCAAAGACTAGGAAGTGAGTTATCTGTTTCTGTACAAAAGACTGCCAACAGGAGATTGTAAGTCCTTTTCACTCTTTGTTTCTAAAAATAAAATAATGTAAGAGAGAACACCTATGAAGAATGTTGTTTATTAGTTAAAACATTTTCTTTTAAAAATAAGAATGGGCTTTTATTTACATGTATGTAGCTAATTTAGTCTGACAGAAAGAACACAAATAACCAAAATGAAAAGGAGTTTAATAATGGTGAATAGTTAGAGAAGCAATCAAGCTGAACAATCCTCAATAGAAATGCTAAGAACAGCAAAGGAAGGTTCTTGCTGAGTCAGCACAGTTCAGGAGAGTTTTCACTTATGATATCGATTAAACAACTACCCAAATGCAATAAAAGAAGTTATTTATTTATTTATTTATTATTTTAATTCCATTTATATCCCGCCCTTCTCAGAAGACTCAGGGCGGCTTACAAGCTTAGCAGTAGCCTTCATCCTATGTATATGCCTGCTTATTAGGGCTTTCACACACACCCCAAGTGGCATTATTACAAAGTCAGCTTAATTGCCCCCAACAATCTGGGTCCTCTATTCATTTAGAATAGAGGTAAAGACAGGAAAATCTATTCGTAAAAATTCTTGGAAAGTTGAAGAAACTTGGAAGCCATTACAGGTAGTCCTTAACTTACAACCACAATTGAACCCAAAGTTTATGTTGCTGAGAAATTTTTTAAGTGAGTTTGCTCCATTTTACAACTTTTCTTGCCACATTTGTTAAGTGAATCATTGCAGTTGTTAAATTAGTAATATGGTTAAGTGAATCTGGTTTCCCCATTGACTTTGCTGGTCAGAAGGTCGTAGAAGGTGATCACATGACTGGGATGCTGCAACCATCATAAATGTGAGTCAGTTGTCAAACATCCAAATGTAAATCACGTTACCACAGGGATGCTATAATGGTCGTATGAAAAATGGTCATAAGTCACTTTTTTCAGTGCCGCTGTAACTTTGAATGGTAATTAAATGAACTGTTGTAAGTTGAGGAGTACCTATACTAAAGATAGGATAAGAGTTGGTATCAATCCAGACCACAGTTACAGTTGTCTTTGAACTTAGGTTGAACAAAAGGTCTAAGTATCATTTATAGATCTTGTGTCTATATATTCTAAATGTGAGTTTGATTTTATGAAGTAATATAAACCTTTATTCTTTTTTTGTAATTTTGACAGATCAGGTGGACCAAAAATTCAGCTATTTGTTCACTGTAATCTTTGGTATCACAATAGTGGGGCATAATTAAACATCTTTGTCTCTAAATGCCACTCCCACACTACATTTCTCAAGTTTTCACATGCATATATCACTTGATTAAGCCCAAATCTTCAGGTCTGGGTTAATGATGCAAACAACTTTAATGATTCACAGGTGCTGTACAGAACGGAAGGAAATAAAGTCTGCTCATTAAATGAACGTGGTATGCAGATTTGCAATGTGACCACAACAAATTATTTTTATGGAAACATAGGCAAAATGAGAGACCTTGGTTTAATTGGTTTCAGCTGAATTTCTTAGGGCTTATATTGTAAACCTGGTTCTGTTCCTGCTGCAAATCTAATCCTGAAATTGTTGCTTGATCAGAATTAGCATTTTCATATTGTACTAATAGCAGCTCTTCTGTGGGTGACTCAGCTTCTTGGTAAATTTTTAATATTTTTGGAAACTGTGGTATCCAATATACTAGCAGAGTTAAGTTTGATGGAAAATAGATTACTTTTGGCTGCAAAATTTAGATGATATACTAACTGTCTTTTAATCTTAAAGTGGAATTAAAAGACAGAGGAATTACTAAAATGGATCACAAAATCTTCTCTTCTCTTCTCTTCTCTTCTCTTCTCTTCTCTTCTCTTCTCTTCTCTTCTCTTCTCTTCTCTTCTCTTCTCTTCTCCTCTCCCCTCCCCTCCCCTCCCCTCCCCTCCCCTCCTTTTCACTCCACTCCACTCCATTCCATTCCATTCCATTCCATGATAATTCCGATTAAAAAGTTACAAATTACAGGCTAGAACCCATGATTCATTCTATGTGATAATGTAGATGTAGAAATGAAAAAAAAGTCACTGAGATAGATTGGGGATTCTATTACAGAAGCTTTCTTAGTGAAGGGTTCCCTAGTGCTGTAAAGATCCAGGGAGATTGCTATGGATTCTGCATGAAGTCAACAATAAACACAACCAAATTATTGTTTTTGAAACTTTGTGCACTGCACATTACTAACACAATAGTGAATTTTTTTATGCATCACAGCTACCTGCCACTTGGCTGTTATTATTTATTTTTTTTAATTTTAATTCCATTTATATCCCGCCCTTCTCCGAAGACTCAGGGCGGGTTACAAGCTTAGCAGTATAAATATTGAAAAGCACAGATTGTGTAAGTTAGTGTCAGAATCCATTTATATCACATTTCATAAATGTATGGGTAGAATATTGTGTTTATTCTGGGGATTCTGCCATCTCTCCAAGGGGGGGGGGAAGAGGATGGATACTCAGATTGCAGTGGGCTCTGTTTCGAAGACCAGGGGGGCTTTTGATCTGGGGGGAACGGGGGGGGGGAGAGAGAGATCTGGGCTGCATCTCCATTTACAACTGAGAGGAAGAAGCAATAACAATAAAAACAAGGAGAGTTCCCTTTCCCACGGAAGGGCCTGACACCTAAGTGGATGATGTGAGCCCGACCAAATGGATAAGGGGAGGGGGCTGAAATGGGAATGCTTTATATAGGATTGAAATGTAACTCTGTTAGATCCCGTCTTGTATTGCCACAATCGATCTCATCCTAGTAAACTTTTCCTTTTGGACAAACATGCATCCAAGAGTTCTTATTTCCTAAGATGTGGATTGAGGTGGGTCCTGACAGTTAGAAGAGACTTTTATCACAATATTTTGGTGTATGTGTGTGTGTCTGTGTGTGCAATTTTTATGCAGATGGTCCCTGAGACCTGCAAATTATTTCAAGGATTCCTCAGGTTGATAAAGACTATATTATGCTAATCTAATCCCTGGATGTGCAAATAATCAAGAGGTCTATCAGTGGATCCCATTCTATTTTCTATGGTTATCTGGATATTACTGAAATCAAGAAAATTAGTGTTGAAGAACAACTGTTTTATTTGATGATACTGATGAAGAAGTAAAAGAGAAATAAAATCTTGTGATGGACAGAGTATAAATAAGTAGCAGTTTGTGTTTGGTTTCCTTTTTAATTTTTGTATCCGGTTTTTATTATGTATTGCCCTGTTCACCGCCCTGAGTCCTTCGGGAGAAGGGCGGTATACAAATTAAATTATTAAATTAAATTATACTTGGACTCTGTCCCTGTACAATCCAAACAATAGCATCTTTTTGAAATTCATGGCCATTTGGTACTAAATGAACAGTATTATAGATGCTTTTGATGATAAAATCATTTCATGTCTCATTTTCTTGGAAAGCTATTTCTGAATTTTCATTATACATATAGACAATTTAAACAGGGAGGAATATATTGCTAAGAGGCTCTGAGGCATGCACTCACTTGGTATATATGCTTTCTTGCTTTGAGTTCTGTATAGTTATTTTTAAACATCACTTTTGTTAGTCTGGTGAGCGCATGGGAGGACAGGAATTGAAGCATGCAATTTTCATTACTGTAATAATATACAAAATATGAAATGTGGCATCTGTATTATTTAAGCAATAACAAATGTGATGACAGTTATAGACTTTGTATAATAGAAATCAGGAGAAATTCATTTAATTTAAATTTAATGGGAATCTCATTAATTTTATATTTTCAAGCCAATTCATAAGCAAGACACACAGTCCTTTAGATTTTTCAATGCAATTCACTAACAATTAAAAAGGGTTATGTTAGGGGAAAATGTATACAAAAATAGCCAAATTCATGCAGTTTCCCAGCAGCAGGCCTCCTGAAGAAGCAAACCAAATGAACAGGACTTTGGTGACAGAATTCAATGGGAAGAAGAGTCAAGAAGCCAAATGAATGACTAGGGAATTGTGTTCTGAACAACTGAGCTCAGTTGTGTGGGAAGAAAAGGTTATATTTTGAAGAGCTCTGTTTGCAGTGGGTGGGTGTCCTGAGAGTTGACAATTACGATTGTCTTCAGTAGAAGAAAAAGACACATTTGTTGAACAGGGGAAAGAATAGAGAAGATGGAGCTATACTGTGCAAGAAGACAATAAAGCTGTGGCAATTAGTGACTCCCTACTATGAGGAACTTCAACAAATTGTACCAGCCAGAATCACTGGCATGTGAAATGTATTTACTAGGTATGGATCAGG
This sequence comes from Vipera berus, assembly GCF_964194415.1. Taxonomy (NCBI): domain Eukaryota; kingdom Metazoa; phylum Chordata; class Lepidosauria; order Squamata; family Viperidae; genus Vipera; species Vipera berus. The sequence continues at coordinate 195,131,711 of NC_138204.1, forward strand.
GAAGTAGCAAAAGAACACACAAGGTTTATTAAGTCCACTGACAATTATTCTTCCCAAGTGGGGACATCTAATACTGGAGAAGCAACTATATAGTTAGTTCTTGACTTACAACCATTTGTTTAGTGACCATTCAAAGTACAGCAGCACTGAAAAAAGTGACTTATGATCGGTCTTCGCACTTATGACCATTGCAGCATCCCCACAGTCAAGTGATCAAAATTCGGGCACTTGGCAATCAGCATGTATTTACAACAATTGCAGCATCCTGGGTTCATGCGATCACCATTCCCAAAGGGATGTCCAACCAGCAAAATCAATGGGGGACGCTGGATTTTCACATCCATGTGATTCACTTAACAACCAGAGTGATTTGCTTAATGTTGTGGCACAAAAGGTCATAAAATTGGGTGCAACTCCCTTAAGAACCACCTTGAAATTCTGGTTCCAATTGTGGTCATAAGGTGAAGATTATTTGCACAGTAATATCGCTATATATGGGTATTGAAGATCTAGGGAGGAAGCTGAAGATCCTGGGAGTTCACTTGGTATTCTCCTGCATTGCCTAACAGAGGACTGGAAAGGGTAAAAAAAAACACTGCAGGTAAATGACTGGCTATGCAGGTTGTGTTGGATAGGAAAGATTTGTTTCTGGATCTGTGGTCTGACAGAACTGGATAATGGATTGCTGGGGTAAACGAACTGATCTTCATAAGGTCTGGCACAAAATCTGTTGGCTTTGATTTTGAGTTTGTTTTTTTTAAACTGAATCCTATGGAGGTTGGACATCAAAGCTCTGATGTAAGATTTGTGTGCTATAGAAAGAAAGAGCAGTATTGCCATAGAGGAGCTTATTAAGCCATTGCTATTAATAGGTTTCTGAAATCTACTCTTTGTGATTTATATACTAATCTTCAGAGTATGGGAACTCAGAAACAGGAGAGTAAAGAAGAGGTAGGCAAATACAATGAATATAAAATCACAAGAGGAAACAGCTGTCCTTTACTGATACCAATTAATACACAGAAGTAACAAACGGGGAAAATTACCATGTCATGGCAGAATTCTTGATTTTAAGACATACAAAACTAAATGTAATTGAACGTAATTTTAGTTACAAAAAAAAGCAGATTGTAATTAACTCAATGTCATGATAAATAGAATCAAAGTGATGCCTTGAACATTTTATCCTAGTGTCTGGCATCTATGAGTTTCAGCTGAGTCCTGGCAAGACTGAGTGGCTTTAGATCTGATGGCCTACTGGTTCCATAGCTATGCCATTTTTGGTGTTAGATGGGGTTGCACTGCTTTTTAAACTTTAAAGCCCTTCATAGCATGGGACTGGGCTACCTGAAGGACTGCCTCTCCCCAGTTACATCAGCCCTTACCTTCTCTGCTGTGGTGCCCATTATGGAACATTCTTTCCCATGAAATTAAATTAGTTCCATCCCTTTTGATATTCCTGAAGGTCCTCAAGACCTGGTCATAACATTAGGCTTGAGGCTTCCGAGATGCATTTAGATGATCCAGTGTTGAGATGGCCATTCTTATGCTCTCTTTGCCTAGGGTTTGTATACTTGCTTTTATAATATTTATTAATTAATGTAGATTTTCATATTTTTTGTATACCTGTATTTTCTCCTGTGGTCTTCACTTTATGGAACATGCTTCCCCGCCCCCCGCCCCCCAAAGTGATGCTGGGTTCATCCCTTTTAACTTTCTGGAAGTCCCTTAAGACCTTGTTATGTGATCCAGCCTGGAGACACTAAGGGATGGGCAAAATATTGGGATGGCTTCTAGTATAATTAACATCTGCTCTTTGTCCAATCTGATTTTATCTTGATTTGTCCCTTTTATAATTTTAAAGTTTTTATGTATTGTTTTCAACTTTGTAGTATACTGCCCAGAATAATTTGACGGCGGCCATATAAGATTACCTGTACTAAATAAATAAATATTGTCTTATATCTCTATTCAGTAATTCAAGAAGCAAAATAAAAGAGGAGACAGTGAGCATTACTATCTTGTTCCTTTTTGTATCTCATGGGGTTTTGTTATATCTCCATTAACAATTATTTGTGCTTTCTGTGAAGTGTAAATCAATCTTTCCCATTGTATAAACTTCTTTCCAAAATCCATATTTTCCAAAACCTTGAACAAGAAAGCCCAGTTCAAATTGTCAAAGGTCTTCTCTGAATCTAAGAAGATCAATACAGTGTGTTTTCCATTATGTTGCTCCAAATATTCTTAAATGTCCGACTTATTTCTAACATTGCCCTTTAATTGTATTTTAGGTAAAAACCCACATTGATCCTTGTGAATAAATTCTTGCAAAATTATTTTCAATCTATTAACTAGAATAATTGTGAACAACTTGTAGTGATTATTCAATAATGATATTGGTCTATGGTTTCTTGTTAAAGTCAGATCTAGTCCCTCTGAGTATTAATGCTACTGGCTTTCTTCCAGCTCTCTGATATATTTCCTCCCTGTAGGATTGTGTTCATAGTTTTTGTAAAGTATGCAAAGGTTCACCTTCAAAACATTTATAATAAGACCCTGATACTTCATCTGGCCTAGGAACTTGTCTAGTTTAATTTTTATAGCTTCAGAAACCTAGTTAGTGTTATACATGAGTCCTTGACTTACAACCTTAATTGGGACCAGAATTTTGATCACTAAGTGACATAAAGAGAGACATCACATGACTACACTATTTAGCAACTGCAATCCCAGGAGTCCTGGCTACTTTTGTTAACCAAGAAAATTGTGGGTCATTAAGCAGAAAGAGTCCTATGTAAGGAGCTTGGGGGGGGGCGCTGTGGGTGGTGGGGAAGTCCCTGGGAGAATGAGGTGTTCCAAAGTACTGCAAGATCAGGGCTCTTGCTGTTCTCCAAATTGCAGTCCTATTTTTGTGAGACCTGGGGAGGAAAGTTTCTGAAGGATTATGAGAATGGGATGCAAGGTTTGGAGAAGTATGCAGGTGTGAGGCAACGAAGATCAGTAGGGTGTAACAGATCCTTGGGAATGCAGGGCAACGGGGTTTGCACAATGGTGCTGGCATGGCTGGCCTGCAGTGTGGGCTTGAGGTGGCATTTTTCAGTGGCGGCAGCAGCAGTGCTGGAACTGAAGTAGAGGCTTAAGGACAGAAAACCTTGTACCTCCACTTTAGCCCTGACCCCTTCTTGCTACCAAGTGCCGCTGTCAGGGTGGCCAAAAGGGCAAAGATCATTGGAGATAGGTGGATGGGGAAGTTGTTGTGCCCCTGTGATTGGAACTGCAGATGGGCTGCAAAGTGTCCAATTTTTGATTGTATCTCTGCAGGTATGCTGCAATGGCCATAACTTCAGGCATGGGTCATAAGTCCTTTTTTTCAGCATCATTGTAATTTCAAATGGTAGCTGAACGAATGGTTGTAAATCAAGGATTACTTGTTAGTCCATCTATATTCTGTCTCTCTTCCTCTGTAATTCTCGATAAATTTTGTTTCTTTAGATATTTGGGGCATAAATTCCCATTATCAAAACCTTAATCCCATGTACAGTATATTAGTTTCCACCCCAACAAATCTACCATGTTCATCATTCAGTACAATTTCTGGTTTTATTTGGGGGTTTATATACAAAATAACTCCATTTCTTTATTTCTTTTTGTACCTGTTGAAATAAATTATTCAAAATTATTGTATGATTCAAATATTTCATGCCCTTTTTTCTAATACAGTATGTGCCTCTTATAGGTGAATTATGTTTTCATTTTTTTAAAAGAATGTTTTTTTCTGTTTTGGGGAGCATTTGCTCCATTTATATTTTATGTTAAAAAATTGTAATCCATAATTCAGTCCAAAATTTAGAAAAGTCAATACCTGTAGTGCCTAATTCAGTATCATTCCTTTCTGTTTCCTGTTGTACCTGTTGCAGTTAATAATAATAATAATAATAATAATAATAATAATAATAATAATAATAATAATAATAATAATAATAATAATAATAATAATAATAATAATAATAATAATAATAATTTAATTTTTATACCGCCCTTCTCCCGAAGGACTCAGGGTGGTGTACAGGGCAATACAATAAAATACAATATATAAAAATTAAAAGAAATATTAAATACAGTAGCCCAATTAAATAAATTAATACAAAATGTTAAAATACCCCTTAACCCATCAGACCAGGCCGGCTTGTTCAAATAAATATGTTTTTAGGTCACATCGGAAGGAGCAAAGGTTGGGAGCCATCCGGAGCTCCACCGGTAAATGGTTCCAAAGGTCTGGCGCGCCCACAGAGAACGCCCTCCCCCTGGGGGCCGCCAGTCGACACTCTTTGACCGACGGCACCCTGAGGAGGCCCTCTCTGTGGGAGCGCACTGGATGAAGGGAAGGTATCTCCTCTGATACCTCCATTTAAATCTCCTTCAATTCCTCTTTGAATTTTTCTAGAAATTCCCTTGCATTCTGTACAGTATTCAGTCAAAACCCCTGCTGTTTAAAAGTAAAAATCACACTTTCCAATTTCTCCCATCAAAATAGGATCTTTCTGCTCAACCTCTCAGTCAAAAAAGAAACTATTTTCTTTTATGCAAAATTCTAATAGGATTTTTTAAGAATAATTATATCTGTATTAACAATCTTAAGACTTGTAGTAAATTGCTGATCCCTTGCTTTTTTCCTGGCAAAGCATACCAAAACATCCCTTGGAACATTTTCTATTCTTATATTTTATCTTATATTTATTCTATATGTCAGTTTATGCCTATATATTCTCTCACCCCAATCCAAGAAGAATTTGCTAAGAATTACCATATTTTCCAGCGTATAAGATGACTTTTTAACCCATGAAAATCTTCTCAAAAGTCAGGGGTCGTCTTATACGCCGGGTGCTGAAACTTTAGGGACAGGGCTGGCTGGAAAACCTGGAGCGGATCTCCCATTTAGTCTGCGCAGGGAAAGTGGGACCAATTGGAGTAGAAGCTGCAGTCTGTGATTTTTTACAGGGTGGGGTCTGGGCGTCTTTCCTTCTAAAGTTGAAGAGCAGCTGTAGTCTATCCCAACTTGAAAGGCAGGTGGGGAATGCCGCAGCCAGAGCAGCTGCTTAGCTCTAAGGACACATTTGACTCAGGAACTGAGCGGGCGGGCTGGAAAACCTGGAGCGGATCTCCCATTTGGTCTTTTTTTTAAAATCCGATTTATATCCCGCCCTTCTCCGAAGACTCAGGGCGGCTTACAATTTAAAGCACAAATCAATGTGTTTAGCAATAGCCTTCATTCTATGTATATGCCTGCTTATTAGAGCTTTCACCCGCCCCCAAGCGGCATTATTACAAAGTCAGCTTATTGCTCCCAACAATCTGGGTCCTCATTTTACCTACCTCGGAAGGATGGAAGCCTGAGTCAACCTTGAGTCTGGTGGGATGTGAACCTGCACTAATTGCAGGCAGCTGGTGTTACTTAAGGCTCTGCGCAGGGAAAGCTTTATAGTGAATTAGGAAAAGTGAAAAAGTGAATTAGGAAAATAGGAAACGGTTGCTGGAATTGGGTATGTGTAGTTTAACAAAGAGAAGGGTGAGGGGTGACATGATAACAGTGATCCAATATCTCAGGGGCTGCCACAAAGAAGAGGGAGCCAAGCTATTCTCCAAAGCACCTGAAAGCAGGACAAGAAGCAATGGATGGAAACTAGTCAAGAAGAGAAGCAACCTGGAACTAAGGAGAAACTTCCTGACAGTTAGAACAATTAACCAGTGGAACAACCTGCCTCCAGAAGTGGTGAATGCTCCAACACTGGAAGTTTTTAAGAAGAGACTGGACAGCCATTTGTCTGAAATGGTATAGGGTTTCCTGCCTTAGCAGGGGGTTGGACTAGATGACCTCCAAGGTCCCCTCCAACTTCTTCTTCTTCTTCTTCTTCTTCTTCTTCTTCTTATTATTATTATTATTATTATTATTATTATTATTATTATTATTATTATTATTAAGTTTAATCCACTTGCACTGTTTTATGTTTACATGTTTGATGACAAACAGCCTTATGTTTATAAGTGACAGTTTTCCTACTAAGTACCTGCATGTCATAAGCATTTGAATTAAAATTACCATATTAAAATCAAATCTGATGTTTTTTAATTTTTATTTGGTGTGCGTTGGAAGAGGGGTAGTCTTATACGGCGAGTATAGCCCAAACCCTATAATTTAACAGGAAATGTGGGGGCCGTCTTATACGCCCAGTCGTCTTATACGCCGGAAAATACGGTAAGGCAAATTTGCTAAGACTTTAATAATCTCTTGTCTATTATTTTCACCAGAATCCTCTGGGATTTCTTTAATTCTCAAACAAAAATCATTCTCCCTCAATTCAAGCAGAGTCAGAGAATCTAGTTCTTTTTCTAATTCTGTGGCTTTAAGTTCTGTCTTACTCTCCAAAATTTCCCACTTTGTCATTAATTTGTTTTACATCTCCGGACTTTAGTTTTACAGAGCTTCCCATCTTCTTAATTTCCTTCATCTTCACTTTCATCTTTACAAGTCTTTCATCCATCTTTTTCAAAAGCTGTCAAGTTAGTATCAAGTGATTCATCTAACTTACCGCCCAGTTGCTCAGAGATTTTCTGAAGCAAAGCTGGTGTGATTCTTCCTCTCCTGCCCTCCATTCTTGCCACATTTCTGGTGGTTGCCATTAAGCTATAATCCAAAATTGAAAGTGTGTCAAATAAGAGGGGAAAACAGGGAATCTTCACTCTTTACTTTGTCTTCCTATGCCCTTAATTCTTTAATCAGAAATGAAACTTCATAGTTATATAATCAGCATCACAATCTGGCTCGCATTACCTTTATTTTTTTGTCTCTGTGTTTATAAAATCCAATATTGTCTGCACTCTTTAACAGTAAACAAAAACATTTCCATGAAGATTCAGTTTGCTTGTCTAATTTAATTTCAATTTTTCAAAAGCACTTTCACCAAAAATAAATTTCAAATTAACTGTCCCCTTTATCTGTTTTAAGCTTTTTTACATTGACTTTTTGTTAAGCTTTTTCACAAAAGTTTTTAAAAACTTTTTTCTTTATTTCCTTTGTAATCCAGGAAAAAAAAACACCTCACAAAGTGGAATTTTCTTATCCTTTTGCTCAGAAAAATCTGTTTAGCTGTAAATTAGTTATATCTAAAAGTGGTTAAGAAATGAAGTTTGTGTAAGCCTTATAGGCTGAATTATGGCTACATTAAAATGCCTCAACTGTCAGTTGCTCAACTCATGAGTCAACTGCAAAAACTTTAGTCTACTCATGAGGAGCAGCTGTCTGGAGTGCAAGTGGGTGATCTCAAGATCTCTCTCTTTTATAGAGAGACTTTGCTAACCAGAATTCACAATTTGCCTCCCATCTCTGCTGCAGTGCTGTTCCTCTTCTTCAGGGACATCTAGTTCACCATGAATCTTCACCAACAGCTCACCTTATCTCCTTTTTTCGTTAGGCATTTTCTTTAGACTATTATGAGAATGCTTAGGACATTTTTATTTTTAGCAAAGCATTTCTCCAAAAATACATGACATTTGGTCAATCTGCTGCACTGTACTTAGATGTGGGTTGGATGGCATGACAACTAATCAAATAGTATTCATCAGGGTTTTTTTCTCATCAAACTGCACCAAATTTCTGGATCTTTTATTCTTTGACACTTTAATTATTTAAATGACAAGACAGAAGAAATGTTTCAAAATGGCATGTGGAAAAAAATCAGGTGGATATCTAATCCTCTAGAAGAAAAAAAATATTAATAGACTGAAGTGACAGGATGGAGTAGAATCTAAATACAATCTAAATTGTTAAATTACTGTTATACTAAACTACAAAAATACTAGAAAACTACTGCGCCTATTCTCTACAGCAGTCATCTTTCATTTACTTTTATCATGCCTTCTATGCAGCGGTCTCACTAAATTTTGCCAGTTGTGATATAATATTATGATCTTGTTTTTCAGTATTTGACATAAAAATTATCAGAATTTTAATGAATTTAGAAATTATACTGTAGGAATTAATGTCCTCACAACTATCCATAACAGAAAAGGAGGAGGGAACCTGTCTTGCTATGGTCCAGGGCAGGGGTCTTCAAACTTGACCCTTTTATGACTTGTGGACTTCAACTCCCAGAAGTCCTCAGCCAGCCTGTCTCCACAAGTCATAAAAGGGCCAAGTTTGAAGACCCCTGGTCCAGGGCATCACAAAATCAGACACAATTTAGCAACTGAACAACAAATTACAGAGACCACCATTCTTAGTCCACAGAAGAATTTTTTTTTTAGTTTTTACAAAAGGAAATTGATTTTTCCTGCATCTGAATATTAGGGACCAAGATTTTAAGTGCTAGTAGAGAAGGCTTAGACAGCTTAGATCTCTCCCTTTGGTAGATCTAATTCTAACCAGAGTGCAGCACTTGGAACAATACAACACTTTAAAAACTTTGCATAGGAACTTGGTCTGAATGACCTCCAAGACACAGACCTACTTTCTAGGCTAAGTTCCATCACAAGAGAGTTATGCCAAAGATCTGGCAACAAAAACCTTTATGACAGCTGGAAAATAATGGGCTCTCCTGGTGTGAAAGAAGGACAACGCAGCAAGTAAGATCCTTTGTGAATTCTGAGCAGCGTATAAAAATGAGCCTTGCAGTTGCAGAAGGACATTAGGTAAGTCATTTAATTAATGCAGAGCAACGCATTACCTCTGCAAAATTACTGTAATTAGGACCCTCATGCCAGTTAATCAACAATTTTATTTAAATTCAAATTAACACTGGATTTTAAAGGAAATTTTCCGGATCTTTTAATTTTCGTGATTTATGCCCAATAGTGTGGAGCTGTTTTTGCCTAAGTAGAATGTTGGTTGGAGACAGGGAAATTCAGGTGTACATAACATCACAAACCAGAATGACTTTAAGTCTAGGGCACAAAAAAAAACATTTGTAATTTCCATCAATAGTAAGGTTAGCATTAATTCTGAATATACACAAATTTTGAAAATTTGACAGGAAGAATCTTTATAAATTACTCTATGTACAGCAGGCTAGAATTAGAAGTATAAAGTAGAAGTTTTGACTATGAGAGCCAATCTAGCAGCTGGCATTTCTAGTTTCAGACTTAATTAAGCAGCTCCTAGATTACAGCAGCTTTAATCCATCATTAAAACAAAATTATCAGTCTTTTAAAAACCAGCAAAAGAAAAGTACAAAAGAAGCCCCAAACAATTAGCAAACAAAATGAAGCAACAGAATCAAAACATGTGTAAAATTAAAGATATATTCACTTGTGGGTGGAACACAATATAGAAGATTATGTAACCCTTTGGGCAAATAATTTCCCAAAGAAAAGCTTTTTTCTCATATATTGTCATATCAGAATAAATGGTGCAAATACCAGAGGTCTACAGAAAGTGCTCTTAAGGATAAGTTTAAAGTTGTAAGTAGCATCTTAAAGTATTTCAACTACATTGTGGTTACCTAATTTTCATTTAAACACAAGGAAAATGTTCCTGATGGTCAATTCAGTTTCAATTTATTATGGCCATTTGCTAGCAACTAAATGCAAAAACATGGAAAGATCAAAGCAAAAAAAAGCAAACAATAAAATACACTGTACATTTATACACATTTAGGCTTATTAGGGACGCGGTGGCTCAGTGGGTTAGGACGCTGAGCTTGTCGATCAGAAGGTCGGCAGTTTGGCGGGTCAAATCCCGAGTGCCGCGTAACAGAGTGAGCGCCTGTTACTCGTCCCAGCTTCTGCCAACCTAGCAGTTCGAAAGCACGTAAAAGTGCAAGTAGAAAAATAGGGACCACTACGGTGGGAAGGTAACAGCGTTCCGTGCGCCTTTGGCGTCTAGTCATGCCGGCCACATGACCACGGAGACGTCCTTGGACAAGCGCTGGCTCTTTGGCTTTGAAACGGAGATGAGCACCGGCCCCTAGAGTCGGAAACGACTAGCACGCATGTGCGGGGGAACCTTTACCTTTACCTTTACCTAGGCTTATTATTCAGTGCAGATGCCCTGATGCAGTCTTGAAGTTACACATTATGCATACAAAATCTTGTCTGCAAGAAATGAATCAACATAGAATGGTTGGAGATTGCTGTTGAAGATGGATAAGATGATATTAACGCCTTCTCCAACAAAATCTACAGTAAAAAAAGGGGTATTCAACCTCATCTGTCTCACAGGGATAAAAACAATATGCTATACGAAGACCAAAGGTGGTTTTCCAAAAGGCAACTGGACTTTCTTGGGTTTTTTCCTTGAAAACATTTTGATTCTCATCCAAGAGATGGATGAGAAGACGACATCAAACTGACAGGAATAGCCAACATTCCAGAAGATAGGATTAAGATACAGAAGGACCTTGACAGACTTGAACATTGGTTGCCATTTAACAAAATGAAATTCAGTGGTGAAAAAAGTTCTACATTTAGGCAAGAAAAACCAACTGCACAGGTATAGTATAGGTCAGGGGTAGGCAACCTCGGCTCTTTTATGACTTATGGACTTCAACTCCCAGAATTCCTGAGCCAGCTTGGCTGGCTCAGGAATTCTGGGAGTTGAAGTCCATAAGTCATAAAAGAGCCGAGGTTGCCTACCCCTGGTACAGGTGGTACCTGGCTCAATAACTTTGAAAGGGATCTTAGAGTCCTAGTGGACAATCACTTAAATGTGAACAATGTACTGCAGCTGCCAAAAAAGCCAACACAGTTTTAGGCTGCATTAACAGAGGGATAGAATCAAGATCATGTAAAGTGTTAATACCACTTTATAATGCCTTGGTAAGACCACACCTGGAATGCTGCATCCAGTTTTGGTCGGTTGCTGGAATTAGTTATGTCTAGTTTAATGAAAAGAAGGATTAGGGGTGAAATGATAGCAGTGGTCCAATATCTCAGGGGTTGCCACAAAGAAGAGGGAGTAAAGCAATTCTCCAAAGCACCTGAAAGCAGGATAAAAAACAAGGAGAGAAGCAACCTAGAACTAAGGAGAAATTTCCTGACAGTTAGAACAATTAATCAGTGTGAATGCTCCAACATTTAAGAAGACTGTCGTTCTGATAGATGAAAGACATTGGACAACCATTTGTCTGAAATGGTATAGGGTTTCCTGCCTGAGTGGGGGTTGAACTAGAAGACCTCCAAGGTCCCTTCCAACTCTGTTATTCTGTTATTAAGAAGCTGAAGGAGAACTGAAGAAGCTTCTTAAATGAGAAGCAAAGTGTTTTCAAGGAAAAAAGAACAAGAAAGTCCAGTTGCCTTTTGGAAAAACACCTTGGAAACAATCATGACCTGTATGATTGAAAATCTCCATAGACATCCTATAGGAAGAATATTACAATATCTGCTCCATATACAAAGCACTGAGGAGAACATTGTGATATCCCCTAGTAATAGTACGTTATTTTTGATATTATTAGAGTAGGAAGATAAGGAAACCATAGCTCTCCCACTAAATATTTTTGGTATCTTGCAGTATTTGGTTCAAATTATACAGTACTATAATTCAGTTTGTAGGACTATCTTTGCTTGGGACCTGCCAAGGTTACATAAAGCAACCAATTCCTGCTTCAGGGACTTCTTCCAGTAGACTGAAATGTGTCAAACAAGTAGAACAACTGATTAATGAGCTTGAGCCGATAATTAAATACAATTATCCAAACTCTTTTTTCCCAAATCTAATCAGCAGAGATTCTAGCCTAAGGACTACATTAGAAGCATGTTTAGGAGTGCAAAATATATAACTGAGAAACCTAGACTGTACACATTGAAGTGGTCTAAAGTTAGAATATCAGCTGGATGCTGTCCAGAATAATATATAGTTGTGTTAAGGCTGTTGCCTGGGAAGGTTTTACAGCCACAGGCAATGCCTATCACAGTGTTTCTCAATGTTGGCAATTGTAAGGTATCTAGACGTCAATGCCCAGAATTCCTCAGCTGCCATGTGACTAATTATGCTGCAAAAGTTATAGAATAGTTCTTTTGGCTAAATTGGAGACATAAACAGCATGAGAGCGCCTTCTTCCAAGATTCTTGAACATTTAACATTTTCTAACCTGTGACCATTAAGGATCTATCTAAAGTTTTTAAGTACAGTTGGAAAAAATGACCTTGGTTCTTTGGGAATTAGCTGTAACATGCTTTTCATGACAAGGCTGATTTAGGGCAGAAATAGCTTTCTTTATTCCAATGCAGGCCTAGGATAACAATAGCACTAGCACTTTATATACCACTTCATAGTGCTATACAGCCCTCTGAAAGCAGTTTACAGAGTAGCATGTTGTTCCAAACAATTTGGATCCTCATTTTACTGACCTCAGAAGGATAGAAGGCTGAGTCAACTTTGAGCCTGCCAGGATCGAACTCCTGCCAATGGGCAGAGTTAGCTTGCAATACTCCATTCTAACCACTGTGCTACCAGGGTGCCACCAGGATAAAATAGCAGTAGCAGTCACTTACAACTGAATGGAAAGATATACAGTATTATTCCCAATTTGGGAGCAAAGCTTGTACATAGATTTTTTTTAATCCCATTTATATCCCGCCCTTCTCCGAAGACTCAGGGCGGCTTACAATCTAAGCACAAATCAATGTGCTTAGCAATAGCCTTCATTCTATGTAAATGCCTGCTTATTAGGGCTTTCGCCCCCCCCCCAAGCGGCATTATTACAAAGTCAGATTTAAACTGCTGTATGAAGGAATTAATGCAATAGTGAAATAGGGTGGGTGCTTATATGAAGGCCAAACTAGATTTGGATGGAAGACCTGCATTGTTATATCAGACTCACACAGAAAGCCTTTTATGTAACCTATGAAGACAAAATAGAAGGTATTTAACAATCGAAATTGTTTCTCAGTTTAGATCATAGTTACCTGTATGACATAGAATCAAACATCATACCAAAATCATTAATAGTGGCCAGCAATTTGCTCTTGGGTCTAGAAGCATGCTTATCAATAAGGTGCTGCAAGACCAGACAACAGTCCATGATCAAACTGCCCAATCTATATCTAGCTAGTTCCTTCTCCAAATCTTTCTTTTGGCTAATCCAGTTTTCTATTTGATTGCTAGTGGTTGCTAGATGCACAACTTGCATCTTATTGATGACACTGAGAAAAACTATCAGAGTAATCTATATATAATAATATATAACTATATATAATAATATAGTTTAAAAAAGAAGAAAAAACAACCACTATCACACACTTCTCCCAGAAGAACGAAGCTGAAGCCACCAGCCTGAGGATGATGGATGAGATTTCGTCGAAACGTTTCCCTGATACCTCCAATTCTACGTGGGGAAAAACCCGAATGACCAAAGATCTACATACAAACACCCACGAAAACCTCAGAAAACACACACACACACACACACACACACACACACCACTAAGCTGGGCTTAGGTTGCATGGATGCAGCTTCCATCTTGACTTTTTTGATACATGCTGTCCCTCTCCATGGACACACACACCCCACCCCAGGACGTGCCTTTTATGTCGTTTGGAGATTATATATATATGTCACTCATCTCTTTTTTTAGTTCTAATTTCTTACTTTAAAGTTTTAAAGGTCCCCCAGTGTGGTTTATTGTTAAGGTCCCCAGTTTTTAACTCATGTTGCTGCTTTGCCAGCAGTAACATCTCTCTCTTCTTCTTACCTGTTACTTCCTAAATACTCTGTCTGTATTTCCTCTGTATGTTTTCAGAATTAGATGCTTTTGCAATTCCTAATTGCTTGCTACAGATCCCCTTTGAGTCAATCTTTAATTCTACAAGTCACTCCAAGTACTAATTGCAGCTGGGTTCCTACTGTATGTACATTAACATTCATATAGCTCAGCAAAAGTTTTAAATTAATGTTTCAAAAATTATAAAATAACATATTGGAGAAACTTATTGTGCTCGGTAAGTTGTGACACAGTTGGAACCATCAAAAAAATAAGTTCAGAAAAATAATTAAGCATGAGCTGGTAGTCTGTTTTTGAGAGGAAATGAATCAATTCCCAGTAAGTCCTTTCAATGAATCATCTCTGTAAGTGGATCTATCCCTCTCTGTATTTGCAGAAAACTGATGTGACATAGAAGTTAAGGTCTGAAATGTGGAGATACGGGTTCAGATCAACCATGAGTCGTGAAACTGTCTGAATTATTTTGGGCTGTTCTCTATTTATCAGCCCAACAAGCCACACAGAATTGTTGTGGGGAAATCTGAAGGAGGAAATATTCACTCTCTTGATTTCCTGAAGAAAAGGTAGGATGATGTAGGAGAAGAGCAGACAGAGCTGGGGGGACAAAGTTAAGTGAGTCATCAGCCTAGAATTGTTACATTCTCACAAACGGTCCAAGTCCAATCCTTCTTGAATTCCATTGACCCTTATCTGGCACCAATTTAGTACTGAAATTTAATCAACTAGATTCTTGTGTATAGGCTTGAGCAATAAATCTTAACTGTAACTTAAAAGTATGGCCTTCCTTCTTTGTGCCTGATAGACAGAAATCTAACAAATACAGCTGTTTAGTAAATACCTTACTAATGCTGTTTTGTCTAGTATGGATTACACTTATGAACTAATATGCTCTGTCTGATTTTAATACAGCAAGTTACAGGAGTAAACATCTCTAAAAATGGTTGAATACCTTCCTTGATGAGATGGCAAAAGAATTGTGCTTTCTCTCCTTGGATCAATATGATTCATTTTCAGATACTCTTTCCAACACCATCAAGTAAACAAGTTTTCACTTCTACTTGCTCCATTTCAGCCACCAATTGCTCTCTGCAACCTTTAGTAATCAGAATCATGATCTCCTTCTGCCCATTAGAAGGATGCCTCCAATTTATATTTTGATGATAACAATGCCCCCACCAAATATTTGCTGTAGTACCTTTTATGAAGCATTTGGAGGCCAAATGGATGTCTATAAAACTTTATCTTCCAAAGCCATATTAAAAATACATAGCCTTGAAGCTTTATTATCTAGGTGAAATTGCTAAAATCCTGCATCAAGAATTAAAAATATTTTTCATTAGCCTGTTCACTAAGTACCTAATATTGTGTGGAAAGAAAATACTGAACTTTCAAACTAATTATTAGTCTCATTTGGATTTACTCCCTCCCCCCATTTTTTATGTTGACAAATCAATAAATTATTGTAATATATTTATTTGTCTTGATAATCTGTACTTTTCAGGGCATTGCTGCCAGCAGAACTAATAATCAGATCCAAAATATAGAAAAATAGCAATTTGCATCAGAGGCAGCAAATGAATTAAGGCAGTGTTTTTCAAATTTGGCAACTTTAAGATCTGTGGACTTCAACTCCCAGAATTCCTGGCTGGGGATTTCTGGGAGTTGAAGTCCATGCACCTTAAAGTGTCTAAGTTTGAAAAACATTGATATGATAGATTGGAAGGCACATGAGGAGGTTCATATACATTTCATGTTTGACTAATATAAGATTTATGACTATTAGTTGTTGTTGTTAGTTGCGAAGTCGTGTCTGACCCATCGCGACCCTATGGACAACGTTCCTCCAGGCCTTCCTGTCCTCTACCATCTTCTGGAGTCCATTTAAGCTCACGCCTACTGCTTCAGTGACTCCATCCAGCCACCTCATTCTCTGTTGTCCCTTTCTTCTATTGCCCTCGATCTTTCCCAGCAACTATTAGTTACCATAATGTAATTCTGACAGATTTCAGTAGAGTATCCCATGTATACTTCTGGAATAGCTGGGTAGGACTAGAATCTATCTCATTATTCATAGCAAATCTATTAATATTTTAAAATCAGATTCAAAAGTACTCAACCCCACCTTGCATTGAAAAAGACTGTACAGGTATTCCTTGAGTTACTGCCATAATTGAGCCTGGCAATTACAGTCATAAACTGTGACCATCCTGCATCAAGAATTAAAAATATTTTTCACTAGCCTGTTTACTAAGTACCTAAGTTGTAGAATGCTATTCTAAGTTGTAGAATACAACTTTTTTATGACAGTTGTTAAGCAAATTACTATGGTTGTTAAGGGAATCTGTGTTTTTTTAAGCAAAAGCTGCAGTCATTAAATGAATCCAGTGTTCGCTATGGGGCGTTTTTGCCAAAAAAAATAGATGTAAACACCAATTTTCAGCAAAAAGTTGTAAATCAGTCATATGATCATGGAACACTGCAAATAGTTATAAATGCGAGTCAATTGTTGAGCGCCCAAAATGAGGTTACATAACCACAGAAGATCGTTGTAACTCCTGAGTCATATCTTTTTTGTATGTCTGTTATAACTTTGAACAGTCACTAAGTGACCTGTCGCAAATCGAGGACTACCACAGTCATTTATCCATGCAGAAGTTCCAACAACTTTTGTAACTTGTCACAGTAGGAAAACAATTATTCCCTTTTCTCAATAAAGATGAGAAGATGCAGGTGTTAGCCTGGAGATGACTGAAACTTAGCATATTACACAGAGACCAAAAGAAAAAGAAAAAAACAACTTGCAAAACCACAAAAAGCCTTAGCAGGATTATAAAATATCAGTCTTTCTGGTCTTTGAATACCTAATCCATTCATTTTGGATTCTTCTAATCGCGCTTTCTCTCTCCCTTCCTCTCCTTTTTCCTTTGAACTGACCCTCTGCCTTGCCTATCTGTGTTTTTCAATAAAAGCTAGTTTTTATAGACATTTAAAGAAGTAGTGATTATTAGCTCTACTTAGAATGATTCTCAAGAATTCCAAATCACTTTTAAATCCTATAAGACAATGATTCAAAAATAAAAAGACTATAAATGTATTATTTTCCTGGTAGCAAGAAAGAAAAGGATTTAATTTATTTACAAAAAGCTATTTCATTTTTTCATTCTATCTGGTTCCCGGATTAATCATTATCACCATGGTGATATCAAGAAATGTATGTTACTAAAGACTTCCATTAGGTAAAAAGATTTATTTTTCTTTTACTGATTGTCCTTTGGAATATTTGTACACGTTAAGTAATTTACTCAGGAGCTGATGTCCGGACTAAAGAGAAGGCAATGATTTTCATTGTTATAGGACAGATGGGATAATTTCTCACTTGATTTTCTTATAGTATGAGCACTGAGAACTATATACCACTTCACAGTGATTTACAGTCCTTTCTAAGTGGTTTACAGAGTCAGCATTTCACCCCCAACAACCTGGGTCCTCATTTTACCAACCTTGAAAGGATGGAAGGCTGAGTCAACATTGAGCCTGTCAGGATTGAACTGCCGTCTGTGAGCAGAGTTAGCCTGCAATACTGCATTCTAACCACTGCACCACCACAGTTCTGTGAGATAAATTAAATTATAGATAATTTAATTTTGATTTATATTTTAATACAATTAAATTAAAGCCCAATTTTCTTTCCTGTAAAACTAAAGGCAGCACACTTAGAATTGCTAATTATCTTTCATCTGGAAACCATGTAGATCTAAACTTAGTTGATTTTAACAATATAAACATTTGGCATATCTAACATTTTTCTTCCATGATGTTACTTAGATCAGCTGTTCCAAATCTTGTATGTCAAGATGGGCTAGACTTCAGTTCTCTATAACCTTCAGTTTCCCTGCATGGAACTTTTTGAAATCACCCAACTTAGATCATCCCAGAATTACATTGACAACAGAAATATAATATAGTTAATTATCATTTCACAAATCCTGGGAATTTTATTCATATTATAGCTTGTGAAGTTTTTGAAATCATATAGAAGCAGAACAAGACCATCAAAAACCTAGAAGAGCAATTTGTTAAAAGAAGAGGAAGGAACATACATTTTGATCCAGTCTAATTTGAACTATTAGTCTGGGTTATGCACTCAACCTGATCTGAACTGTCAGTTTGATTTGGATCTCTGAACTTATTTACATTTAGAAACTGGATTATCAAATTCAGTTTTAAAAGTGGATTTAGTTCATGGTAAAAGACCATTGAATTTTTGAACTGATTCAGAAGCTTCTAATTTAGCTTGACAGTTTGGTTCAAGCTGGCAACCTCATTCCAAATCTTGATCTGGAGATCCAGCTGAATTGCTTTCAAATCCAGTATCAAAATTATTTGCATCAGTCTTCTTTTGGCTCTGGAAACAAAGAAGCAAAACTATATTCTGATTTTCTCTGCTTACAAATCAGCACCCTCTAGTGGAAAGAAAATGATTTTTTAAAAAAATAATTTGCCAATACTTTATTAGGAGTACCTTTATTAGCAGCCATAAAAAAGATCAGCTTTTGTATTAACTTCTGTAATTCCAATACCTATTGATGATTAATTCATCTAATTTATCCATCTTGATGAGAGTGATTGCCTTCTGTAGCACAACAATGTTTTGTGTTATTTGATTCTTACTAATACAGTTTTCCTAGTTGTGGACTTGTTTTGTTCTGCTCAGTTTTACTTTTAAATTTCTCAAGAAACAGCATATATTTAGAAGACTATTTTATTTTCTACAAGTGGTGGGAAAAAAAGCTATTAAAACTGTACTATTCTGATTTATTATTTCTAGTGCAAATGCAGACTGATCACGACAGGATACACATTGTATCACTGTGTGTTACATTCTTAACATTAATGCAAATGCATTTTTAAAAATAAATTGGGAGGAACTTAATGATAAATGTGTTAATATGAAAACTTTATTGTTTTAACACATTGAAAACAAAACAAAATACTATTCTGAAATGTTAAGTGTAACAAAATAAAATTCTATTAAAACAACAACAGCTCATTAGATTGCCTAAACTGAATTCTTTAAAGGAGTTATTTCCATGTACAATGTGTATTTTATAACCATTTACTTGAGATGGTTGTATCATCCATCTGGAATTTGGGAGGCCCTATTTTTGAGAAATATATAGCGGTCTGTTCTTGTATCGACAGATTTTGCACATATCTCTGTCTGCTTTTACGCCCTTGTCTCTCTTAGAAAAGATTTACCCTTATCCTAAGTCCTGCCTTAGGCATGAAAACTGGAGGATGACTTTGAACCAGTCACTCTCTCTTAGCTCAACCCATCTTTCAATGTTGCTCTTGTGGGGAAATAGGAGGAGGAAAGAGTGTTAAATATGTTCACTACCTTGAGTTATTTATAAAAATAAAGGCAGGAAAAAAATAAAATAAACAAATGCAGTATAGTGGAGTTGAGTGGAGTTGCATTCACACTTCACAGTTTGTGCTCCCTCTTTAGCAGATGACACTACATAATGTTTTGGATTAAGACATTTTTAATAATTTTAATCATGCTTACCATATTTTAACGACCTGTTTTTCTTTGGAGACTTTGAGTACCCTTTGTGCAGAAAGGCTATAATTTGTGTCTATGTTTATGTGAGTGTGTGTATAAAATCTTCTTTGGTCCTATTCTTGATTTTAAGAATATAATTGAGCTGGGCAGATTTAGATTGGGCAGTGTAGGTATAAATCAGACTGCCATCATTTTTATAGATAGTAATTTTATTAAATATTGTTACAATAGTAAAAACTAATACAAGCTAAAAAAGAAGAATAAAAGGAAAGAGTAAAAAGTACGTACTGAAAAGTGAAACAAGCAAAAAGAGAAAATAAAGGAAGGCAAGAATATATTAAAAAAGAGAAAAGAAACAAATGCATTTCCCCATAGGAAGGATTATTTATAATTAATTCCAAAGTGTTATTTCAAATTTATCTGGACACTTGTACCATTTATAACTTTCTAAAATAAAAGTTTTCATCATCCTTTTGCTGTTTATTCCCTCCTCAATTTCTAAGTCCTCAAACTTGTAGTTAAAACTTTATTTTCACTAAGGTTTGAATAAAACTCACCTGGTGCTGTCAAACTCCTCAGTCTAAAGGTTCCTAACAGCTGAAGTGAGGGAAGAAATGGTGGACTAAAAATGAGTCCATGAAAAATGTGGAATGAAAAGGCTGGGAGTAAATGCGCTCTTCAAAACTCTTGTGGTCAAGGAGAGAACTTGGGGTCACCCACAAGTACTCCAGACAGTTGCTCATCACGAGGAGACTGCAAGATAACAGTTCCTGGTGGGTTTGGAATTTTGGCAGACAGGGCAATAGTCATCTTGTTCAAACCACAGTCAGTGTGTTTGAAAGGGCATCAAGTTTGCATGCTTCCTTTTCTAATCACTTTCAGAAACTGCTTGTTCAGATTGCAAATCAGACCAACATCTTAATATGGACTTTATCTAGAAGTATGGTGGTGTTTTTATTGAGCGTTACATTCATGTTCTGCACAAATAGTCAGCATATGGAAATATGAACAAGTAAATCTGGACCAGCTGCTGATGTATAAATATTGTATTAGTTGAATTCTCTACCAGACATTTCTTTCCTGAATATAAACAAACATGCATGGGAAGGGTTACAAAGAAACTCTTTTCTACAGCATCCACCTTTTTTTTTCCAAAGGTCTGGGCAATACTGCAGCCACTGCCCCAAGTTGTCTCCGTTGACATGGTACTTTTTGTAAAGTATCTTTTTTCTAAAGGATTTTTTCACCCCTCCACTAGGGTATTAACTCAGTTGAGCATTGAGCTGCATTTGCAATGTGGCTAACTGAACACCCCAAACTCTGTAGTTCTGTTTGTTTATTGATAGACCATTGAATCTTGTGACTCATGGTGGTTTACAGAAAATTAAAGCATAAAAAATGATAATACAATGGAAATCAGGTAATAAAATAAGCCAGCAAAGTACTGAAAGCCAAATGATAAGCAACGCAATACAATACACTTTAGATGAAAATTCCATGGAGCTCAGAATGGCTTGTTTCGAATTTCCAGGGCTACTTAGAAGATCAGAAGAATCCTACTAGGTCAGACAAAAACTTATCTATTCCAGCACTCTGTTCCAATAATAACCATTAGGTGTTTAAAGAAGCCTGGATGGTATCATTCTGTGATCCATGTTAAATGATAATCAGATATCCCTTAAATGTTGATTGTGACCTACCCAGAATTTATTGATTGGGAGTTACCAAGAGTTTATTGATTGCGAGCTGGCCAGAGTTTGATATATGATGTGTGGCTATATAAGTATTTGAAATAAAATAAATAAATAAAGAAGGCATTTCCTTTTCAAGCCATCCAAATTAGACATCTTAGCATCTTGTGAACAACATGACCTATTCTCAGTTTACTGCTTACTGGGATTTTATCTGTAGATTGCTAGGATTCCATACAGTAGTGTATACAAAGTCAAGAATGAATGAATGAATGAATGAATGAATGAATGAATACAGTGATGTCAGACACTTGTTTTCTAATTTTAGTGAAGTAGAGCAATTCTTTTGTTTGCTGTCATATATTTGCCTAAACATAAAATATGTTTTTGGTTGTAAATTCTCACCTGGAGTTCAACAGAAATGGTTCTTGAATGTCTCTGCTCTCCTGGTGATTGAATTGTATGCCGTTAATTGTTTAATTGCTTTAAATGTTTGTATTTTTGTATGGTTTTTTTTTATTCTTTGGTACTAGTTATGTTTTAATTGTAAGCCACCAGAGTCATGAATATGAGATAAGCAGTTATGTAAATTGAATAAATTGAATAAACATACTGGATAAATAAATAAACAGGAAAGTATTCCTTAATGGAAATAAGAGAAGAAAAAATAATCCTAGAAGCAAAGTGAAAAGAGTGAAATAATAAACAATAATTATTTCTCCATGTTGTGGCTGTGTTTGTATGATTGTGTGGGGAGGGTATGTGTCTGTTACAATATACTAATGAAAAATGAAAGTGCAGGATATTGTCAATAACCCCCCCAAGTTATAATTTTGCAAACTAAAAGGAAAATGTTCTTAGATGCTATTTCTATCAGAACAATGCTCTGTGGGATTCTGACAATGTTCCAGGCCTCCCGAGATATCCACTTTACCCTTTTTCCATTATTCTTCCATAATCTCAGGCAGCAGGAGCAGAGAGGTCTGTTTGCCATTCTTCTGGCATAGTGACCAGGAGAACATGACTCCCCTTTCACATAGACTGCAGAGGCGTTAGTGGGAAGGGTTGAATGGCTGGAAGTGGTAGTTCTTCTCAGGAGCTGTTTGATGGAAAGAGACAGCCATAGATGTAGTGACCCTTGTAAGAGGGTGGCAGCAGTAGCAGTGGCCAAAGAGTCATCAGTTGCAACAAATGACTCTTTGAGCCTCTCTTTCCACTTGCTCTGAGGGTGGTAAAGGAAACCAGAGTTCTTGTTTTTGGCCAGTAAAGCAGTGGAAGAACAGGATACGGGATTGCTTTGGCCTTACACTCATCCTATATTACCTTTTGGAATGGCAGAAGAGATACATGCAGGGGAAAATAAGGTGGACATTGAACAACCTCAAGGAAAAATATCGTACCAGTTTATGATCCAGAGGTAGAGGAATAGGTTGGCAGGTGTAAGTAGATAGTCTAAAACTCTTCTTATGACAATTTTTCACATTTATGACCCTTACAGCATCTCCATGGCCATGTGAATGAAATTCAGATGCTCGGCAACTGACTTATATTTGACAGTTGCAGTGTCCTGGAGTCATGTCATCTCCTTATGAGACCTTCTGACAAGCAAAGTCAATGTGGAAGCCAGATTCATTTAACAACCATATTACTAACGTAACAACTGCAGCAATTCCCCTGACAACTGTGGCAAGAAAAATTCTAAAATGGGGCAAAATGCACTTAACTATCTCACTTTTAGGGCTCAGTTTTGGTCATAAGTCGAGGACTACCTCTATGATAGCATCAACCATCAGAATAAATATAAAATCATGTTTGTTTCCTGAGGCGTCGTTTGCCCTAATCAAGATCCTACAGCTCAATCCTATACTTTTTTACATAAAGTCTCTTTATCTTCAAAACAGGAAACTGCCTTTGGGTATAGCTTAAGCCAAGTTTCCCCCCCCCCCCTGTCTTTTCCTTTAACAACATATTGTTTTCATAAAGCATCCAATGCAAACTGCCTCATTTAAAAATATAATTAAAACTGAATAGAATTAAAATTTATCCTGTGGTCATGAAAGGTATAATTCTGAAACAGGATTCAGGCATCTTTAGGAAGGACATGGAAACAAATGGTGCTAGGTGTGTCGTGATGTCCTGATACAAATAACATGGCTTATATACCTGTGGCAAATACTTGATGCAATTACTAAGTATGGTCCTTTGACTATCTTGAGATCTATATTTGTCATTATTTGCACATGTCATTATTTAGATGATCATTGTGAGTAGTTATGAATACCCCTAGAAAAGGGGTAGGCACTTGGATGCTCGCTAGACATTTTGGATTGTGGTTTTCACAATTTCTTTTCATTCGTTCTTCTAGCTCAGTGGCCTTTTGGGCACCAGGGACTGGTTCTGTGGAGAGAGGTTTTTCCTCAGATCAGAGGGGGCGTGGTTTCTTATGCTGCCTGCATCCCATGGATGGGGCTTCACTTGTTTGTGCAGACCGGTTTCTGACATGCCATGGACTGGTGCCGGTCCACAGACACAAGACCCAGAACATCTGGAGGGCCTCAAGTTGCCTATCTCCATGTAAAACATTTAAATGTATTATAATCCACCATCCTGCAATACTATGCACCACACTTGGAAAAACCTTTTGTTTCCAATTTAGGTGACAGCAGATGGTAAAAGACAGCATTAAAAACTGATTTATTTATAACTCCAGACAATTTATCCAACTGAAGCCTTAATCTCTGCCAACAAATCGTCTCCTAAAATGAAAGGGTCCTAATGATAGGAGATGCGGATTCAAAATGACCAGAATTTTATCTCTGTGTCCCCTGTTAATGTAGCCATTACAGCATAATGCTTCACTTTGTGAATCATGGTTTACCTGAAGAATTGAAATCTGATAAAAATGGGCCCAGGTCTGTATCTCAAATAATGAGGAACCTTTGCCATTGCGATAATATTTGACATGTTTTTATCTGCTCTCTGCCATCAGAGTAAGTGCAAATGGGAAACCAAATGTGTTTAGAACTTTTAAAACTGCCATGAAAACTGTGAAGGCAGATATCCTATCTGTAAATCAGAAAATAGCTTCCTTCCTGCTATCTTATCAAGCAGCACTGCATAGTTCTACAAAATGTATGCCCACTGAACTAATGGGAAGAGAGTTCCTGGCCTAGGAATAAGAACACCCAATTTTTAGTAACTTGGGGAGCAATGCTCAAACCACACAGCTCACAACCATCTGGGGATATTTATGGAAGAAAGGAGATATAGGCAACATCTTATAGAAAAGCACAATGCAAAAGGTAGGACGGCTTTCTCCAACCTTCCTGGATGCATTGAACCTTCCATTACATCAGCCAGATCAGAGAAGCCTGTAATAAATGAGGGATGATGAATTGTCTAGATATAACTAGAGTCTGTACATATTAGAGCCAGATATTGGGCTTGCTAATATTGTTAATATTGGTAGAACAAACAGATACTTCATGTTTTCTGAATTGATCAAACATGATATGAAGAGCACTCTTAAGTGCATTAACCCAGCAGTTAAGACTCACCAATGGTATTTCCCACCTAAGCTAACGTTTAGGTTGCAGCGTTGAATTTGTTTCTGAGCAGGCGTGAATAGACTTGCATTTTAGGAGTATGCCCTGTTGCCTAAAACTCAGCTTACTTTAACATATGCAAGAAAGTGACATGCAAACACCATGCTCACCTATAGCATATAAAGAAACAACATTTCTTGATTCAAAAGCTAAGCTTTATTTTTACTTGAGAGCTATGAAGCTCTTCTAGAGGCTGAACACATGCCGAGGTGGTTCCTTTGAGGAGGCATCTGATGGATGAGACAGCAACAAGTATAGTGAAGGCTGCTGAGGAGAAGGAAAGAAGAGGAAGAAGAATCTCTCTCTGATGCCTCCCTTGTTTTTATCATGGTCTTTCAAATTCTGCTGAGTTCAGTGAGACTTATTCCCAGGAAAGTAAATATCTGAATACAATCTTGGAGGCGAATTCTGGTTTGAGTTCAGTGCTCTTTCAGTGTTCTTCAATTGTAGAAGACTAAGCTTTAGTTTCAAGATGTCAGCCACTGGAGTGAAATAGCAGTCTGCCTCATCCTCTAGTTAGTCTCCAAAACCTAGGTTTAGGAACAAGGTTTAGGAACATTTCCTAAATTTAAGCAATTTGTTATTCTAGATCCAAGTGTCCACAATTTAGGAACATTTCCTAAATTTAAGCAATTTGTTATTCTAGATCCAAGTGTCCACAATTTGGGTCTTCCAGATATGTGCACGTCTGATAACAGAATTGTCCACCCAATACTGAGAATTCTAGAAGTCCATACATCTATATAGAGCATCTGGATCGGGAAAGTTCCTCTAGGGCACGGGTGTCAAACTCGCCACATCATGTGATGTGTCACGACGTATCGTAACTCTTTTTACATTGCCGGCAATGGGTGGGCGTGTCTTCAGTATGATGCATCTGGCCCATGGGCAGGCAATTTGACACCCCTGCTCTAGGGCATGAATTGATTAGTTTCTGCTGCCTTTCTTCTGATTCTCAAAACAGAGATCCCAGGAGCCCGGAATGTTTTCAAATGAACTAGCTTGTATATCCTGTGAATATGGAAAAAGACTGTCCCTGGACTTCCGGTGGCTCCGCAGCGCCGGAGACAGCCTTCCCGGGCTGCCCGCGGCTCAGCTGTGTGATTTTTCGCCCGAAACAGCGCCGATCAGCTGTTCGGGCGAATTTGAAGCCCCCTCCTCGGGAGAAGAGGAGGGGGTGAGCCCCCAGGTAGGGGTTGAGTTCTCCGGGGCCGCCTGAGCTTGGAGCTTGGGCGGCTGAAGGATTGAACTCCCCCGTAGCCTGGGCTGCTCCCAGCTGGCTAGCGTCTCTGCTCCGGATTTCATGGAGCAGAGCCAAGCGTCTGCGACCATCCCTGCTTGAAGGAGAGACTATGAAAGGAAAAGAGCAGGCAGAGCAGTACAAGAGGGAAAGATGAAGAGATGAAGAGGATTATTTTATTTTACTCTCGAGCTTGATGGACTTTGCTTAAAACTTAAAGTGAAAGTGCGTCACAATTGTAAGTAAAAGATGGCGGCTAAACCTCCCCCTAGAACTTTTCGGAGTGCTGGAAATTCTCCGGTGCAACAACAATCATTACTGCAGGCGTTGCATTCTCCAGATGTATTGACATCGAAGGACCTTGAAAAACATACCCAGTTAATTTTGGAGTCAATGGGTGTTAAATTTGTACAGATGGAGGAGAAATTGGAGAAATTGGAGCAGAGAATGGAAGAAAGGATGGAACAGAAATTCAGAGAGATGAAGGTAGACATTTTGTCCTCAGTGCATAAAGTAGCTAAATGTGTGGAGGTGCTGGATGACAAAGTGGAAGATTTGACTCAAAAGAATGCTATATTAGAAGCAAAAGTACTGGAAATTGAAGATTTAAAAGATAAAATGGATAGTGAACTGAGTCTGGCTCAATTTTACCAGATGCAGTTTGCTGTTAGAATTAGAGGCCTAAAAGAGAATATTAAGGAAGATTTAAAGCAGCTGGTTTCTGAGGCTTTTGAGGTGGTATTGAACCATCCAGCATCTGAAATAAAACAAGGCATGGACAAAGTGTTTCGTGTGAACTCGTGGATTGCTAAACAGAGAAAGTTGCCTAGAGATGTGGTGGTTTATTTTGTAAAAAGGGAAATTAGAGATGAAGTTATACAAGCTGCCTATGATACTAAAGTTGTGATTGCTGGTCAAGAAGTTTTGGTTCTAAAAGAAATTCCTCCAAAGATTTTAAAGAGAAGGAAGGACTTTATATTTCTTGTGCAAGAGCTCAAGCAAAGAGATATAAGGTTCAGATGGGAGATCCCAGCTGGGTTGAGCTTCATGTATGAAGGCAAAAGGTACTGTTTGGGTACTGTGAAGCAAGCGCATGATTTTTACAACAATGTCTTAAAAGCAACCTCATCAACACTTTTGGAAGCTGCAGAGGGATCTGGAGAAGGAGAACATCAAGAGGATGAAGATGGACAGATAGACGAGAATGGTACAGGAGGAGATCAAGCTGCAAATCTTTTGGATGATCCTAGAGAACAGAGGGTGACGCGTGCTGCCTTAAAACGCTCAAAAAAGATAAAAAAATAAGACCAGTAGAAATCTATGGAACTTCCACAACACACTTACAGTCAAGTGGTAGTTGTGTTTTTAAGAGTTTTGGGATGATATGTATGGTAACAGAATCTTCAATTTGGAATTAATGGACAATTTACTACAGAGGAAGAGGTAGAAAGTTTTGTGGGTTAATGTGGGTTAATTAGTGTAAGAACTATCTATTATAGCCTATTTTGGCTAGAGAGGTTAATAGGGATAGGTGCTTGTGATGTGTAAATGAGAATTTGTTTAGGAAATAGTGAATTGTGGAAGAACATAGATGGGAATGATGCTAGTTTTCTTTTATTTTAGTTCTTTATACATATTTAGTATTATTAAGGATTGGTTTACTCTATATAAGCTAGAGAGTGATGGATTTTAGAGTTTATAATTGTTAGTATATGATTGTTTATGATTGCTTTTTAGATATATACCTTGTATTCTGCTCTGGGAAGTCGGGGGGGGAGGGGGGGAGGAGGGGAAGTAGGGGGGGGAGGTAGGGGAGGGAGGAGGGAGAGGGGGAGGGGGGAGATAGGGGGGAGGTGGGGAGGGGAGGAGGGAGGGGGAAGGGGGGTTTTTTGGGGGAAAACTGTATTTTAAAACTTTTCAATAAAAAAAAAAAAGGAAAAAGACTGTCCCTGTGGACCACCACTGTTGGCATGCTGATTGTGGTCAGCAGATCGCATTACTCCCACTTGAAATTGTCATTGGAAACATTAGAATAGGAAAAGTATGGTCAACAGATGGCTAATCTAGATGTCATTATTGTAGTTATTGTTAATTACTTAATTTGTATAGTGTTATTCATTAAAAAGAAACTATGATACCTAGAATCTGCTGTCTGAGATAAGCAGGTCACATTTTGCCTAATGGAAGGGCTGGTCTTGTGTTTCATGAATTGAAATTAAGCACTGTAGGGGAAAAAAGACATATTGAAATGGAATATTAAATTTTGGAAATGAACATTAAATCTTATGTAGCCACTAGATGGAGGTCTTGAGTCATTCATAACTAGTGTTGGACCTAGTTGTCTCCCTCCTTCCTAGATCTCATTAATCTTTAGCAAAATTCATGGAATGCAACTTTATTCTTGAAGTATTTGAATTTTTACATAGTCGTACTGGTTAAAAAGTGTAAAGTCATGGATCTAATATATAATTTTTAAACATACTGTTTCAAATAAAGGTTTTATTACACTTATTACGTAAAGGTTCCACAGTAACAGGAAGTTACAAATCCTTTTTGTCTAATCACTTTATTTAATTTCCAGGAAGTTTCTCCTCCCCCCACTATTTTTTTAAAGTAAGTACAGGGTTGTTTTTTTTTTGAGAAAGTGTTATTTTCTAACAGGTTATTGGGAGGAAAAAAAGAACAATCATTTGCTTCTTGAGGCTAGGAATTGCTTTTATTTCTAATGTATTTGCCTGTATCCTTTCACCAGTCCCAATATTGTGGATCATATCCTTTTCTCCAGGGCCAATTTTACCTGAGGTTTATTTGGCTTGATGTAGTTTGGGTGTTAGCGGGGCAAAATTTCTTGGCTTGATGTAGCTTGGAGTATCAGCTGGAACAAAACTAGGCACCAGCACAGAAATAATATCCATGGAGCACCCGAACTTTGCTCAATATACTGCAAGTTCCATGGGGTTAAAAGATAGGCCCTTCCTTAGTTGCTGGGGACGGAGATAGGCTCTTTATGATTTATTGGATCATAGTTAGCAAAACGGACTGCAGTATCTGCATAGCGGCTCTTTGTAAAAAGCCCAAGATCCCTGTGAACTCAATTCCTTATGTAGAAATTGAATACTTTAAATAACTACCTCTGCAATCCACATCTGGAATTAAGGACAGGAATCTTTTTTGGTTTGCTCTGCTTGGTAGCTTTGTTCCTTCAGCACTGTTACAAGAAAGGGAAACAAGATGGGTGTTAGGCAAAAATCAGGGAGAAATGCAAGATTTAGTTAGGCTGATTGAATCTGATAGCTTTCTATTTAATGGGAGTGCATCGCTCTTCTTTTATATGTGAAGTGTTACAAAAATGAAATTCTGATTTTTTTCTTAGCCCTCTTTCTGCTTCTGCTTCTTGAAAATGACATTGCTTTTAAGAGGTTCTACTATCTGTCACACAATGCAGCTTTGAGCAGGATATCAGGGGTTCTTTAACCTCTTCCTAAAATTAACATTTGTTGTTGTTTTCCTCAAGGGTGTAAAGTGCACAAAAGTCCTTTCATGCTGGATTATTTCTATCTTCTGTACAGAAGTGAGACAATAAAGGACTGAATTATTCTTAAAAGCACAAGCTGACTGCAGATCATTCTGGGACCATAAAGAGGAATATGGAGCCAATTTTGATACATTAAACTCAGGAGTCTGTTCATTTGCAGCCTCCTTGTGTGAAGGCATTTTTCCAAAAGAATAAGGCATACAGTGGAAGAACAAGCTTACCGCTGTGCTACAGTCACCTGCTCTTCTGAAGCAATCAATAGATTGAGGAAAGGGAGGAGAATTTATTTCAATAAACAATTGTTTTCACAGTCTGGACAAATGATTTTATGGACTGCTACATGGGGTCAGACGATCTGCTATGATGGAGGTCTGTCAATATAGAGCTAGATGATAATCTATTAAAATTACGAGATGCGTGAAAAATATCATTAAATAAGTCTTTACTTGACATGGTGATCATTTGCATAACTGATTAATCAAAACACAGCACTCTTTGGTCACAGAAATTATTGTTAATATGCTCGAAAGTCACATCATTTTTATACTGATAAAATATGCAGTTTTATATTTAGACTTTTCCAAGATTTAGGCTCTACAACTTTATAAACCTTAAAAAGGCAAATGGTTCTTAACAAACAGCTGGGTAAAAAAATCAGGATGTTTTTGCACTACAGAAATTTGAGCTTGAATTGTATTTATCTCACTATTTTTGACAGAGGTGAATCTTACAATGTAATCTGGACTGGATTTGGAGCAATTATTATTGGATTATAGTTCATTCAGTACTGTCCATAAAGCTCAGGTTGGGCACTAACCTTATTCTTTAAAAACCATCCCAACAGATGTTTGATTCCAATAATTCAAAGCCAATGCAATTACTATTCTTTAAAAATGCTTGGGGAAATGCCTTAATTAGCAATTTGCTAAATCCTTCAAAATAAATCCTTGAATAAGTATTGAGAATATTCTGACTTTGTCTTTGTGACCTAAATTTGACATTGTTCATAGAGTTTTGATTATCATACAACATATTTTGGAGTTTTTTCCATGTAGCTTCTATGGCCCATGGGTCCAGAATATATTTTAAGATTAGTAGTATTTGCTTCTCTTCAGCTTTTTGATTCTTGGGGGTTAGGCTTATCAGAATGAGTAGAATCTATCTGGAAAGGATAGTTTTGTAAAAGTATAATGCAGAGTGGGTCAAATAACAGAATCAGTAAATCAGTGCTACTGCAAATAAAGAATTATAAGAAGCCTCAATCTGAACAAAGTTTGTCACGAAATAACTTGATAGCCATAAAGACAGAAGTTATATAGAGAACAGTAAATTAGATGTAAATTTATCATAATGCAAAGGGGCCATGAATATACGAAAATAATATATGGGTTAAAAGTTATTAAAATTGGTCTGACATAAGAGAAATGTCAGTTTATTACCCTCATATTGAAAGAGTAGGAAATTCTGAACAAAATAGTTTTGGGGGCTTGTTCATTACAAAATCTGAATTATGCACATTAAAATTAATTTCTAAAATTCAGTGGTATCATCCTTACTGCCATTAATAGAATTTACAGATGTTTATTAAATACATCTAAATTTTGAACTACTATCCTGTTTAATATTAAAATACAGATGTATAATATAAACCAAAGTTATTAATACATCAAAATATAAGGCCATGCTTCTTTATTGATGGGATTCAAATAAAATGCATCAGGATTGTCAGATGCCATCTTGAATATTAAAATAAGATATTTATGGGGGAAAAAGACTCAGTTCAGACAATACAAAAACCTTTTCCTTCATGATCCAAAGAAAAATATTGTATAAACTTTAAAGGTTGTTTTATAAATGTATTTATTAAGTTAATTGATTAATTTCAAGCCTACATATACATCATAGCTTTGTTAATATTTGTCTCTGTGGTTTGTAATATAAATTCAACTGCATGGGTGTTATTTTATCCAAATTAAGGAATTATTTCAGCATAGTGAATTAGAAGCAGAATTAATTAGAATATTCTGAAAAACATGTTATGACTAATCTTGGAAGTAAGTCTTAATGAATTCATGATTTTGTAGGTGGTTGTGTTTTTTTGTAATTAAAAAATGGTACCTAGATGTGATTTTTAGATTCAGCTGATCTGATGGAATGTAGTAGGCTAGATTTCCAGCAGGAAGGGGATCTATTCCAGAGAAATAAGAAGCAGCTCAGTCCAGATATTTTGTGTGAGAGAAAGTGGGTGAAGACAGCTCCTCCCTAATAGTTGTCAGAGTACTGTATGTGCTTGATGTAGAAGGTGTTCTGTCTATAAGTGTGCAACAATAAAGAAACATGCTTGGAAGAATCACCATGTTGCTTTCTTGGTTTGGGTCCTAACAGCTGACCAGGGTTTTTGTTGTTCTTGTTACTGTTGATTTGGAATTATTATGGATGTTGAAAATTTCTTCCGATGGTGAAAATGACAGAAAAAGTAAATTAAGGAATCTTTGAATGAGAGCGTGTGGGTTTGTTATGCTCTGCTCTGAAGAAGAAAATGAGTGGAAAAGAAATGGGCAGGCGGTGCACAGTGCTGGTAATGAGAAGAAAAAAGCAACAATACGAACTCTGTGAATTCTACCAATATCTGTTCTTCTGAAGATGTTGTTCAATTTCAGGAATAGGCAAATTACATTTGTAGAGCCTTCTTGGTGGTGGTATTCAGTAGTGATTGCCATTATAGCGTAGGCAATTAACACAGAGAGGGCAATGGCATAGAGTGGCTAACATGCAAGTGGGTGATGCAAAAGTGCTTTTCAAAAGGCAACTGGACTGTTTTGCTGGAAGATGTTTCAGTTCTCATGAAGAAACTGAAGAAGCTTCTTGGAAGAGAAAAGACATGTCTTCAAGCAAAACAAAGAAAGTCCAGTTGCCTTTTGAAAAAAACACCTTTGGGACAACCATGACCTGGATGACTGAGAATCTCCATAAACATGCAAGTGGGTGGTTGGATTGTCCCAAGACAGGGGAGCAGAAGCAGAAGTAATGGAACAGAGATAGTTAGGAATCAATGGTGAAAATGAAAGTGAGTTTAGTTGGACTGGAGAGCTTTTGCTGGGAGCAACCATGCTATATACTATATACAAGTTTGAACAATAACTGATGAGTGACATAACCTGAGGACCTCCTATATATAAACTATAGCATGGTTGCTTTGTTCCCATCTCAATTGCTCCAG
This sequence comes from Vipera berus, assembly GCF_964194415.1. Classification (NCBI taxonomy): domain Eukaryota; kingdom Metazoa; phylum Chordata; class Lepidosauria; order Squamata; family Viperidae; genus Vipera; species Vipera berus. The sequence continues at coordinate 195,164,284 of NC_138204.1, forward strand.
TCCTGCTGTATCTATTTTTATTTTTCATTCTTTCCTAATGTTTTTCACTCTTTCATTCTTTCCTAATGTTCTAGGAATTCTGAGATTGCTGCAGATTTTGTTATGCTGCTTTTATTCTCTGTGGCTGGAGCTTTTATGCTATCACATTTTCAAATTAGTTGTAATAATGTTTTTTGTTTGAAGTGGCTCATGGTGCTCTTGAGTGGCATATAAATACTGTTAATAAAATAACAGCTAATAAATATAGAAATGGAAATATTAAAATCTTGAATGAACCAATGGGAACAGAACAGAATGCCTGCAAAGAAAAAAAATCAGGTGTTGCTCACAACATTAATATTTAATGGTTGCTGACAAATCAAATACTTTACTTCTTACAAAGGTTTATTCAGTGCAGCTACTTTCATAGAAAATTGGTGGTGTGTGTGTGTGTTGCAATACATATATATGTTCCCAGTTTCTTTCTTGTCATAGTCAAATGCTGCCATAAATCTTTTTTCCTTAATAAAATAAATTTTCTTTGCTGAATGATGTCTGAAGCTGATGTATTTTAATCTGCCAGGCATAGAAATGAAATTTCCATGTCACTGAGGTCTTCTGCTTAATAAATGTTTTAGAAGGAGACAAAAAAGAAAGCTACAAAGGTAAGGCTATATTCTTTAGATGGGCTGTTTTTAAAAGCATTCTATCCCCTCTTGACAATAAAGTGTTTAAATTTATGTGTATACATATTGGAAAATATGTTATAATGGCTCCATAAAAATAATGATTTATACACATTGATTTAGACTCATTTCTTTTTTTTCCTGCCAGTGATCTATCTACTTATAAAGGGGATTTCTATTTAATACTTTTACAAGTGAATTTTTGGCTTTCAGAATTTACCTGCCCCAATTGATCAGGCTTTCAGGCATTTTATCTATTCTGTTTGCTGAGATTTGTGTTTATATTTGTTTTTAATCTAATAAAGAAGAAAGCATTGTATATTCAAAAGGAGCTTAAATAAGGTTCATCTTGTAAATCAGTGTTACTCCAAATGGCTGCTAAATTAGATAATGGTATAATAGCTAAAAATGCCAAAATTGCATATAAGAAACCCTTTTATTAGTTGTTCAGCTAGAGAAACGTCATTTTCCCGAATACACATTTGTCTTCCAATAGTTAGAACCAAATTACTACTAAAACAATGTAGAAAAATGGGTGGTGATTGTCGCGAGAAAATGAAGTCAAATTATATGTGGTTAACTATTGATTATCAAGGACAATCTGGATGTGAGAAATGTACTAAACTACATTTGATCTACTTCTGAATAAACATACTTAGGACTGCATCGTCCAATTATGCCCATATTTTTCAAGTTAAGGTATTCAGAACTAAGATTGAGGCTTACTTCTTAACAGTTGGAAAATGGATAGGGAAAGTTTGGAAATATTCAAACAATGTTTCTTTTAAATATCTTGATTTGAAAGGCTGGGCATTTTTGTACCTTTCAGCCAGTGAAACTCAGATGAGTTCTTACACATTTCAGTTTTTAACAATGAGCGATTGACTGATGAGAGTCTGCTTCACTATATCACAAGCCAAGTTGTTTGTGCTACTCTAAAACTTCATTTTATTATTAATAAACTGGGGAAATTAAATCTGCCCAAACTTTGGTTGAATGGATTGGTTCCATGCTCTGAATTAAGCATACAAACGGAATTAAGTTGTAAAAACTAAATTCTCTGAACTCCCCAAAGAGTTGAGAAAGAAAAAGGTCTTTCTCAATGAATATCCCCAAAGAGCAATATTCCAGAATATTTTATCAAAACTAAAGTTTGAAAGTCTTGTTCTTAACTCCCTCTTAACTATGAAAGCAATGATGTTCCTTCTTTGTTTCTCATCTCCCAAGTAGTAAGCAGTGTGATCTTCTGACCCAAAATGTCCCATCCCATGCCATGTCAATTCATGAGATGTCCATGGAGAGTAACTTCATTTCATTTCTCACTATGTGTTCATTTTCTTTTCTTTTTTTTTATTGAAAAGTTTTATCATACATTTTATCTTTAACAAACCCCCCTACCCCTCCCCTATCCCTCCCTCCTTACCCCTCCCCCCCTCCCCCCCCCCGACTTCCCAGAGCTAAGTACAAGGTATAAAAAACAAAAAAAAAGAATCATAAACAACCATATGCTAATAACCGTAAACTCTAAAATCTATCACTCTCTAGCTCATATAGGATAACTACAAACACTATTAATATAAAATATATTAAAAAAAAAGAGGAAAAAAAAGAGAAAAGAAGGGAAGACTTATTCAAATGCTACATGAAACTTTTTAGTCCCATATTTGTTCTGGATATACTCAATCCATTTTCTCCATTCCATAATATAACGTTCTTGCGAATGATCTTTCAAATAGGCCGATATCTTTGCCATCTCTGCCAGGTCAGAAACCTTTAAAGTCCATTCTCCTATAGTCGGCAGTTCCTCCTTCTTCCAATACTGACCTATTAAGAGTCTTGCTGCCGTAATTAAATTCAACATCAACTTAGTGTCCACAACTGTAGCATCTGTAATTATTCCCAACAAAAAAGGTTGCGGACAAAACTTTATCCTCTGTTTAAAAATCTTCTGCATGTTCCACCAGACTTTTATCCAAAAAGCCTTAACCTTTTTACAAGTCCACCATATGTGAAAATATGTTGCGTCTTCGTCACCGCACCTCCAACATTTAGGCTGATAATTCGGATACATACTTGCAAGCTTTTTAGGATCTAGATGCCATCTATAAAACATTTTGTAAAAATTCTCTCTTAGATTTTGAGCTTGTGTAAATTTTACGTTCCTCACCCAAATCCTTTCCCACGTATCCATTGTAACAACTTCTTGAATATTTTGGGCCCATTTAATCATACAATCTTTAACAAGCTCTGTTTCTGAGTCAATTTCTATCAATGCAAGATATATCCGTTTAATATGTGCGGGACCCTGATTTCTAATTTGTTTTATCAAATTTTCATCAGTCATTGTAAAACCAATTTTCTGATCTTCTTTCCACCTGGCCCGTAGCTGAGTATATTGAAACCAATTTTGAACAACCTTCTCTTCTCGCAAGAGGCTATATGATTTCAAACTCCAGACATTTCTTTCCAAGCTCAGAATCTCCTTGTACGTAGTCACATCATGTTTGAAACCAGCATGTATATTTTCTATTGCGTGTTTTGGAATTGCCCACAGTGGTATTTTACAATCTAGCTTATGTCTATACTTCTTCCAAACTCTCAACAATGCCTGTCTTAGAATATGCACTCTAAACACATTGTCTACCTTCTTGTCATACAACAAATATGCATGCCAGCCAAACAACAAATCGTGGCCCTCAAGATTTAATAATCTCTCTTGTGTCAAATTAATCCAATCACTTATTCCTACTAATGCAGCAGCTTCATAATATAGTTTAAGATTGGGCATTTTAAGACCACCTCTCTCACGAGTATCCTGCATAATCTTAAGTTTAACTCGTGGCCTTTTCCCTGCCCAAACAAATTTATTGATACCTCGCTGCCATTCCTCCAAATTAGAATCTTTCTTAAGAATCGGTATCATTTGAAATAAAAATAGAAATTTAGGCAGGACGTTCATTTTCACTGCTGCAATCCGTCCCAACAAAGACAATTGCAATTTTTCCCAACTCTCCAATTCTTTTTGAATTTTCCCCCATAGTTTTTCATAATTATTTTTATATAACTTTGTATTAGAGGGTGACAAAAGCACCCCCAAATATTTTACCCTTTTAACAATCTCAAATCCAGTTAATCCTTCTAAGAGAGCCTTTTGCGAAACTGTCATATTTTTAGCCAGAATTTTGGTTTTCTGTATATTAACTTTAAATCCAGAAACCTTCCCGTATTGTGTTATTATCTCCATCAGGTCCACAACAGAGTTCTCTGGCTGGGTCACTGTAACAACCAGATCATCTGCGAATGCTCTCAATCTATAATCCTGATCTCTAATTTGTATACCCTCACTATGTGTTCATTTTCATACATTCCACTATAATTCTATCATTGCATTCAAATTTTTAAATTTGTAATTTAAAATTGTAATTCAAATTTTTTTTCCTGCATGGCCACATCAACAACTAGACATTCCAAAGGATTTAATCTAGTCGTGTCTTCTTCAGTAGCATGTTAAATGCCATCCAGCCTGAGGGATCCATCATCTGGCACCATCTCAATAATCATCTTATATTTTCTATCCATGTGGTTTCTTTCTAAAATGCCAAAATGGGTTACATGCCTTCTTCCATACAATATGAATTGATGGCTTTGTCAATGTCACTAAAGCGATCATCTGTCTCCAGTATCTTCTTACTGTGTATCACTGCTTCCCTGTTTAGGTGCCTGATTGCTTTTAGCTGGGCAGCTGGGAATATGTCTTAGATGACCTCGTTGGGAAAATATGGCCCCAACCCTGTTAGCCTTTCATCATGCTCAGAAAACCTTTGGGGCTAAATGTGGTAAGGGCTCTACTTCCTGACTTTGTTGTATCTCAGCTGCTAAGTGTATTTATTTTGGATTTTTTAAATTGGAAATGAAGGTAAATATATGTATTCCAGGATAATGTTGCAGAATCCAAACTGAGTACATACACATATACATACACAAACACAAACACACACAAACACACCCATGTACTTGTTCTAGCTTATTGTCTTAAATGTGCAATTTGCAAATGTTCATTCAATTTTCCCTGTCAAATATAATAACCTATATATTAATTTTAAAACAACTGCTTCTTGTTTTCATAATATTTCTGACTGGCTAAAGATTAATTGGTTCGTGCCTCACCACCTTTAACTCTAAAAATTAACTTCCCCCCTCCAATGTTTACTTTCATCCACTATAAAAGATGGTCTGTTCCATAATCAAAGCCTCTCATCAACCTTATATTGTTCACTAATTCTCTGAGTTTTCATCACAAATAGTCCAATCATACTTTTGAAATGAAATGAACCTTTATTGTCAAAGTACAACTATGTGTACATTGAAATTAGCTGAGCCTCCCTTTGTGCTCCCACCCCCCAACACACAGTGACAACAAACCCTCCATCTTACTACACCATGTGAACCAACTACACCACACACCGGCCTCCCAAGTCAATTCTGCATAAAATTCACAAAAGTTATTTCTCATTGAGCCTTGCCTTTACCATATTTTGTCATGAACAGACTTGTGCTTAAGCCATGTACTCAAAACAAGAACTTTTTACTCAAGAACAATTATCATTCTTGTTCATTCTCAGGTACCTGAATGGTCCAATATATATTGTCTTAATCCATTCATGTCATCTAATTCTTCCCTGAACCCCAATTACACACGTTCAATATTTTGAAAGTTGTCTCCAAAATTTAACCCCTAGCCCTATGGAATAGTGTTACTCTGGAAATTTGGATAGCCCTGATACTCTAGCTTTCATAAAATATTAAAAAGCTGGATATTGCCTCAGATATTTAGCTGGCAAATTAAATCAGCCTTATTGCTGGATCTGCTAGCTTTTTTCTTTATGATTGAAACAAACATTTTTTAATCGCTGGGCATGTAACACTACTCTAAATCTACTTTTGAATTTTATTAGTCAAGACTATTTTGATCTATTATAGGTAGTCCTCAAGTTATGACTACAAGACAGACTAGAATTCCCATTGCTAAGCAATGAGATTGTTGATGTTCCTCAGATTTTACAACCTTTTTTCTTATGGTTGTTAAGCAAATAACTGCAGTTGTTAAGCGAATCTGTCTTCCCTCATTTACAGTACTTTGCTGGGAAAGACTAAGTGGTGATCACATAACCCTGGAATGCTGCAGCTATCATAAATGCATGACGGTTGCCAAATGTCTGAATTTCAGTCGTATGACTGTGGGGTTGCTGCAATACTGTAGTCATAATAGCAATAGTAATAGCACTTAGACTTATATATCCCTTCACAGTGCTTTACAGCCCTCTCTAAGTGGTTTACAGAGTCAGCATATTGCCCCCAACAGTCTGGGTCCTCATTTTACTGACCTCAGAAACAAGGAAGTCTGAGTCAACCTTGAGCTGGTCAAAATTGAACACCTGGAGTGAGCAGTGAGTTAGCCTGCAGTACTGCGTTCTAATCACTGCACCATCACAGTTCTGCAAATGCAAGGACTGGTTGTAAGTCACTTTTTATACTGCCATTGGTCACTGAACAAATGGTGTTAAGTTGAGGACTACCTGTTTATCCTTTCCCTTTTTTAAAATAAAAAGAGTCTATTTAAATCTTTTCCCACTCTTTGTTTCTCTTGTTGACATTATTGTTTCAAAGCAAAAGATTCTTGATGGGTCATCAGAGTAGATGTTTGGCCAAGATATAACTTGATCAATTTGTTTAATATTCAGTGTAGGACAAGTACCAAACCCAGAAGTGCAACAGTTGGTCCCGTATATGCATCAAGAAGTACAGCTGTATAAAAATAATACTCAGAACAAAAGGAAAAAGAGAGAGAGAATGAAAGAGAACGGATGAATGAATGAGTGAATCAGGGAAAGGTTCATATTATTAATTTTACCATAAAGCCATTTATTTCATCATCAGGCAACAGTGCTAGGAGAAACCTTTATCTGGTGATTATTTAAGAACATACAATTTTATTTGTAGTTTTTTTTAAAAAAAGAAGAAGCTAAGATTGAGCTGTTCATGCGTGACACTGTAGTTGTTCAAGCTACAGAGGAATTTATCTTTCATCCTTCACAATAGAAAACTTGATTGAATAATTGTTGCAAGGAGACAAGAAAATACGAGCTAATATTGGTAGTTCAAAAGCTCAATATTTTTTAAAGAAGAAACTAAATGAATCTGTGATTATGACATTGCAGCAATTTGCAATAATCAAAAGCTTTCAGGAAACAGGTCCGGCATATAAGTAAAAATGAGCAATCAGACTGCCAGAAAGTGTGTATCTATAATTTATGTTTTCAGTTTGTGATATAAGTGCATCCATCCCCTCCAATTCAGTGAAAGGAGTTTTGAATCTGATCAGATTGATTATATCCATGGAAGGTGACACTATATTTTGTGGTAATTGGCTGTCTTTATGTTTTAACTTTTCATCTGGTAAGAACTAGGAAGAAGGGAACCTTTCCTATTGAAGAAGAGACCATTCCTAAATTGCTTTACCATTCTTTCAAGAGCAAGATCATTTTCATAATTAAAAGTATACTCCATCAAGGTCTTAATGTAGTGATGCAAATGCAGCCATTACTTTCAACCAAGCCTCCTCCAGATATGACTCCCAGAATCCTTTTTTACTCTGCGTTAAAATTCTGGGAACTGCAATCCTAACACATCTGGAAGATGTCACTTTGGATATAACTGGATGTGAGAATAACCTTGGAAGACAGGAGGAGGAGGAGGACCCATAACCTAGGCAATGGTCAGAGACAAGAGATGTCTCAACCCACAGAAGGACTGGGAAAATGGGAAGCAGCTCTGTAGGGACCTCCTGGAAAGTAAAGACAAGGAAATGGAGAAGTGCTTTCACTTGCAAGATTCAGTTGCCATAATCAAGCAAAAAAGGTAGTTTCTTACCTGGGCTGACATTAGGAAACTATATATGAGGTGTATTCAATCAATATGAAACTGGCACAGAAAATTCAATTGTGAAGGGCCCAAGAGAGCACCTGACTAAGGATTGGGCAGATAAATTGCTGTTTAACACAGAGTGCTAGAATTATACACAAAACATGAAGACCTTTTTCTAAATACAGTATATACTCACTAATAATTACTATTCTTGTTCATTCTTGGGTTCTGAATGGTCCAATATTTTTATGTATTGTCTTAGTCAATTCACACACATTCATTTATGTCATCTAATAATAATTGTCCCCTGATCCTCAATTGCAGCCATTCAACATTTTGAAATTTGAGATTATTACTGCTCTTAACTTTTGGCTATGAGATCTGTCATATAAAAATGATACAAGCAATTATTAAAGAAAATATTCTTTGTTTCTCTCTTTTCTTTCCATTCATATTTTATGAAATGTGTAATGATGACCACTATTATAGTAATAGGAAGCTTGGTTTATACACTGTCCCAAGCTTTAATATCATTTATTTTGTTTGGTTTAGCATGTTATGAGATCTCCGTCATTGTTGTTGTTGATTAATAGTGTTATGTGTTGGAAGAATGTCACCTATTTAACCAATAAGCTATGTTAAACAAACAATGGCTTAGTGTGATATGTGTACCCAGTTGATCCATGTCCAAAACTTTCTGGCTCGAGTATTCTGGTTATTAAATTGAGTATAAAACAGAATACTCTATGCCAAACACTTGAAAAAAACAGATCACAGGATTATATTATAAGGACATAAAAACATACATGGGAAAACACTGATATTTCGCTTGAACATGGAATTGATAATTCTTTTATTTGATCAAGTGTTGCCTGCAAAATATATTCAGACTACTTAAATTAAACCTAGGTTTCCTCCACAGGAAAGTGAAAACAAAGTCAGTGATAGCTTCTCTTATTTTTGTTACGGTGTCAATGTTTTCAAAGTTGGTGAAAGCTTGTTCTTCAGTTTTATTAGCCTGTTTGAAAGAAATCTCATTTAACTGGCGTCTCTTACATCTACATTAATTCTTTTAAAACACTGACGTGAGTGTTCTACAGCTATGTAAAGAAATGCATTATCAAAGAATTAAGATATGATTAAACTGACATTTTCTTAAGAAAACGAAAGGAGCAGGAAAAAGCCATTCTGAAAGGACTGAGTGCTACATACTCCAGATATTATCTTCAGTGCTTGCTCAGGGATCTTTAAAGAAGCTTATTACCAAGTACCCTAAGAAGACAAGTGTGGATGTGTACAGATCAGAGGAATGCAAGTTAATGCACCTGCCAGATTTTACTATCATACAAAGCTTGTCAATCAGCACTCAGACCTTGCATTTAAAAATATGTTCCCTCAGATTTTCCCCAGCAATGGATCTTACATTATGATATTGCTCCTTTTGGCGATTGCCTTGTATCAGAGGCATCATAATTATGCTTCTGAATATGCCTACAATTAGCATGGTTTTTCTTAATTAGTGTCTGCTTGCTGGTACAGTCAGTACAAATTTGTTTGAGGTTGGTGGGCACTTACGGAATTTGGAAAGCATGTTCTGGACACTTTCATAATGTGGCTTTCAGGATTACAGTGGCCAGAAAGAAAACTGAAGAAGTTATTCCTTCCTACAACCTCTCCCCCAGGACATTTTCTATCTCCTGGGACTTCTTATTTTAGCGTTTTGACTTCCAAGCAAAGCGCTGCATGGCATATTATCTCCTGTATTTTACTTAAGTTTCTCTGGGATCTCTATGGGACCCATAGACACTCTTAGAAATGAAGATGACGCTTGAGGCTGGTATTTTACTTTGCAAAATACAAACTTTTCTAATTAAATAGCACTTTCAGAAAATTTTAAAAAGTAAAATCAAGTTGCCTGCGGAGGCTAGGGACCATAAGATAGGGGAAACTGGACAAATGGCTGCTCCTGGGTGTCACTGTAGGGAACAAGATTTACAACAACAGTTCCTAATGAGAGGAAAGCATGCGAAGGTAGAATTTACCTTGTGTATGTTACGTTAGCAATGTTGATCTTGTTTATATTTTAAATTAAATATTTTCTTGTCTAATTTTGCATTTCCATGATTTCCAGGAGAGCGTACTACAGTGCTCAGAGCTGGAGATCTGACCTTACATATAATTACTTTATAATCCCTATGTAAACTACTACCATGATTTTTTTTCTCAGTTTCTGAAGTTCTAACATAAGAAAAAGAAGACATGTTCCACAGAGCTATACAAAGATGCCAATAGGCTATGATTTTATATATTTCATGGAAATAGATGACCAACTCACCACCTCCTTGCCAGTCATCAGGAGAAATTGAATTGTGATTCTTTTCAAATGTTGGAAATGTAACTGAAAAAAGAAAACAAGATAAGCTCACAATAGATTAAAAGCTTTCAGAATAGAATAACAAAGTTGGAAGTATTATGGAGGTGTTTTAATCCAACCCACTGTTCAAACAGGAGACCCTATACCGTTCTGGATTTTCTTTGCCTTGATGGGATGGATACAAGTGATCATAGAAAGAATAACAGTCCAACCCCCCCCCCCCCACTCAAGCAGAAGACCTTATACCATTTTGGACAAATGACTGTCACCTCCAGTGATGGAGCACTCACAACTTCTGGAGACAAGCCATTCCACTGATTAATAGTTCTTACTGTCAGGAAATTCCTCCTTATTTATAGGTTGGTTCTTTCTTTGAATATAATCCATTGCTTCTTGTTCTGCCCTCAGCTGCTTTGAAGAATAGGTTGAGCCACCTAGGACAAGCCATAGATATATACATTTCTTGAGATGCCACCCAACAATGATGTAAATGTACACTGTGGTTCTTTTTCAATGTTGGGAACAACATCTGAAAGGAAAATCAGTAGACATATGGCACAGGTTAAGGGGCTACTGAGGGCATGAATTCGCAAAACAACGAGCGTTATAATCCACCCAAAGTCATTAATATAAAAAAGCTCAAACAATCAAAGTACAGATAGTCCTCATTTAGCAATGGTTCACAGTTACAATGATGAGGTGAAAATATAACTTTGTGACCAGTTCTTGCATTTACCACTGTCACAATTCTGTAAAGCAAAGGAAAGGTAAAGTTAGATCATAATCACAATTATGTTATCACTTAGCGACTGTTTAACTTAACAATTACTGGTCCCAGTTGTAGTTGCTAAATAAGGACTAACTGTAGAACTAAGAAACAAAGACCAAGAGCCAGGCTTATTTTAATAGAAAGGTAGGGGAAACCATTATAATGCGTCTATAGTGAGTGGTGGGATTCAGCCAGTTCACACCAGTTCGGCAGAACCGGTAGCTAATGTTTTGTTGCCCAAGTCCAGAATGGACTTCCAGAAGCGGCATCCACACAGAACCAGCTGTTCACATATTTGAATTCCACCACTGTCTGTGACTGACAAATCCTCATTCCATATTTTTGATGCAGTTATAAAAATGTCCTGGGATTAGCAAAGGCATCTGATGTTAAAAGGAGTACATGCAGGTTCGTATTGTAGAAAATAAAGCCAGTTTGGTGTAGCAGTAAGACACCAGGCTATAAACTAGGCTATAAAGTATGGTGTACTGGGCTATAAATTGTGAGTTCTAATTCTGCCTTAAAATGAAAGCTGACTGGTTAATTTTGGGCCAGTGCCTCCCTCTCAGCCCAACTTACCTCACAAGGTTGTTGTTGTGGGGAAAATAGGAGGAGGAAGGTATGTTCACCACCTTGAGTTATTTACAAAATAATAAAGTTTAAATATTTGTTTAAATAAATAAACACATAAATAAATAAATAACACTGTCCAAGACAGAAAATATTGCAATTTTATTAGAAAATTTGGAATAAGTAAGAAGCCAATGAAGCCCAATTAAGAGGTCCCTTTGTCAATTTATCTGGAAACATAAATGTGAATTCCCTATTTGCCATATTTATCTTCCATAAATATGTTCCAGGTGCATCAGAGTCTGCCTCTTTTCTGATCTTCTAGTTTTGAATTGTTTTTACTATAGTGGGCAGGAGAAAATATAAGCAAGTTTTATTCTGAATTTGGGGTTGTTTGTAAACTAGAATGCTCCGCAATCTTCCTGTCTTTGGCAGTCAAATGGAGAATGCATTACATGGCATGCAATTTCAGACATCTGGGTAAGCTCCAGTTGTGAAAAGCAACTAGTCTTTAGACCTTACCAAAAAAATTGGTGAGGTTGGTTTTCCAATGTCTCAATCTGATATTCAGCAGGTGATTCCTCCTCCTCCTTGTATCTCTAAGCCAGCACAGCTTCATCTGTGCTTTTTCCCATGTCACACCACTTGTAAATATGGAAAGGGAAGGACAATAAAACAAGAGCAGAGGATGTGGCATGGCAACCTTGCTAGAGCAAAGCAGATGTGCAATTAGTCAGTACCTAGGAAGGAGATGGCAGCTCCATGGGTGCCAGCTGGAATTCCAGCATGAAAATAAACTGGGAAACAATTTTATTTTAAAAAGAATATAGATGTCTCTATGTTATTTTGAAGGGCTGGCTTGCTACTTTACTGTTTTTAATTGTGATACCGTATATACTTGAGTATAAGCCGAATTTTTCAGCCCACTTTTTGGGCTGAAAAATTCCACTTCGGCTTATACTCCAGTCAACAAAAAAACTTACCGAGGACTTGTGCGCGGCCGAGGCTTTGGTGCTTCCGGGATCGCGCGCACCTCTCCCAAGCCACCGCCGTCCGAGACCTGCCGAAGTTTGGGGAGGTTTGGGGAGGTGCGCGCGCACCTCCCCAAACGTCGGCAGGTCTCCGGACCTCCGCGCCTTGCCTGCCTGCTTCTTTCCGCAGCGGAAAGAAGCAGGCAGGCAGGGCGCGGAGGAACGGAGACCTGCCGACGTTTGGGGAGGTTTGGGCGCCTCCCCAAACCTCGGCAGGTCTCCGTTCCTCCGCGCAGACCTGCCGACGTTTGGGGAGGTTTGGGCGCCTCCCCAAACCTCCCCAAACCTCGGCAGGTCTCCGTTCTTCCTGCCGACCTTTGGGGAGGTTTGGGCGCCTCCCCAAACCTCCCCAAACCTCGGCAGGTCTCCGTTCCTCCTGCCGACCTTTGGGGAGGTTTGGGCGCCTCCCCAAACCTCCCCAAACCTCGGCAGGTCTCCGTTCCTCCTGCCGACCTTTGGGGAGGTTTGGGCGCCTCCCCAAACCTCCCCAAACCTCGGCAGGTCTCCGTTCCTCCGCGCAGACCTGCCGACGTTTGGGGAGGTTTGGGCGCCTCCCCAAACCTCCCCAAACCTCGGCAGGTCTCCGTTCCTCCTGCCGACCTTTGGGGAGGTTTGGGCGCCTCCCCAAACCTCGGCAGGTCTCCGTTCCTCCGCGCAGACCTGCCGACCTTTGGGGAGGTTTGGGCGCCTCCCCAAACCTCGGCAGGTCTCCGTTCCTGTTTGGGGAGGTTTGGGCGCCTCCCCAAACCTCGGCAGGTCTCCGTTCCTCCGCGCAGACCTGCCGACCTTTGGGGAGGTTTGGGCGCCTCCCCAAACCTCCCCAAACCTCGGCATGTCTCCGTTCTTCCTGCCGACCTTTGGGGAGGTTTGGGCGCCTCCCCAAACCTCCCCAAACCTCGGCAGGTCTCCGTTCCTCCTGCCGACCTTTGGGGAGGTTTGGGCGCCTCCCCAAACGTCGGCAGGTCTGCGCGGAGGAACGGAGACCTGCCGAGGTTTGGGGAGGTTTGGGGAGGCGCCCAAACCTCCCCAAACAGGAACGGAGACCTGCCGAGGTTTGGGGAGGTTTGGGGAGGCGCCTAAACCTCCCCAAACGTCGGCAGGTCTGCGCGGAGGAACGGAGACCTGCCGAGGTTTGGGGAGGCGCCCAAACCTCCCCAAAGGTCGGCAGGAGGAACGGAGACCTGCCGAGGTTTGGGGAGGTTTGGGGAGGCGCCCAAACCTCCCCAAACAGGAACGGAGACCTGCTGAGGTTTGGGGAGGTTTGGGGAGGCGCCCAAACCTCCCCAAAGGTCGGCAGGAGGAACGGAGACCTGCCGAGGTTTGGGGAGGTTTGGGGAGGCGCCCAAACCTCCCCAAACAGGAACGGAGACCTGCCGAGGTTTGGGGAGGTTTGGGGAGGCGCCCAAACCTCCCCAAAGGTCGGCAGGTCTGCGCGGAGGAACGGAGACCTGCCGAGGTTTGGGGAGGCGCCCAAACCTCCCCAAAGGTCGGCAGGAGGAACGGAGACCTGCCGAGGTTTGGGGAGGCGCCCAAACCTCCCCAAAGGTCGGCAGGAGGAACGGAGACCTGCCGAGGTTTGGGGAGGTTTGGGGAGGCGCCCAAACCTCCCCAAAGGTCGGCAGGAGGAACGGAGACCTGCCGAGGTTTGGGGAGGTTTGGGGAGGCGCCCAAACCTCCCCAAAGGTCGGCAGGAGGAACGGAGACCTGCCGAGGTTTGGGGAGGTTTGGGGAGGTGCCCAAACCTCCCCAAAGGTCGGCAGGAGGAACGGAGACCTGCCGAGGTTTGGGGAGGTTTGGGGAGGCGCCCAAACCTCCCCAAAGGTCGGCAGGAGGAACGGAGACCTGCCGAGGTTTGGGGAGGTTTGGGGAGGCGCCCAAACCTCCCCAAAGGTCGGCAGGAGGAACGGAGACCTGCCGACGTTTGGGGAGGTTTGGGGAGGTGCGCGCGATCCTCCGGGCGGTCACTTGCTTCGCGTCTCCTGAGGGAAGGGGGGGCGACTGGAGCGGGCGTGTTTCCTCGCCTGCTGGGCGCCGCGATTTGCCCGGGGAACGCGCGGGCCCCGAATGGCAGCGTGGAGCGAGGAAGCTGACAGCCAGGGCTTCCCCGAGAGCCGCGGCCACACAGGGTATTCCTGTGTATTCAGGCTTGCAAAATGGCGGATCGAGCCTCTGCTGGCGGCAGAGGCTTGCAGAACGGCGGATCGGCTTATACTCAAGTCAATAACTTTTTCCAGTTTTGGGGGGTGAAATTGGGGGTCTCGGCTTATACTCGAGTCGGCTTATACTCAAGTATATACGGTATGTACTGTTGACAGAAAAACCTTTAAAAAAAGGAAAATCCAAACTATTGTTTTCCCTCCCTCACATGTTATGGGGGGAAAAACCCCTATCATCTGTATGAGCACCAATTAATACTAACCATCATTCAGTAAGGAATGTGTTAACTAAGTTGGTATATTTGCACAAAAATAGTAACAGGCGCACGTCTACATTTTTGCAGTTCTTTGTATTAAAATAATTATAATTACTACAACAAATTTGGATGGCTCCAAGATTAACAAATAAAAACAGCCACAAAGATCTGTAAGTGAATTAGAGATTTTCTCAGTTTTAAAAATAATTTGTTTTAAACATCCTCCAGTTTCAAATTAAAAAGAAAAGAAAGAAAAAAGTACATATTCACCAGAATTCAGCAGTCAAATCTATACTCTAAAGAATGATATTTTACTTAATAAAATGTCAAGATTCTTGTTAGTTGAAACCTATTTTCATTTGCTCATTACATCTTCATCCAAAATGCTTTAGCACTGATGATATTGAGAGAGAATTCAGCAGTCAAATCTATACTCTAAAGAATGATATTTTACTTAATAAAATGTCAAGATTCTTGTTAGTTGAAACCTATTTTCATTTGCTCATTACATCTTCATCCAAAATGCTTTAGCACTGATGATATAGAGAGAGAATATGGTTTGTATTCAAATTTTATTTTTTCCAAAGTACAGTTTTTCAGGTTTTAGCATCTGGATTGCCAAATGGCAGGAATTAGCTACCTATTACCATTCCATGGGACGTGGTGGCTCAGTGGGTTAGGACGCTGAGTTTGTCGATCAGATGGTCGGCAGTTTCGCAGGTCGAATCCCGAGTGCCGCATAACAGAGTGAGCGCCTGTTACTCATCCCAGCTTCTGCCAACCTAGCAGTTTGAAAGCACGTAAAAATGCAAGTAGAAAAATAGGGACCACTATGGTGGGAAGGTAACAGTGTTCCGTGTGCCTTTGGCATCTAGTCATACCGGCCACATGACCATGGAGACGTCCTCGGACAAGCGCTGGCTCTTCGGCTTTGAAACGGAGATGAGCACCGGCCCCTAGAGTTGGAAACGACTAGCACTCATGTGCAAGGGAACCTTTACCTTTACCTTTTACCATTCCAGTAGCAACAGCACTTACACTTGTATATCACCCCGCAGTGTTTTACAGTCCTCTCTAAGTGGTTTTCCAGAGTCAGCCTATTGCCCCCAACAATCTGAGTCCTCATTTTATTGACTTGGAAGGATGGAAGGCTGAGTTAACCTTGAGCTGGTGAGATTTGAACTGCCGAACAGCTGGCAGTCAGCAGAATTAGTCTGCAATACTGCATTCTAACCACTGCACCACAGTAGTTCCCTGTTGTTGTTTTTAATTCTCTAGGACACAGGTGTCAAACTCACCACATCACGTGACATGTCGTGACGTGTCATGACTTTTTTTGCATTGCCGGAGCTGGGGTGGGTGTGGCCTCTGTATGATGCAACTGGCTCATGGGCCGGCAGTTTGACATCCCTGCTCTAGGACATCTAAACTACTGCAAAATAAAGAGAATGTTGCAGCCACAATTTTCCTTTAATATCTGCGTCCCAAATCACTTCACTTTGCAATTTAGATATCAATAAGTTTAGATACAATTTGTGCTAATAAGATGTCTAGTACAGAACAAGAGACCCTGTGCTTATTAAAAACCAGCAGAGAAATCTGCATGGGTTAAGAGGGGACTAAAATAAAAGTGAAGATTTCAGCCACACTCTTGACTTTTTTTACACACTCCTTATTATAGTTATCCTGGAAACCAATAATTTTTCTCCATATTTTTCATAGCATATCAGGAGATGGAACATAATTTTGCCATAATTGATCTGTAACTGGTGATATCAGCAACCTCATTATTCTACGGTCACTGTTTGGTTGCAAACATTGCAATGTTGTCAGTAACAATATTTGAGACTTACACAAACACAATAGAAAACATGAAAATGTAACACCATCTAATATGACACTTTTCATGAACACAACAAACTATCTTAAGCCATGCCTATTCCTGCACAAAGGTAGCCTGATCATACCTATCCATTGAACTGGTAACCTCAAGGTTGAATTATTCCACTGTAGGACTGACCTAGAGGGTGACCTAGAAGTTTCAACAAATTTTTGAACAAATGTTTAAAGTATTAAGTTCAGAAAGGGCTTATGATGGAATATAAAGCTACGCATGCTACATTCCAGGGACCATGTTGCCTGAAAAAGGAAGTGGTTTGGCTTATCTACCACTCTGGGTATTAAGAGTCAGTGGTTTTCAACTGAACTCAATAAACTTTCTAATGGACTTTACTTTTCTTCATTCTAGTAACACTCAAATTATTATTATTATTATTATTATTATTATTATTATTATTATTATTATTATTATTATTATTATTATTATTATTATTATTATTATTTTGGTAGAAATACCAATAGCACTTACACTTATATATTGCTTCACAGCCCTCTCTAAGTGGTTTACAGAGTCAGCAAATTGCCCCCCAAAATTTGGGTCCTTGTTTTACTGACCTTGGAAAGATGGAAGGCTTGAGCCGGTTAGGATCAAACTGCTGGCAGTTGGGAGAATTAGCCTGCAATACTGCATTCTAATTCCTGCACCACCATGGCTCTTAAATCTGGCAACATTAATTATGCACAAAAATCAACATTAAAAAATTAATCCACACCATGTTATGGGATTGTTTATAACTATGAAAATGTGGGCTATAAATGGACTAAGCAAATAAATAAACCTGGTAAGGATTAATCAGAGATTATTATTCAACTATGATTGTGTGAAAAACAAAAATTGAATTTTTATGGTTATATCAAAGAAGAAAAGATGATGTTCTTAAATAAATAAATTCTCACCATCATGCATATTTATATCTTTCCCTATGCTAAGTATATTTATTTGGAAATATGGTAAGTTCCACTTAGAGTTATTTCTAAGAGGGTACAATTTATAATGTGTGATTTCCCATGCCCCCATGCCTTTCATGTAAATAAAAAACCTCTTTCCTGGTTAAATATAGGTGACATTAAATAGAGAGTGTCATATGCAATAGCAATCACAGTAATATTTTCAAGGAATAGAACAGTATCTTTTTGATCCATATCAGTTTCACATCTTCTCTATTTCCATGTTAAGGCCAAATTTAGGTTATTCATTGTGGAATTCTTGAAGAATGCATTATTCAGGTTGTCCAAGCTGTTTTTAAAAGATTATTTTTTCAGCTGCAGTATCAGATGCTGCAGGACCTGGAAGCCTTTCCTTAGTCTAGAGTCTAGACTATCCCAATGTGATACTCATCAGATGTGACAGAATAGGGATTCTCCAAAGTCCTACATCTGGAAGTATCAGACTAAGGAAGGTTTGCCTCATTCCCAGCTTCCCTAAAGTTAAAAAGCTGTGAAATACAGATCTTCTTTTTAATAGTGCACAAATTCTGAAGTGAAATTTCAAGACCTATAATGTACGTAACAGAATCATGTCTTGATCCAAAACAGTATTTGAAATTATTAACAGTAGATTACCCCATTCAACTTACTGATTTCTCTAACTACAGGAATTTCTTGACTTACTACTATTTATTTAGTGATTGTTCAAAGTTGCAATGGCATTTAAAAAAATCAATTACAATCAATCCTCATACTTATGATTGTTGCAATATCCCAAATGAAGGCAAATATATGTGTCCCAGGATAATGTTGCAGGGTCCAATCTAGGTTGGTCACTGGGACCAGAGTGTCAACTCTACAACGAACCTGGCTGCAGCCATCTTGCTCGTTCTCGGTTGCCACATGAATGGGAGGGGGTGCAGAGGATTTTGCTTGTCTAAACAATTCTGTGTCCCATGGGAACCAAGGTCATTCTATTGGTTATGCTAGGGGAATGGGCAGAGTGTTAGAAAGTCTGCCAAACTATTCTATTGGTGAATGTAGCTGATTACATAGCTTCAGAGTGGAAAGTTTGACTTTGTAATAGTGTAACTCTTCGGAAGGGATTTTAGACTTGATTTCACTTTTGACTGTGCTGATATTTTGTATCTAATAAACATGTTCTGAGAGGAACCCTCTAGCCTAGGAGTTCTGATTTATTTGGCTTTATCTATCAGAACCATGATACAGAGGTTTAGTCTTCTGAGCTTTTGGACTCACGCTGGAGCTCATCCTCAGGAAACTTGTCCCCCCCAGAATGTAGAGGATGCACATTCCGGTAGAGACAAGTGCCCTGAAGATGGGTTCCAGCACAAGTTCAAAAGCTCAGAAGGCTAAGCCTCTGATCCCTGAGGTCTGGATCCTGTTGCAATATCCCCATGCTCACATAGTCAAAATTCACATGCTTGGAAACTGGTATGTGTTTATGACAGTTGCAGTGTTGTAGGATCATGTGAGTGACATTTCTGACCTTCCCAGGTGGTTTCTGAAGAGCAAAACCAATGGGGGAGGAAGATTAATGACCGCGTGAGTCATTTAAAAATCACAGTGACTGGCTTAACAACCATGGGGGAAAAAATAAAATCATAAAATCAAGTGCAACTCACTTAACAATTGCCTTGCTTAGCAACGGAAATTCTGGTCACAACTGTGGTCATAGGTCTAGGACTGCGGAGATTTGGAAAAATATTTTTTGCACTGAGTGGGTGGTAAGTTTCCTAGTCTGTGAAACAGGTAAGTTTTCTTTGAAATAAACAAACCTGAAGAACTTGTAAAAAATGATCTGCACTAGCTAGCATTGGAACAATTGCTGGCTTAACTCATTATAACTTTAGTTTGTTCTTTAACAATAGTTTGTTCAAAAATAAAACTTAGCTGTAGCTCCTCTCATAAATTTTATATAATGACTATTATGATCAGACCACAGATAATAAAACAACCACTTGGTTACTATTTTCTCAAGGAATTCATTAATGTGAAAGAGAAATGTGAATGGATTTTTTCAGAATGAGATTTATAAAATAATCAAACTAAATAATTGTTATTCAAATTTACTGGCCGGTGTTATATATTTGTTTAATTCTGAAGAATCACCAAGTTTCATGCAGATACGCAAAATTGTTCACCAAACATGATGTCTTATCAGCCCTAGGATCTCTTCTTCCGAGCCCTTATTCAAAATACATCACTTCATCATCCTTAAAGGATTACATCAGATACTTTTTATGATCTTGGTTGTGAAAGCACAGGCAGTCAGAAATGGCCTACCAATTCATTCAGACTGCTCAAGACTTGAGCCATTGATAAGACCACACAAATACAATACCTGTTTGCAAATCCTGTCATAAAGTTGCGGCCTATTTAACCCATCACTAGCTGTTTTTGTCTCTTGGCTGCCTGTGCAAACACTACTCCTGGATAAGCTTCAGCTGCTCTTTGTGTCACTCAAGGCAGCTCTCCAGATGCTAAAGAAAAGTAGATCTGGCTCGGCATCAGATTTAAAGAAGTACTTTTGTACCTCTGCACACTTAGAATGTCTTAGGTTTTGGTTTACATAAGAGCCAGGACCCACCTGAAAGATCTGGAATGGGTTTGTACAGGAAAAACCTGGGATATTAGAGATGTCCAACAGCCTTCATTCTTGTGTGCATATTTGTATGGATATTAAACCTTCCAATTGCTCTAACTTAAATGGTAATGGAAAGGAGAAAATATTCTCTTGCTAGACAATATTAACAATGCACAGGAACAGAATGTATTCTTGCTTTTATTTCTACATTTTTCTTCACAAACAATAACTAAACATCAAACACTAAAAAAGATCTGTCTTAACTGAGTTTGTCTCCCTGTCAGAATGATTTGGAAAAGCTACTGCCTTTTGAGATCTATTAGTCTCTTTTCCATGTTCCCTGTGCCACATCAAACTAGTCCCTTGAATGTCTTTAAGGTAATTTGTGGATACCTTCAGACTGAATTTGACTATGTCATGATACAGCTGAGCAACTAGAGCTAGGCACAAATGACTGTTGCAGTTTTTCCAGGAACTTAGTGGGCCAAAAATCAGAATAAGAAAAAAAATCATCAAACAATTCTCAATTAGTCAGTGGCAGGATTATCTCCTTCTCTACTGATAAAGCCCAATGAAGACTTATTCATGTCAGATTTAATGAAGTTTTGGAGAAACTGTGGATCATTGGCAGGATGGTATTATTTTGTATGCAAGGAACACAATGCACTAATAATTTTTGGCTCAGTGTGTATTTGTAGTTATTGAAAATTATATGTATCAATTGGGAATCTGCCAGGCTGGGTATAACCCCCCCCCCCAATGATCACATGATTGAAGTTCCAACTCTTTTTTAATATGACTTGTGTGCATGTAAAAAGCCCGTTTTCCAGACTTCAATCATTTCCTTGGCTGTCTTTGTACTTGCATGGCCAGCAATCTTAGTAGCTGTGAAATTGAATGTAGGTCCTTGTTCATTCCTACCAATGAGTTTGCATCTCTTTGTTTGACTGCTTGCTTGTGTTGTTGCAATCTTCTGGTTAGCTTCCTCCCTGTCTGTCACAGAGGCAATCCATGCAATGGATCCAGTATATTACATTAGAAGCATCTTCTATCTCCAAGCAATTTCCAAGTGGAATCTGAAAGCTTGAAAGACTAGACTTCTGGTCCCGGTGACTGACCCAGATTGGATCTTTCAACATTATCCTGGCACAAGTATATTTGCCTTCATTCATCAGTACACATTTTGTTTATTGCAAAGGGCGGTTATTTTGATTTTTGTTTTTCAAGTCTACAGGTCTGAATGCAGCTGCCAGTGGCTTGGGAGAATGAAGGAACATTTGAGTTAGTCAAAAAGTCTAACAGTACATATCAAAAAGAAAGAAAGAGGGAACTTTTCTACATATAAATATATATTCCTCTTCGAAACAATGCTAAAGAGCACAAACACTTGCCCACACAAAGTTCTTATTACTAAATTTAATATAATGTCCAGTATTATTTTGCCTTGCAAATAACCCATAGGAAACAGGTATAAACATGTTATATGAACAGCATCTCAAATATAAGGTGTATTTAATTGTTCCCACATACACATGGTTAGTATTCTAAGCAGAAGAATGAGCATGCAATTTCCGTTTCTCTCTAACTCTAAATATTTTGTATACTTCTCAGAGATTCTATTGGCAGATACCATGTTCGATTAATCTGCTCCATTTTACAGCTTTTACATTCCATGTTAATATACCTGCATTTCTATAAAATGTATTTCAAGACATGGAAAAAAGAGCAAAAATAGGCACACTTTAAGCAGTTTACAAGAGAGAGATCATTATCTCTTACAAAGGAATGGAAACAGAAAAGCTGTAAATAATAAGTTCTGAATAGGAATGACAAAAACAACCTAATCAATGTCTTCCAGAACTGGCAAGTGACACTGCTTTGTTTTTTGCAAATAAAACCCTTCTTAACATCACAATATGAACCATTATCTCTGCAGGCAAGGTATATTTAGAAATGTACAAAATGTACATTTCCTGCCAGCCAGGAGATCAGTAGGTGGAGATCTAAAGTCATGCAAATCTTACAGTAAATGCAGGCAACCAATTTCTAATTATTCCATATCAGCAGATTTGTGAGGAATATAATTTATTAAAAAAAGAACAGTTTATGATCAGCAGACCTTAGTTATGACTGTTTAGGAATTCAGTGCATTTTGATCTAATCAAAAAATCAAAATATTCATGAAACACAATGATATCTCCCCAAAGCAGCCGGGCAGCCATTAATTTTGAAATTCGGGTAATTTATTAACACTTATCTGTAGCTGTAAAAGCTTACCTCTGTGTTTGTAATACGGCTAAAAGTGAAGGCAGTTTTAAAACTGATTCCTAATGATTTATAATGGTTTGCTGTAATTTGAGCCAGAAATTCAATTAAAATATATGTCTAGTTTTGTTTCAAGATCTTTAGTTAAAAATTCTATTAAAATGCAATTTTATTCCTGCATTAAATGCATTTGTTATCTCCATATACAGAAAATATAAGAAAACGCTATAATTTTCCCCTCAGAATATCCAAATGCCTTTAACATTGTTTATTTTATTTCATATTTTGACACTGGCATATTTTGGCACTTAGATGCTGCTTAACGGAGCTAACTCGATTTTACATTATTCTTTTCCTGAAAGACAAAATAAAATACCCAAAGCTTTTATTTCTTACTATTCAATTGAATGCTTATTGGATCATTAAAGGAAGACAAATAATTATTAAGCACATGACAACTCTTAATTATAATTTTTAGTTTTCTCTATTTATCTGCTTTACATGATGCATAAATATTATAACACCTGATCATTATAAAAGACATTTCTCGGATAACAGGTTATCTTGGGAACCAGGTATAAAAGAAAACAAGTTAGCTTTTAGTTTCTGACTGTACTAAAAGTAACTTCAGGTGTTTTTGAAATTCTATCAAAGTAGAATAAGAACCAACTATTTGGAGCTGGAATTATATTCCATACTCGGTTTTGGAATAATGCAGATAGATTCAGTTTTTCTCTCCTAATCAAGCATCCAGAAACTCAAGGAGACCAACAAAGAACAGTCTCATTTGGGCATGGTGCTAGTGTTTTAGTACCTGAGCAAATATGTAAGGGGAGTCAGCATTACTTTTACAATTCTGCAAACATTAATATCTTTGCTTGCAATAATGCAAGCTAACCAGAATTCTAGTCATAGTTAATAGCGACAACAGCTACCATTCTCTAATATTTCCACCATTTCTTTAGTCCTAAAAGCTCTTCTAACCTTTATATGTAGAAATAAGCTATATCTTGTAGCAGCATTAAAACTGAATACCTGCATCAGCTTTCTTTTTATTATTATTTCCTTCATTTCTTCCACAAATAGTTACAGGGAGTTATATCAACCAACTTATTCAGCTCTGAGATAGTTAATAGTGCTGCAATTAGAAAATACATTCCAATGTTGCTCCACTCAATGCTTTTTCGTGCCAGGCCATTCATCTTACATTTCTCCTATTGTTTCTCTGGATTAAACTTTATACAGTAAGTTTCTTGCATTAGGAATGTGTAGTAAAATGTGATACCTACTAATAGACACTGATTCTTTTTATGAGCCCTTTCTTCTTCCACAGTACATATAGATATAACACGAACCATCTAGGACAGGGCTTTTCGACCGTTTTACCCATTGTACCACTTTTAGGATATGGCAACTAGTCACCCAGCAAGGTGTCAAAAACTTGATGACCAAAAAAAAAAAGGAAAAAAGTGATGAAGTATAGGTAGTCCTTGACTTACAACAGTTCGCTTAGTGACTGTTTGAAATTACAACGGCACTGAATAAAGTGCCTCCCAAGCCACAGCCGATCAAGACACCTGCCTGCCTGCCTGGCGACGCTCTTCCTCTTGTCCGAGATTTTCATTGTTGTGAGCATTTCTGTTGAGGATTGGCAGCGGGGGTAGGGTGGGTGGGGGTGTTTGGTTTTTATTCCCCCCATCTTTTGGGTGGTTGCAGCAAGTTTTGATCATTTCACATGACCCTGGGACACTGTGACCATCATAAATATAAATCAGTTGCCAAGCATCTGAATGTAAATCACAAGACCCTGGAGATGCTGCAACATTCCAGCTGATCGTTGCTTCTTCTGGGCTCAGCAGAAGCGCCAGGATCAGCGCCGAGCTCCAGCTGGAGCCTGGAGCTGATCCTGGCGCTTCCACTGAGCCCTGACAGCCCTGCAGCTCCTGTCATCTCTCGCTCAGGCTTGTGTGGTGCTGTCACTGGTTCAGCTCATTCCCCTCCCCCGCTACTTTTCTAGGATGGTCGCGTACCACCTGCCAGGTGCCAATGTACCACAGGTGGTACCCGTACCACTGGTTGAAAAGCCCTGATCTAGGAATATGGTGATCAACCTGGTCAACCTGCATGGAAAAAGGTAGAACAAACCAGGGTTCTTTCAAGAACTTTCTGATATTAACCTCATGACTTCAACACCAATCTCAAAAATAGTTGTGTTTTAAGTCAAAACAAGGTTGAAACTGAAATTATTAGCATTGTGGTCCTTCCCATAAACATTCCTTCTTGAACAAATGATGTGCCACTCTATGAAAACTGAATGACATAAATATAGGTGTTTTTTAATGGGGATATAAATGAATAGCATGAATTAGTTGCTGTAGAATTGTGAAACAATGGCTGTCCAAAATATGGAGAATTCTGAGATGGCATTTAAAAAACACCATTTTGAAATGCAGAATAATTAGGAGAAGATAAAAATGATGTGATGACCTTGGCTTTTGGACAAGTAACTTAACTAACCAATGAATCAGTAGGAATGATGTTATCTAAGCTGACAAGATTATTTAGGAAAGTTATGTTACAAATTACTTTGATTGCTGAATAAATCCTGGTATATCCATCTCAATTCTCCCAATTTATTTATAAATTTCTGTTCCTTCCAGCCAGTGTTCTATAATGGTTTGTAGGATTGTGACATGTTGAAATTAATTTGGAAGAAGTGTTTTAGGCTTTGTGTGATAGCAGCACCTTTTTCCCATTTATTAAAGTAGCTCAACGTATTTTTCTGGCTTTTGTGGAAATTTTTTAACAAAAGGTACAGCTGCTTTAAAGAACCTACTTTTTTTTTTTAATTTTAATTCCATTTATATCCCGCCCTTCTCCGAAGACTCAGGGCGGCTTACAAATGTTAGCTCAACACTAAGCAAGTAGAACAATCACTACAAATTGCATGATTCCTTTAAGAAAATAGCATTTGTGACCATGTTTAGGTATACTATAATTTACCTTCTTAAGATGGTCCTGATAGTTTTTGAAATTAAAGTTTGATTTGAAGTGATTTGTTTATGGGTTAGGGTTAGAGGCTTTGCTTGTTTGTACAGACTGGTTGCTGGCATGCCGCGGCCCAGTACTGGTCCATGGACTGGGGATTGGGGACCCCTGATCTAGAGGACCTAAAAGTGGAATTTGGAACTATGTTTTCATATTTCTCATGTTCACATGATGCCCTTATATACTGAAATAATTTTGTATGTTGATCATGACTGGAAGAACTCATTGATCTTGATATATGGTACCATACTGGAAGTTATGGCAAATATTAACCCTGGGCATATTTCTTTTAGTTTATTTTTGTGCCTTCAAGTCTCTCTTGACTCCAGCAGACTAGTTCCTGCAGGTTTCTTGGCAAAGTTTTGTGGAAATGGTTTACCATTGTCTCCATCCTAGAGCTGAGAGAGAGTGACTGGCCCAAGGCCCACCCAGCTGGCTTTGTGCTCAAGATAGCACTAGAACTCATGGTCTTCTAGTTGCCTGCTTGGTGTCTTTAAACTGGCTCTCAGAACACATATTGGCTTGTCTAAACTTGGTGCAACATCTGAAAGAAAAATGCACTTTTTAAATATTTTTTACAAGGATTCTTCCCTATGGAAACCAACAGTGATGCCCAATGAGATTTTCACTTGTATTGTCCAGAAATCTGATTTTAACCATTTGTAAAATGTGCTCTCATTTTTAATCAGCTTTCATATTATGTATTATTATCTATTTAGCCAGCTATTGCCTACTTTGAATAGCAATGTCTCACTAGAACTACTGCTTTTAAGTGGAAAGAGAGTATGATTTTTTTTTAATCAGCAAAGCATGTCTTCTAATACAGAGCTTGGTTCTTCCAATGTTTATTTGCTTGCAGCCAGGTCTGAAAGCTAATGATCTACAACTTGGGTAGATAGTGGGCAGATATTCTTGGAATTTTTTATTTAGAAGACTAGAGCTATCAACCATCAATACCACCTGCCTCACACTCCATGCAGTAATACATTTTAAAACAATTCTGACAGGTGATTGTTTGGCCTCTGAATTTATCCGCAGATGGCAAATGCTCAAATGAAAGTTTCCTTCCTGTACTTTTAGACCCCTGATCTGTGTCCTATAGTCTGGGAATTTATGGTGTAAGTGACAACCCTCCAGGTACTTAAAAAGTGCTCTATTTTCTCCAAGCTTTTCAAGGCTAAACATATCAAGTTTCTCCTATCTCTTCTTTTCATAAACCCATCACAAACTGCTTCTAAACATCTCCTTACTTTGAATTAAGATAAAACAAAAAAAATCATTTTCCAGAAAAGGTGCTGTTTAAATTGTGCTAAATCTATACTGTTTTGGCTGACTGGAATGAATTATATTATTTCTTAAGATCCAAATATGTGGTGGAATTTAGCCATGTGCTTTATGGAATGTGTGGTAGTTGTACAGAAATAATGTATTCTGTTTATTCCTGATGAATAGAAGAGTTTTACAATCTTCTCCTGTTCATTAGAAGAATGATTAGTTAGCTGGAATATGAGAAATAATGGTTTGTTGGAATCTCATACACCAAGTTAAAAAAAAAAGAATTTTATATTAAATGGGTCTTAGGGTTGATTTATCAAAATAATTATTAAAGTCTTACATGGTTGCTTCAAAAATTGGTACCACTCCTGGATTTAGGGTCTCTTTTGATTGAGTGGCACCTTATCTTTCCCATGTCTTGTCCTAGTTGCTCAAATGCATAGCCACTGACTTTGTTTGTTCATCCCTCCCTCCCTCCCATCTCTTTTATAGCCTTTCAATATTTTATAAAATGCAGTTTAATGACTATTGTTATAGATAAAGCTTTGTTACATTCCATGATATAATAGGTCTACACTATTTATATGAAGTTTGTACATTCATGCATTTTGAGATGTTCATACTTTTATTGTTTCATGTTGGTACAGAAATCTTTTGCACAGAACTTCGCCACAATCTACTTTCTTCTTGGTCAGAAATTTTATATAGTATGCTAGAGATGTATCTGGAGGCTGAGATAGCAGAGGGCTGATGCCTTCATAGTATATACTGTATACATCTTTATATTATAAAGAAGGAAAGAATACATGATTATTTCAACTTCACCATCACAACATGGACAACTTTAATTTGAACAGAAACGTCTTCTACCCAGAAGAACCACAAAGAGTAAGGATGGTCATTCTCTTCTCTAAATTGGAACTGTAAAATTTAATAAATTTGGGTACTATGAAGCCTGTCTACAAAGACCCTATTCCTATCTGACAGTAAGCCCTGGATAAACTGAACATCAACAACCTTTAATTATTATTTCCTCAAGTTTTACATAGCCTACTTGTGTCACATCCATAGAAGAAATACATACCAGAGAACCAATAGTTATTCTTAAATACCAAAAGGATAAAATAACCATTTCACTCAATAGCTAAAAACATTAATCTAGGCTCTCACTTTTATCATGAACAGTATGTGTGTGGGTGGCTTTACTTTAATTGGCCACATTTATTCATTTCTAATGGATTCATTTTTAATGTGTAAATTAATGCTAGGTAGATCCTTGAATAGCCTTGGAATGGAAGACAAACACTTTTGAATAAACTCCTTAGATTGTATATTTCATGGATTGACAATACATCAAGTTAACCCATGTGGCAGCTAGTCTTGATTTTATTATTGGCAGGCCACAAGAGAAGCTTCATATTTTTGTCACATCAAAAGAATGTAGTTGACCAATTGCATTTTATGGCTGTTTTTCCCCAAATAAAAAAACACTGTCATGGTTGAAGATATCCATGCAGCCACAATAAGTCATTCCTTGCAAAATAAATAATTCTTTTCGTAATAATTTTTAAAGTGTTACAAGCACCTTATATCAGACTTTGAAAAGTTATGAAGGAATTTCAAACCATGAAGGTCTTTTGCTTTTGTCACTGTGATAAATGGGGTTTACACAGAGTGCAAATCAACTCTTAATGTGAAAGTGAAATTCTGTGATGGATTGGCAATCGAAAACTCATATGTATATACTGGCTTGGACAGAGATTTTTTTTCCACTGAAGCATCTGTTACACTGAATCCTTAACTACATTTTGGTAGACCTCCTTGGCATAGATAGAACATGGAATTAATGTAATAATGCTGCTTTGCTGAAGATTTTAAGAGTCAGAAATACAGGTAGTCCTTGACTTACAACAGTTGATTTAATGACCGTTTGAAGTTACAATGGCACTGAAAAAAGTGACTTATGACCATTATTCACATCCACAGCCATTGTAGCATCCCTATGGACATGTGATCAAAATTCAGACACTTGGCAACTGACTCATATTTATGACAATTGTAATCTCCTGGGATCATGTTTACACCTTTTGTTACCTTCTGACAAGCAAAGTCAATGGGGAAGCCAGTTTCATTTAACAACTGTGTTACTAACTTAACAATTGCAGTTATTCACTTAACAACTGTGGCAAGAAAGGTCATAAAAAGGGGCAAAACTCACTAACAAATGTGTCACTTAGTAACAGAAATTTTGGGCTCAATTATGGTCGTATTTAAATAGATTTAGTTGATTTCTTTCTCTCTCGCTTGGTAATAAAGTTGCTTGCCGTAAAAGTGAACAGCATGATAGGTATCTAGGCATGCACGCAAGCTGACAAGCATCTCTGCCAGTTGTCATAGTTAGCTCCATAGTTATAAAACTGTACAGGGTGAAGAAATGCTGTTCCTTGCAGGTCATCTCATTTTACAATTAAGATCCAGAATAGCCACAATTTATTTAAAACTCTTCTAAGCCAGAAACAGAGCCTAAAACTACCAAGAAAACTTTGGTTTCCTGGATCATGGACTACATTTCCTACACGAAAGACTATTGGCAAGGGATGGGCTATACCTCATGAAAACAGGCAAAAATGTACTTGAAAAAAGACTGGCCCAACACATCAGGAGGGCTTTAAACTAAAACTGAGGGGGGAGGGTGACCAATCTCTAGAATCTCCAGAACCCAAAACCAATCACAAATCCCAAGAAAACAAATCAAACAATGAGGTAGGCAGTGATGAAAAAAAAGAAAAAAAAGAAAAACAACAATCAGGAGATACAGGAAACACACCCATGGACAGGCATAAAAGTCTTAAATGCTTATATACCAATGCTCAAACAGGGTGAACTAGAAGCAATAGTACACGAGGGAGGGTATGACAAAGTTGGCATCACAGAAACCTGGTGGGACAAAACCCATGAATGGAATGGACCGATGGATGGATACAAATTGTTCAAAAGAAACAGGTCTACAAAAAGAGGAGGGAGAGTTGCACTATATGTAAGAGAACACTACATAGCTGCAGAAATGCACATGATCAAAGATAAAATCTCTCCAGAATGTATATGGGTCAATATAAAAGAGAAAAAAAGTATCATTACCATAGGTATATATTACAGGCCACCCAACCAATGAACTCTTTGCCAACCAGCTAACAAATGTATGTAGGAAGCATACCACAGTAGTAATGGGAGACTTCAACTATCCAGATATCAACTGGGAGATAAACTATGCAGTGAGCAGGAGATCAAACAGATTCCTAACCAACCTAGCTGACAACTTTGTCACCCAAAAGGTGGAGGAGGGAACTAGAATAAAGCTATACTTATACTTATAAATAGAGAAGAAGTGATAGAGGAATCAAAATTGCTGGAACCTTGGGTGAAAGTGACTACATCATACTGGAATTTAATATAATGCAAACACTAGCAATAGAAAACAATCCAACCAATGTCTTAAACTTCAAAAGAACTGACTTTAACAAACTCAGGGAGAACCTAGGAAAGAACCTATGGATGAAAATCCTAAAGGGGAAAACAACCCAAGAAGCATGGGAAACTCTGAAAAATGCGATCACAAAAGCCCAGACCAGAACAATACCATTGAGAAAGAAAAACAAGAAATCTAAGAAGAAACCAGCATGGCTGCACAAAGATCTCTCTAACAAATTGAAACACAAAAAAGGACAAATACAAAAAATGGAAAGAGAGGCATATAACTAAGGCTGATTATCAGTAGACAGGCAGAACATGCAAAGATAAAGTCAGGAAAGCAAAGGCTCAGAACGAACAAAGACTTGCAACAGAAATCATGGATAATAATAAGAAGTTTCTTCCAACATATTAACAACAAGAAAAAAGTCAAGGAAACCGTAGGCCCACTAAAGAGAGAAGATGGCAAGGAAATTATTATAGGCAACAGAGAGAAAGCAGAGTTGCTTAACTCATTCTTTTTGTCAGTCTTCACACAAAAAGAAACTATAGCCCAACATACAAAAAAAAAAAACCTGCAAAAGACATGCTAGAAACAAAAATTAAAATAAGCAAGAAAATGATAAGAGAACACCTATCCAACCTTGATGAATATAAATCACTGAGACCCAACAGATTACATCCCAGAGTTCTGAAGGAGCTGGCAGATGTTATCTCAGAACCGTTGCACCACATCTTTCATAAATCCTGGAGCACCAGGGAAGTACCTGAGGATTGGAAAAGGGCTGATGTGGTTCTCATCTTCAAGAAAGGACAAAAACAGACATCAATATCTGGGAAGATCCTACAAAAGATAATTTAAAAAGCAGATCTGCAAACAACTAGAAGCAAACAAAGTCATAACTAGTAGCAGCACGGGTTTGTTAAAAATAGATCATGCCAAACCAATCTTATCTCATTCGTTGATAAAGTGACTAAACTAGTAGAACAGTGAGATGCAGTGGATGTAGTATACTTAGATTTCAGTAAGGCATTTGACAAAGTAGACCACAACCTACTTCATGTTAAACTAGGAAAAGGTGGTATATAGACAACATCACCACCAGATGGATGGGTAGCTGGCTGACAAACCGTACTCAATGAGTAGTTCTCAATGGCACTACATCCACATGGAGAGAAGTAAGCAGTAGGGTACCACAAGGATCCATCTTAGGCCCAGTACTCTTCAATATTTTCATCAATGACTTAGATGAGGGAATTGAAGACTCATCAGTTTTGCAGATGACACCAAACTGACAGGAGTAGCCAACACCCCAGAAGACAAGCTCATGATCCAAAAAGAACTTGGCAAACTTGAACAATGGACCTTCTCCAACAAAATGAGTTTTAATGTGGAGAAAAGCAAAGTTTTACAATTAGGCAGGAAAAACCAAAGGTACAAATACAGATGGGTGAGATCTGGCTTAAAAACAGTAACTGTGAAAGGGACCTTGAAGTGCTAGTGGAAGATCACTTGACTATTTTTTTTTATTTATTTTAATTCCATTTATATCCCGCCCTTCTCCGAAGACTCAGGGCGGCTTACAAGCTTAGCAGTAGCCTTCATTCTATGTATATGCCTGCTTATTAGGGCTTTCACACACACCCCAAGCGGCATTATTACAAAGTCAGCTTAATTGCCCCCAACAATCTGGGTACTCATTTTACCTACCTCGGAAGGATGGAAGGCTGAGTCAACCTTGAGCCTGGTGGGATGCGAACCTGCACTAATTGCAGGCAGCTGGTGTTACTTAAGGAGGCATTAGCCCACTGCTCCACCAAGGCTCTGAGCCAGCAGTGTGCCACAGCAACCAAAAAAGCTGGGTTGCATAAACAAAGGCACTGAGTCAAGATCACACGAAGTATTAGTTGTTGTTGTTAGTTGTGAAGTCGTGTCTGACCCATCATGACCCCATGCACAATGGTCCTCCAGGCCTTCCTGTCCTCTATCATCTTCTGGAGTCCATTTAAGCTCATGCCTACTGCTTCAGTGACTCCATCCAACCACCTCATCCTTTCGGCTTTGGCCCAATTGCTTCATTCTCTCTGGCACTACTAGTACTAGCCCTCTGCTCTTCCCCAGTAGCATATTGGACACCTTCCGACCTGAGGGGCTCATCTTCCAGCGTCATATCTTTTTGCCTTTTGGTACTGTCCATGGGGTTTTCATGGCAAAGATACTGAAGTGGATTGCCATTTGCTTCTCCAGTGGATCACATTTTGTTAGAACTCTGTGCTATGACCTGTCCATCTTGGGTGGCCCTGCACAGCATAGCTCATAGCTTCATTGAGTTACGCAAGCCCCTTTGCCACGACAAGGCAGTAATCCACAAAGGGGGGGAAGTATTAGTACCGCTTTATAAAACCATAGTAAGACTACATCTGGAATACTGCAGCCAATTTTGGTCACCATATCACAAAAAAGATGTTGAGAGTTTGGAAAAAATTCAGAAAAGAGCAACAAAGTTGATCAAAGGCCTGGAGACTAAAACATACGAAGAATGGCTACGGGACTTGGGTTTGGCTAGTCTAAAGAAAAGAAGAAATAGGGGAGACATGATATCAGTGTTCCAGTATCTGAGGGGCTGCCAAAAGGAAAAGGGGGTCACGTTGTTCACCAGAGCACCAGAGGGAAGGAAGAGAAACAATGGTTGGAAACTGATCAGAGAGAAGCAACTTGGAATTAAAGAGAAACTTCCTGACAGTGAGGACAATTTACCAGTGGAATTAAATCATGGGTGCTCCATCACTGGAGATTTTTAAGAAGAGACTAGACATTCACTTGTCTGAGATGGTATAGGTTCTCCTGCTTGAGCAGGGGGCTGGATTAGAAGACTTCCAAGGTCCCTTCCAGCTTCTATTCCATTCCATTCCATTCTATACTATTCTATTCTACTTTTCAATGTTTAAATAGTTTGATATGTTTATACCAATATATTCTCACCATAGCTGTCACTTCAACAGTATAAATTTTAGATGCTCTCTCTCTCTCTATGCAAGTTTTCCTTTCCTGCACTGTGAAGATAGGCTGGTTAAGTTAACTATTCCTTGAATAATATACATATTATGCATAGACAAGGTTGTTCAGTAATTCGTTTTAAAGACCTGTTTTTTCATTTTAGAAAATGGTGTGATTGAATGAATAGGTTGCGCTTCACTGGTTTACATCTCTCGGTGTGAATGCACCATTGCATGTAATAGTCCAGGGCATGCTCTTTTGAGCTGGAACTTCTGAAGATTCAATTTCTATATCAACATGTAGGGTTTCTGAGCTTCTTTATCCTTGTTTGGAAGAATGGAGAGATGGAAGCTTGGGGTCGACACCAGCTGGGTAATGAGAATTGGTAATGCTGTGTTTTAGTATGCCCTTTTCTAATTATATTTATATTTACAGTATATTATATTTATATAATTCATTTTTGCACACTTTTCTTACATGTGCATATTTTTCCATGGGGACAGATATGCTTTTTAAACACATGCCTATTTATGTGCATTTTTATTTTGGGTTATGGATCAAATGGCAAAATTCTGAAAAGTATGTATTTAGGTATATCAGTTCCAGTGCCAATATTGTGCTGGAGCTGAAAATTTAATAAATTTGTAGACAAATGTGAACATATGTCTCCTGCTTCCATGCTCTTTTAGGTCACTGAGCTGTTGCAACTATACATAATAGGAAATAGTGAAGATGTGACACTATAAACCAGCTCAGTCTCATCCTGACCTCCATGACTAAGGTTGGCATTAAAAGCCTGACAGCTGTGTAAAGAACTAAGTGCTGTAGACATCTTAATAGCTTCCTCTGCCCCCCAAGCCACAGACTTAGCTTGTGAAGTGTACGGCTCCACTCATAACCTGATGGCTTTCAACTTTCACTTTGTATAAAATAAAATGCTAAATTACAGCCTGGCTTAATGCTACTAATTTAGAGTTCTTAATGAAAGAAAGAAAAGATCAAAGCACTGTCAAAAAGGATCACAAATATGCTGATACTGTGGAAGAGGGTGAGATGATAACCAG
Organism: Vipera berus; assembly: GCF_964194415.1. Lineage (NCBI taxonomy): Eukaryota > Metazoa > Chordata > Lepidosauria > Squamata > Viperidae > Vipera > Vipera berus. Next base: position 195,198,582 of record NC_138204.1, read on the forward strand.
AAAGTCTATCAATGACTATGAAATATGTATATGAATATATGCTATGAACAAAACACGAACAAAGCTTTCATTGTCTGTTTCAACACTAAACATTTCAGTATGGTTTTAGTGACATTCCCCCTTCTCATACTTAAAAAGGTGTTTTAAAATTCTGTTAATTGTAGACCCCAGAACATCTGGAGAATATGATGTTAGAGAAGGTTGGTTTACATAATCTATGCTGTATCTGCATAGAAAAATGCTACCAGCTCAGTTTCCCAAGAAGTACAGAATAAAGCTGATTCTGTCACGAAGAGCATCCATCTTGGATTGGACCAGATACTAGTTTGCTACTGCTAGGAACTGGAGGAAATAGGAGAGATGGCAAGTAAAGGTAGTTAAAGTTGACTTATTTAATAAACATGTGTATCACACTTTATCATTGTAAAACAGGCAGTATCCGATTTTCTCATAGACTAAAATGATGACCAAGGAGTACAAACATAGGAATAAGTTATAAAATGTAGACAATTCTTGTTAATGCAGACATAGTTAGGCATTAGTGCAAGCTTTGTGTGCCTCTCTCCTTATGCCTACTGAGAAGCAGAGGACTATCTGATATTACAGGGCTATTCATATTCTGCTACTAAGTAATATGATATGAAAATATTCTATGAATCTAATTTAAATTTTTTTGGCTTTCACGGAATACTAGGAGATGGACTTCCTTTGAATTCAGACTACCTCCGACTCTATTTTCTTAGACCAGTGATTCTTAATTTTTTTGTTTCATGGATCTCTCTGAGAAACTGTTTAAACCTGTGACCCTTTTCAGAAAAATATTTAAATGTATTAAAACATAGCTATAGTTTATATTACAAAGAAACCAATTATGCACAAATAGAATTATATTTATTTAAAAATAACAAATGTGTAATATAGTAATATATGTGCTTCTCAATTAAGCCATTAAATCATCATTAAATCAAGTTAAATTTCAACTAGAAATTTAGAAATAATGTAATCCCCCCCCCCTTCAACTTCATGGATCACCTGAAATACCCCATATAAAACATTCCTGGCATCTGTGTTCAATCAACCCAAGGCAAGTAATTAATGAGAGGTAGTTGAAGAAAAGAGCATCTCTACCATAGTTATGGAATACAGTCTCTAATCAAACTCACCTGATGCCTTCATTCTGTTTTTCCAGTATATACTTTCTATTATCTTAGTCTTATCTTAATTTTTAACACATCATTTACTTCAGAAGTAAACAATCAGCAGGCCCCAATTCTTTTTGTAGCCCTCTGAAACTTTTCTGATTATGTCAATAGAAAATTGGCTTATTTTCCTACAATTTTGAGATAGGAAACAAATAAACATTTATATTAAGTGCTAAAACATCAAGCTTAAAACAAAACAAAGCAAACCTATTGAGATGTGTGTGATTTGGCCCCACTTTCTTTTTACCCCTAATGTCCAACTTCTCCCCATGTTAAGTGTGAATCATCCCACCATATCAGACGTGTGGACTTGATCTTTTGCACCTGACCCAAAGTCACTCTGGGCAGCTTATAATATGATAAAAGCATAAATATGAAAACATTAAAATATTAAAATTAAATATGTCTAAAATAGATGAATGTTTATTAAGACAACAGTTTGCCTAAACTCTCACAAACTTTGAAATATCAGAAGTTATTAAAAAAATAAATTTCCAGGTCCAGTTGGCCTTACAAACCAGTATTATAAATGCTTCAAAGATGAACTTCTTCAGCCACTAAAGGATATAATGAATGAGATATTACAGGGGGAAAAGATGCCTCAAATGTGGAAAGAAGTCATTATTGTGTTACTAGAGAAAGAAGGTCAAGATGTTACAAAGACAAAATATAGACCAATCTCATTATTAAACAAAGATTATAAACTTTCAGACATATGAGTGATTAGAATGCAGTACTGCAGGTTACTTCTGCTGACTGCCAGCTGTCAGCAGTTCAGCAGTTCAATTCTCACTGGTTCAAGGTTGACTCAGCCTTCCACCCTTCTGAGGTTGGTAAAATGAGGACCCAGACTGTTGGGGGCAATAGGCTGATTCTGTAAATTGCTTAGAGAGGGCTGTAAAGCACTGTGAAGCAGTATATAAGTCTAAGTGCTATTGCTATATATTCATGAAGATCAACTGCCAAAAAGACAGTTAACAAGGACAGTTTTGAATATTACTGAATATTCTCAATACCCTAATGGGAAACAAAGGGACGCGGTGGCTCAGTGGGTTAGGACACTGAGCTTGTCGATCAGAAGATCAGCAGTTTGGTGGGTCGAATCCCGAGTGTCGCGTAGCAGAATGAGCATCTGTTACTCATCCCAGCTTCTGCCAACCTAGCAGTTCGAAAGCACGTAAAAATGCAAGTAGAAAAATAGGGACCACTACGATGGGAAGGTAACAGTGTTCCATGCGCTTTTGGCGTCTAGTCATGCCGGCCACATGACCACGAAGACATCCTCGGACAAGCGCTGGCTCTTCGCCTTTGAAATGAAGATGAGCACCAGCCCCTAGAGTCTGAAACGACTAGCACACATGTGCGGGGGAACCTTTACCTTTACCTTTTAATGGGAAACAGGCAGCTTTAATGTTGCAAAGAATGCAGAGAATGCCTTTCACAATCTAATTTGGACTTTTATGTATTAAAGTTCTGGAAGAAAAGGACTTTGGAGAGAATTCTATTAAGGGGTTAAAGCTGTTTATATGTCACAACAAGCAAAAATTATTATTAACAATGATTGAACCAATTAACGTGAAATTCAAAAAGGTACAAGACAAGGATGTCTTTTGTCTCCCTTGTTTTGGTGATCCTATCCTCAAGTCTAAGAAAGAGTTAGAATCAGAAGGATATGTCTGCCGTTGGTTTACATATTTACAATTGAAAGAAAGATTTAAATTAGACTAAAAGAGTTATGGGTTTGACTTTATTAAAAATAAATTGGAAATCCTACTATGTGGTAGTGATGAACATATTATTGCTAAGGTCTATAAAATGTTATTGAATTTGAATTTGGAAAATGAATGTGTAAAGCATTATATGATTTAGTGGGCAAGAAACCTGGGATATAATGTAAAGCTTGAACAATGGGAGAATATGTGGATGAAAGGTTTAAAATTTACACTAAATTACAATTAAAAGAAAATTTTTATAAGATGATGTATCATTGGTATTTAACACCAGATAAGTTATCAAGAATATATAAAGGTACCTCAAATGAAAGGTAATCCTTGAGTTATGAATGTAATAGAGCCTGCCAATTACATTCATAACCCAAGAATTGGTTTGATTGAATCGCATTAAATCAGGGGTGTCAAACTGCCAGCCTGCAGGCTGGCTGCATCATGCAGAGGCTGCGCCCACTCCAGCTCCGGCAATGTGGAAAAACAATTCGTCTTGACACATCACATGATGTGGCGAGTTTGACACCCATGCATTAAATGAATGTGATCACTCTCTGCTTTCCCCAATGCATTTGCTAATTGAATGTGCAGGTCGTTAAATGCACATGAGGTATCTCTCAGGGTGGGGAAGACTATGTGGGGCCTGGTGTTGGAGCAGGCCACCCAAGGCCTCTCCTGATCCACTGAGATACCTCATGATTTCCTGGGGTCCCATAATTGCTTCCCCCCATCATGTCCCTCTGGGTCTACACAGACTGGGCTTGCTTTGCTAGCATCCCAGATTCCACTTACTCCTCCCTAATGTTCTGTTCCAGCCTACGACTGGCCCTGTTTGAATGTCAGGGACAACTCCTTTTTATAGTCAACAGGCTGGAAAAACCCAACCAAATTTATTTACAAAGAAATGAAAAGTTCAAACAAGAGTTAAACCAAAAGTTCAAACAAGAATTAAACAGGAATAACAGACCAGGACTCTAGCAGAAGATCTTCACACAGTTGCCTTCAGCAACCAGCACCTCCCACACCTTCCCCTTTTATCAGCAGTCCCAAGGTGTGGCTTTTCGTTGCCTTCTCCTCTCACTGAGTTGCCTCATTGCCTCATTGCCTTTCTCTGTTCTACTCTGCTGGATTGCCTCCTGCTCCTAGCATCCCTGAATAGATCCAGCTGTGAATCATCTACGTCCAATACCTTGTGCTCACACGGCTAAGTCTGATGAAGATCATGAGGGAGGGGCCAGGCTGAGAGTCCTGCAGTGCATCAGAGCCTCCCTCTGACACCAAAGGCTCTCCAAACACCTCCTCCTCTTCAGAATCATCAGACTCAGCTGCCGGTATCACAGGCTGATGCTGAATCACAACACCTACCCCATTTCCCAGAGGTGACTTACTTTTTGAAGATCTCCAGAAGAGGCTGACCCACTGGCAGGGAGGCTGGAGTGTTTTATTCAGATGATGGCTAAGCTGTAAGCATGTGAAATCTAAGGAAAACTTTTTCACCAGCTTCTGAATAAAAGACTTTGGCTGTGGGCCATGTGGCCAGCATGCCTCTGGTAGTAGAAAACACCTGGGTGGGTCCGCAACTGCCTCCTGCTTCAGGACAGCTTCAGGGATTGGGGCAGTAACAGCAGCAGCCAATCAATGAAGAGCTTGCTTCCTTTGTTTCATTGGGCTGAACTGCAAGCTCCCTGTTGATTGGATGCTACCACTGTCGCAGTCCCTGAAGCTGCTCATTTGAACTAGCCAGTCAGCAGCAAGCAGGAGGCTGCTCGGTGCCAGCCAAACTGGGCCCAAACCAAACATGCAGACCCACATGGTGGAGGGGCTGGTCTTTTATTGAGATGGGGCAAAGCTGTTTTCCTTACATCTCACATTCTTACAGCTTCTGAATAAAAGACTTCAGCTTCTCTTTCATGTGGGTCAGCCTCTGCTGGAGCTCTTTGAAAACTAAGTACAGTGAAGCCTTGGGAAATGGGGTGGGGAAGAGTAAGTGGAATCTGGGATGCTAGCAAAGCAGGCCCAGTCTATGGAGTCCCAGCAGGGCAGGATGGCGGGGAATAGGCAGGGGGCATGTTGTAGCGTCTCTGCAGTCGGTCATAAGGGTGAATGACCACTGTGGTGCTGCAACATGCGTAACTTCAGGACAGGATCGCAAATTTTGTAGGGGGGGTGTCGCAATTTTGAATGGTCACTAATTGAAATGCTGTAACTCAAGGAATACCTGATTTGGAGTAGGATTTACATTCTAATACAGAAGATTCTTAAAATGAATATAAAGATAAAACCAGAAACTTTTCTTTTGGGTTTAATGGAAAAAGACTTGGGGGGAAAATGGAACTTTGATGCTATATATGTTGATGGCAGCAAGGTTACTTTATGCATAAAAATGGAAAGACACTTTGATCCCCACAATGGACGATTGGCTGCAAAAGTTGATGGAGTTAGAGGAGATGGATAATTTGACTGCTTTAATAAAAGAAAAAACACAATTGCTCTTTTTTCTACTTGGAAACCTCTTCTGGATTTTATGGCTGAGGTGGAAAAAAAATGAAAATTGATCTTGGGTTTTACCAATTAGATAGATTGCTAGTTTATATTATTATGTAAAAATAAAAAGTTGAGGTTTGATGTTATTATCTTACTCTACTTCACTAAAGGGAGTTGGAAGTCAATACATTTTCTTTCTTTTTCCCTTCTTTTCTACACTTTTCCCTTCCCCTTTCCTTCCCCTATTTTTTTCTATTATTTCTTTTTGTATTTTTGTATTTTGTATTATAAACTAATAAAAAGAACAACTCAAAGAAATAAAATAGAGCTGGACCAGCAAAAAAATATTCAAATTAACAGAAATTAAATAAAACTAGGACAAAGTAATGATTGCAATTGAGGTCGGGTCTTGTCTCTCATTTGACCAACCACCTTGGGGGCAGAGCCAGGTTTCAAGGCCTTCAATTTGTATGGCCATTCATAATTAACTTTTAACATTGATTTTTTAAATAATCCCTGCCTGCTTTTAAATTTTAACTTTTATATCATGGGTGTCAAACTGCCGGCCCGCAGGTCAGATGTGTCATGGCGAAATTGCATCCACCCATTGCCGGCAATGGAAAAAAAGTTGCGATACGTCATGTGACATTGTAAGTTTGATACCCCTGTTTTATATACTGTTTTTATTTTAATATTTTATTTGAACATTGCCCAGAGTCCCTCTGTGTGGGAGATGGGCAGATTCAAAATGTGATGATAAATAAATAAATAAATCTTAGCATGTGAATCTGGGAAGTGAGCAGACTTAAAAATAAATTAAAAACAAAATTCCATCATAAATACAGAAATTAAAATACATAGACACCAAGGAACATGTCAGAATCAGTGACGGTCAACACAATCAGGAGATGGGGCCTTTCACATATTTGGGGCACAGAACTGGGTATTTAGGGCCTTGTGAAAGGCCAGCAGAAGTTGGAGTAATCTCTGAGTAAGAATTTGGTGCATTCTGTGTTTTAGATATTGCTATAAATCAGTCAGTGATTCCAGATTATTTGGTGCTACATGTAAATAAATTACATATAAAGATAAGTAGGCTCTTTAAATAAGGTTGCTCCCAACAAGCCCACGTTCCAAGTATGCTATTCCCTTTTGTTCTACACTCTTTGTTCTATCCCATTTGAAAGGGATTGGAATTTTTTTTTCCTGTCCCAAAATTTCTTACTTTTTCTTTTGACAATTTACATTTGTGTAGCTTGATTTCAGGCCAGCAAGTGATAGTCCTTGAATCTGAATAGAAAGTAAAAGAAACAACAGCAAGGAAACAATAAAAGATGGAAAGGTAAAGGATGTTAGATAGCACAAAAGGTGTTTGTTTGTTTGTTTGTTTGTTTTAAAAAAACACTTTTCAGAGGTACAAATTGAGAGAATAAGAGAAAGAGAGAATCTGAAACAGAAATTTGACAAGGAGTCAGAAAGGGAGAAACAGCAACCTTTATCAGAAAAAAATATCATATGATACATTTATAATTATGTCAAATAGGTTAAAGCTTGTTATGCTAGGATTAACACAAGATAAATATATTCACCAAATTACACAAAGATCCATGGGGTGATTATGTAGAAAAATCCCATGTAATGAGATGTATTTATCATCAAAAGGTCTGTGGCCTTTATAAAAATGTTACAACCATTAACACATAAACGTGAAAAGTCAATCCTGGTACAAATGCCCATCTTTGCTCCTTTATTGTGATTGGATTAATTTTGATAAGACCATGCCCTTCTGACATTTACTCACCCAGAGGAATGACAAGTGCTTGTGATGCAACCTCTCAGCATGCTCTCTTGACTTTTCATATACTACTTTTCTACTACTGCTGATCTGAAATCTCACTTCACAACCCAGTAGACCAATATTGAGTCAGAACTATTGCATTCATCAGGTTACAGGTTTTTGTTTAAGCATGAACACTTTACTTCAATAGCAAGACGGAAAGAGGTTTTAATATGAAAACATAGCCTGCCAAGAAAATCAACTCCTTTTTGTCTTTAGAAAGCACCCCAAGATACCAGCTTTGGAATTCAGGATAATCAGCTGATGGATGAAATTCAGTTTTGAAGATTCTGGAGAATTCTCCATCCTATCAAAGTCTTGATATTTACATGACTAAATACTTAACATGCGTCTCAAAGGGACAACCCCACCACCATGCACTAAGTAAGTCCTAATGCTGTTCAGCTTACAGCAGTGTTTCTCAACCTTGGCAATTTTAAGATGTGTGGACTTCAACTCCCAGAATTCCCAAGCCAGCATGGAAATTCTGGAAGTTGAAGTCCACATACCTTAAAGTTACCATGACTGAAAAACACTGGCTAACAGTTTGGTGGAAGAATGAAAAAAGAAGCATGAAGCAATCTACCTGTTCTTTTAAATAAATGAATTAATTATTTCTTGGTTCTTCATTTAGAAATATGATTTATCTCACATTATACTTTCTAGTGTTGGGAACATCAGGCAGGATTGCTATTAAGAGAAAGACTCCAATGTTGGGATTCTAATTTCATTATTAAAAATTATGCGAAGATTTTAGTCCATATGATTATTGCAGAGTTAAGCAAAATAATAATAATAAGTAAATTCATATTAACAATGTAAACCTAAGTCTCTCCCATCACTAGGACTATCTAGCTATTGCTATTGAACACCATGATGTTTAAAAAGACTACAAGAATACACTTGATTTGTTATACAAGACTATTCTTGAATTCAAGAGATAAGAATCTGAAACCATACACAGTAAATGGGCACTTGACAATGTTTGACTTCCCCATTAATTAACAATCTAACCTTAAAGGAATTCCTCTGCAGCATGATTTTGATTTTCTTGTAGTTGACAGTTTGTGTCTATCCATTCATTAATTCTTTTGCCACTGATTAACATTTGCATATTATGGAAAGATAGAAGTTAATTATACCCTACACTTGTTTTGTCTAATAAAATAATTCAGAATATCTTGGAAGTATTTCTCTTCCATTTAATCATTTCCCTTTTTTCCCTTTTAACTCATATGCATTATTTATTTATTAAAGAGGGTTTTTTCAATTTCTCTTGGATTCTAAATGGGGGCAGAAAAAGTTTCCCCTTATCGTAAATGGCAAAGGAAGTTTTATAGCAATCCCCTTATTTGGGACTACAGAAGTTTAGAGTATGTTCTACATAAAGGCATCTGCCTGTTTTGGAATTTACAAATAGGCTAATTTTTATCAAAGGTTTTCCTTTTATGTATTTTGACTTTTAAGCAATACAAGTTAACAGAAAGATAACTAAGCATTAACCCTTATGGCAGTTTTTATCTCTTTTGGCAATCCCCTGGGGTCTTCTGCTAAGTACATTAAATGAAGGCATAAATCTTTCAGTTGTTTTTATTAAGTCACATATTTAGAATACATGCCCAGTTTATTTTATCAATTGTAAAATATTAGCTGCGGCATTGAAGATTGGTGACATGGTTTGTAACGAGTGAACACATGTTTCTAGAATTGGCTAAAATGTTACTGGAACTGGCTAAAATGTTTCAACACATTTATCCATTTACATGGATAAGTGAAGAATTTAACATTTTATCCTCATAATGTTCTTCTCACATTTGTGATTCCCTAAACTTCTTCACTTTACCATTTTCTGAGCTCTTATTCAGGCCCATCTAACCCTAAATAAATTCATATTCCAATAAAGAAGATACGAAACATCAATATGAAGAATACCGGTAGTTATTTACTAATTTTCAGGGTCATTGTCCAATTGTTATCTTGGCATCCTAAGAATAGCAATCTGATAGATAGGTTAATTGAAAAAAGACAAACAATATTTATTCATGGCCCAGCACAATGCCCAAGATACATTAAATAACTAATATATAAAATGTTGGTATAGTTTAATCAAATATCTGCTTCAGATATATATTTTTTTCATTTTACACACACATACACCACCCTTTTCTCTATACTGAATTCATCACAATTTTCCTAAGATTCATTAGGATCTTAGTGCTGAGTATTCAGTTTTTTGGTTGAAGTCTTGAATTGAGAATATGTTTCCTAAACACGTCACTTTTATTCTAGAATATTCTGGAATACTACAGCTGAATATTTGCCTGCTTTCTAAAAGTGTTCAACATGTTATATTCCATTAGTTCACTTGCAATGGTTGTTCCATAAACAGGAACAGTCATAGGAAAGTCAGTTCTAACTGAAATAAGGAAAAACTGTTTTCTTTCCTTTTTCTTGAAGCGTCTTATTCATTGAATTTCATTAGATTTTTATCTTGCCTTTATTAGTTTACAAGTAACTTAAAGTGGTAAACATGTATAATACTTCTTCATCTTGTATTTTTCTGACAACAATAACCCCGTGAAATAAGTTGTGCTGAGAGAAAGTGACTAATCCAAGGTCACCTAGCTGGTTTTCATGCTTAAAATGGGACTAGAACTCACAGCCTCTTGGTTTCTAGGCCAGCACCTAGAAACCTAGGCTCTCAGTCTTCCACATTGTTCAGCAGGGAAATAGCCTGAGGTGAGGTTGCCTTCCAGAAGACCATATCTATTGCCATCTCACTTCTGTTGTATCTGGATCAAAGACTTTTTTCAGGTTAAAAAAATTTTCTTTACTGAATTCATTTGTTACTCTGAAAGACATCTCTGGGTCTAGACACATCAATTGTAATTTTAAGTGCCTAAATTATGTAGGCAACTCCATATATTTGAAACTGAAGTTTAAGCTTATATGATCTATAATTTTATATTGCCCAAGACAAGAGAGTACAATCTAACAGAGAATAGAGAATATCTATCTATCTATCTATCTATCTATCTATCTATCTATCTATCTATCTATCTATCTATCTATCTATCTATCTATCTCTATCTCTATCTCTATCTCTATCCACTATCTATCTCTATCTCTGTTTTGGAAAGCTGATACATTCCCCTCACTGTCTAGACTGCAACCCACAAGCTAATGAAATCTTAACACTACCTTGTAAAGATCTAGATTGCAATTCTTTGCACAGGTAAGTGCTTAAATTCCATTAAAGTCAATTAGATTTAAGCAGCCCAATTGAATCCAGGATAGCAGCTATTTATCTTTTGGTCCCTGGAAGAATACAGTTTTACAACTATGATGAATCTCTTTACCTTAGGCTTAATTCTTACTGAAGTAGGAAAACTGTGTCTAGGTATATACCACTTTAGACAATAGCTGGTGGTCCAGTCCATTGCTCAAGAATTATCTCCCTCTATCAAAATGTTGAGCTAGGTGATAATTCCCAGCTGACTCTAGCTGATGCTAAAAAACAGGCAGGGGCAGAACTTTAAAAAGTAGCAGGCCTTGGGTAGATAGGGAAGTCAAACACCATGGAAGATAATTATTATTATTATTATTATTATTATTATTATTATTATTATTATTATTATTATTATTATTATTATTATTATTATTATTATTATTATTATTATTATTATTATTATTATTATTTAATTTCTATACCGCCCTTCTCCCGAAGGACTCAGGGTGGTGTAAAGGGCAATAAATACAATAAAAATACAATGTACAAAAGTTAAGAAAGAATTAAATAATGTAGCCCAATTACAATAAAAATTAATAAAATTAATATTAAAATACCCCACACCCATCAGACCAGGCCGGCTTGTTCAAATAAGTAAGTTTTTAGGTCACGGCGGAAGGAGCGAAGGTCGAGAGCCATCCGGAGCTCAACCGGTAAACGGTTCCAAAGGTCTGGCGCGCCCACAGAGAACGCCCTCCCCCTGGGGGTCGCCAGTCGACACTCTTTGACCGACGGCACCCTGAGGAGGCCCTCTCTGTGGGAGCGCACTGGACGAAGGGAAGTTGATGCCGGCAGCAGGTGCTCCCGTAACTAATCCCGTAAGATACCTTTTTGTTGTTGCCAAGTGAATTACTGTACATGGAACTACAACAAAACCTGAAGGTGACTTTGGCTTTATATATATATATATATATATATATATATATATATATATATATATATATATATATATATATATATATATATATATATATATATATATATATATATATATATATATATATATATATATATATATATATATATATATATATATATATATATATATATATATAAATAAAGATATATATAAAACTTTGGCTTTATATATGTATATGTAAAGATATGTATCTTTTGTCAATTTTGTTATGCTGCAGCCTGATTCTACAGTTGTTGAAATTCATTTTTTTCTCATTAATCTACACTTGGTACTCCATAATGACCTATTGTGGTAGTTTTACGGCCAGGTAGGTCATAAGTTTTCTGACAAAAAAAATTCTTAGCTTTCTATATAGTCCAACTTGACTTGGAAGAGAGAATACACATGAGCGCCATTTGATATTTTCCCTCAGACAGGAACCTGGGTTGGGTCTGATGGATATATTTTAAAGCCCTGAGTTACCTCTTTTTGAGAAAGAAGTTACCATCATTCAAGTGCCCACCTTATTATGCCTTAGGAACCTCTAGGAAACCAGGCCATTCTTTTTTTCAAGAAATATAAGTAAGGACAAATCTCCTTGTGATTTAAGTAAGTATTCCAACTGTGCTGCCCAGTCTTATCTTTCTTTAATCGCTCAGGAATCTGTAACCCATTGTTAAAAATGGCTTCCACCAGTCTTTCAATGAACAGGGAAAACAGAAGTTAGAGATGTTGGGGCTGGGCAAAAAAATTCTAACAATATACAGTATATTTCAGTATCATTTATTTCAAATTTTTAATGTTGGACATGTCTGATAAGAAATTGTTCTATGACAAATTATGTGAGTTAATTAGCAATCAAGAATAAGCATGGGAGGAGGCATTTGGTATGGGAATTTTTTGTGTGAGGTAGGACTAAAATGGAGTTTATAGATAAAAGGCCTAAAACATAAAAGTAAAGGAGGAAGTGATAACCCCATTAAAGGACAAGCTATTAGTAAATACCACTGCTATCCCATCTAGTAAACATTTGAATGACTTTAGATTACTGAGTGACATTTTTAATGAGATATGGGGAATAAACTAAGAAGATATTCACTTCTTATATATGTTCAATTTAAGTGTGTATGTATGTATACACACACACACACACACACAGAGAGAGAGAGAGAGAGAGAGAGAGAGAGAGAGAGAGAGAGAGAGAGAGAGAGAGAGAGAGAGAGAGAGAGAGAGACCCACACATACATACTTATATAATGCATTGTGCATATATGTATGAATGATTAAATTACAGAGGATATCTCAAAGCATCATTTTCCTAGTTTATGTTTATAATAATAATAATGATGATGATTTATATAGTTTGAACATATAGGAATCCCCTTATTTACAAGATTTAAAGTCTTCACAGTCCTATATCCACTTATCCAGCATAAAATCCATTGGATTTAGTAGTGCTCAGCAGTGCTTTTTCACTAAATCTGTTGAGGATACCAGCAATAACACATTTTTTTTTTTTAGGATTACAGAGAATATAGTTGCTTTTTGCTGCTCAGCGTGACATCATATCTGCACAGATGTTTATGCTGTTTAGCCACTGTTCTGAGAGAGCTCTCCTCATCAAAGTAACATACTGCTCATTTCAAATCCAAATACAGGT